>NC_047047.1:47031029-47340429 GCF_011762595.2 Tursiops truncatus
ACTTTGGGCATGACTTGGATTTGCATAAAAGGAGCTCCTTTAGTTAAGCTGGCTCTCTGTATGAATAACTCAGAGAAATGCTGGATGACTGGGCGGGATCAGTGGTATTGCCTGTGGCTCCGTGCCTTAGTTAAGAGTGAAAAGAGAACTCATTTTCAAGGAACCAAGTCAATGACCTTGATTTTATTAGTGCACCTTCCTTTCCTAATATCCTACTAAGCACATTTATAAAATTTGTGTCAAGACTTGTCCTGTTTTATTTTGTTGACTTGTTTTTCATTTTCTTTTCCCTCCCTATTAGATTTTCATGCAGCACTTTCCCAAAACCCCTTTCTGGGACTGTACTGCTCATGACCATATTTGCCAAAGGACTGTCCTCTAAATTCCCTGATTTTGTTGTTTTACATATTTAATAAACTTATTGAAAAATGAGCATCTTAGGTGGGAAATAGAATTTCAAAGGATGTCATTGTAAAAACCAAAGTATATAACATTAAAATCTATATCTTTGTATGATTTCCAATATAAAACAATAAAATGAAACTTTACTATTTGTGTCCATGTCATGTCCAAGTTGCCATTGAAAAGTAACAAATTCTAATTCCTTATTTGGTAGATTGGAAGCCTAAATCAAACAGGAGATGAATATCACATACCAAATATTTCAATCATTTTTTATTTCTTTTAAAATGAGCTCTGGCAAACCAAGTATTTTGTATAAATGTTGTTGTCCACATTTATCCACTAACAATTTTCTATTATGTAAGACCATATCAATAGGTGTACCTGTGTTGATATCTCAGTTTCCACCTAATATATTTTAAACAAAATTGATGATTTTTTAATTCATTAGTAACTTTAACCATTAAAAAAGCTATTTGTTGAACCTTATGAAATGGTGCATTTACAGTTGTTTTTCTTTCAAGTTACTGCATTTGCTGTTGTTTTGTTTTTTATAAACACTTTTCATCAAATGGGCAGTTTAAAAAATACAGCTAAAAAAAAATACAGCTAATTAATTGAAATACAAGAATGAGACAAGAAATGTCAACATGGATATACTTTACTGTTGAAAACATTTTGATAAGTATTGAAACCTTGCTCTCTCCCTAGTGCCGTAAAACAGTTTTTCCTTCCATTTCTTACCTGATGCCAAGCCCGGTGTCTCAAATAGTACTTGAATTGCCTAATATATACTAATAATATTTTAAATTCCATACCCTTACATTGATTATGTGTAGGAAAGCCATACCCTTACATTGATTATGTGTAGGAAAGACATACAAAATCTGATTGTATATATGTGTGTGTTTGTATATATATATATATATGGAAATATACTTAAATAAATATATAAAAATATGTAAATATTGTGCAGATATACGGAAATATAAGGGAAAGTTCACCCAATATTATCATTATCTTAACTACATACATATTCTCACCCTAAACAGAAGCACAAAGTGAATAAATCATGATATACTCTGCCTAAAGGACCGCTGCCAAATGGACTGCTCTTGTACTCATTACTCTTTCTACTTAACATTTTTGAAAGTTAGCATTTAAAAATTATAATAAACCATCGTCATCTGTGATAAAATATGAACACACTAAATAAATGATAGATTTTAGGTGCATACATTTATGTTGTGTTTTTTTTAAGGAAAGAAATTGAAGTATTAGAAATATTTAAAGGCCATTATAGTAAGTCGATTACATAGTTGGTAGAACAGGCATACCTTTAAGTGAAATGTCATGGCTATTTGCAATGAACTTTCTTTTGTCCAAGTAAGTCCAAGTCAGAATTTAGAAATAGAATCTTTTAGAATTGTTATTTTAAGAAAAGCTGTAAAAATAATTGCCTAGGGCAACCATGCCAGCAACATGTAAGAGTTATGTTTGCTTTACACAGGGCAGTGAAAGACTTTTGAACACTCCTTGCTCAGTACACAGCAGTATTACTGTAATTTCGTCTCATATTCTTTAAATGCTGCCAATGGGAGGGAACCTGCTTTCCCGTGATTGTGTTTTCCCCTTTGAATGGGAGCGATGGAGCACTTGCATGATGTGTTTGGTGCCTTGCATGAAAAAGACATGCAAAGGCAAGGTCCAGTCTGCATGCTGCTTAATGAATGTTTTTCCTTTTCTCTCCCTCCTTGTCATGTGCTTTCAGAAGACAACAATGTGGAAGGTGGGTGCTTTGTACTTTATTTTCCAACGCTCATTTGCCTTTTATTTCTTAGTATTAATAGAGTACATCTCGAATATAGAAGGTAAGTTGAACTTCTTTCTGAGTATTTGCTGATTTCTGGATTGTGTATCATTTTTCATATAGAACACACACACTCTCAACTCCATCAGCCCCAAGTATATGAAACTCCTTCAACCTTAACTCCAGCGTTTGGTGGACTTCAGCATCCCATATGAACCTTAGAATACTTATTTCAGTGTTCTGCATGGAAAAATGACACAATCCTGCTTCTTTTATTTTAAATGAGAAAGTATTTCTTTGCAGTTTCTGAACACAGTGCATGATTCTTTCTCCATTTTTTTTTTCTTGGTCAAAATGATTTCTTTGGGAAATGTTGAGCATTACATCATCTCTAGCCCATTCGTCTAGTTTCAAATGATTTGATTTATTAAAAAAACACAAAATAAAGTACTGACTATAATTAAGACGTATAAGTTTAGATTAAAAATAAGCCATTGGCCAGTGGAAATGAAAGCATACAGCACTCCAGCGTGATTACTGGTAAGTATATTTGTAATATTCTGTGTCTGTTAAATAAAATTATGGTATTTGTTTAAGGTTTTCTAAAGTTATATCTATCAAGGAATTTTGAGCAAGTGACACATTTTTCCTGTAGAATCCAACAAACTAAAACATATTTCAACATTCTTTTAAAAAATTTTTAAGATTTTTATCAAAATGTAGTTGATTTTCCATGTTGTGTTAGTTTCATATTTTAACATTCTTACCTTTAAAGAACTTAGTCCATGTGCTGCCAAAGAAATACGTAAAGGATAAAAATACAAAAATAACTACGAAGAGCAAAGAATTGTGAAAGGGAAGTTTATGTCCTATCAACTTACATAATCACAGCATTAACAGTTCTTGCATAAACAACTTACTAGTATCTATATCAGAAGAAAGTGTTTAGCATATTTTATTTTGTTACAATGTTTTGAAATATAGCCATTTATAATGTTCATTTCTGCACAGTGATGGATTCCCTAGAAAAAGAGTCCCCATCTAATGTTACAGATAAATAACCATTAAAGTTACTAAGATTTGATGTCTCAAAGAGTAATACATGATAATACAAAGTTGATCAGTAACAGGTTTCAGCATATTATTTGTGATTCTTTCATGGATTCTTTCAATTGCTTAGTTGCTAAACATTTCTGTTTCATTATTTAAGTAAAATAGATTAAAACTTTAAAAGAAATCATCAGTGACTATTTTTCCAAGTGTTGCATCTGTATATGGCTTTTTTTTTCTATACTATAATTTAAATAGCATGTGAGTGTGTACTTGGAAAAGATATTACGCTGCAGATCTGACTGACATCTTTCAAAATCAGTCTCATTTATAATCGTGCATGTTATTTGAGATCAAAAGGGTTTTTTTAAGTATCTTTTTGACTTCTTTTGCATTTCCTTAACCATCCTGTAAAATGTTCCATGTTTCTGCTCTTTTCTCTTTAAATCCAGTTGCATTCCAAGGAGCTTTAAAATCACCTTAATAAGCATGAATACCCCTGTCCTTACACACACTCATCCCATGAAAAATTTTGACAAGATTTTCAGAGTATAGGCTCATAAACTATTGTAATAAAGTTTATTCAGTCATAATTTTTAACATCCCTATTTATAACTCCACTTTGGCAATATAGTTTAGCTCCTTTAGAGGTAGAAGGTATAGCATGAACAATGTTAATGCTTTTGAGATTTAAAAATTTCCATTCTCACTAAGGTGGTATTAAAAACCATTGAGGAATCTAAAAATTATATCTTGTACAGAGATATTTCCCTGATTTATCAATAGTTTACAAAAAAGTTATAAACTTTTATTAGGAAATATGTATAGTAATATTTAAAGTGAAATTAAATGAAAAATTATATAACCTGGACAGATAAGCCACTATTCTTAAGCATAGAAGATATCATGAGTCACCAACAGGTCATAAACCTTTTAAACTGATTGTATGATTTTTTTTGGGGGGGGGTTAAAATCACTTAGAAAATACAAAAGAAGCTAGATTTCAGAAACTTTAAAATACTATGTTAAATAATGTTTATATTGTGATTATATGATGATTTTAATTGTATCTGCTCCACAGGAATGTTTAAATACCCCTTTTAAGGAAATGATACAGATTATTTCAATACTGATGCAAGTAATACACAATGTTATGTAGCTCAAAGTCTCAAATATATTTGAACTAACAGTGGGAAATGAAATACACATTTTATTAAATTTGTATGTATGCTATATTTCTTTGACATTATCCCATATTCTTGAAATATACAGGGATTGAAAAGTAACTTAATTTCTGAATTTAGAATAAAGAACTAGGAATTAATGCTAAAAAGTAAGTCGTATCTTCTTGGACAGTGAAATTTTTTTTAAAAGAACATTGCTAGTATTCTTTAGAAAAGGGGTGATCTTAATCTGAAATTGTCAAGCAAGAGTTAAAAAATAATTTAAATAAAGGGAATTCAATATTGTTTCAGAAAACTTCGTTGATGAAATTATATCTTAAATATACTCATGATAACTCATAGTTTAGTATTTAAGTAATGCTTAACTAAAATGCTGAATAATTTTTTTCTCCATGGGAAATTACTTAACCCTATTTAAAGGTGATCCATTGTTTCTTAAAAACATTATTCTATAGTAAATTCAAACTTTACACCTGCATGTCTGATGATCTTTTTTGTATTTGAACAAGCTTATTCGATTGCTACATGTGTCAGACAAGGAGACATTTCTGCATTATCATTTCAGTGTGCTAAGGATGTGTTTTTTTTTTTTCATTTAATTATGAAACTTCTCATTTTTTGATGAGGGGAAAAAGATCAGACCCAGCCCATGTTTCAGGTATTCTTTTGGGTTTTTTAAAATATAATTTCATCACCAAAGAATGGCAGTCCCTGTGGGGGCAGTGTTCAAAACAGTCTCATCAAAGGGCACGAAGGGCAAGTGCAATATTTAAGGGATTGGTTGGATTTTAAGTCATGCTCTTATGCTCTTGAATGTTCCAACTGATACATAGAAGAAATACACGGTGCAGCATATGCAATTGTTTAAATTGCAGTTCTATAACTCTTTGCCCCAAAGCATTCCAACCAGGAGTTGAAAGAATGCTTTTTGATTTGCCTCTGTGATACAGACATGTCTCATAGGAAACAAGATGTCTGTCACTGAACATTTTTGTCACTGTGACAACCCTGCCTTCCCATGCTCCCTTGTTTATTGCTGACTGTGCTCTTGTTTCCCTTCAAGGTCTGGCGCACCTGATGATGGGCGACCAAGGTATGGGCTCTGTTCCTTTTCCACTCTGCTTTCAGTGTTTTCTTGTTCTGTAGCTGCTTTCAAACCATCACTGCAAAGGATGAGCAAATGCTTGCAAATTATCTGGCTGCAAATTAAATACATAATTTTTGTTCACATTTTTTCATGTGTTTTTCTCCCCTTTGTTGGTTTGATATTGGTTTGCACCTTTGCTTTTATTTTCCTTTATTCTTTGCACTATAATATCTGCAACTAAATAAGACATAAGAACTTGTAATTGAAAGTTTTCATACATTTATCAGCATATGCAGTTAAGGGTAGTTATAGTAAAGAAAAACCGAGAACCATCATAAATTAACATATGAAAAAAGATATTTGGTTTTATGTACTACACCAGAAAGAGTCCATTTTTCACCCATGCATGTCAGTTTGGGAACATGCAGACATCTTTGGCTTCTGGCTTCTCGAATGCTGAGTATAGTGTTCTACAAAATCAATACTTTTTCTACCTATAAGCATTGTGTATCTCCTTTTGTGTAGTCTTTTAAAGTGAGCATGGGCTTTCTAATTTCTTTGCATGTATTGCCTTAAAAAAGGCAGATTTCTCAACATGTACTGATTGTATCTCCATTTGTGTTCAAATCCTATTTATACCTTCTTGTATATTTAATTTTCAAAGAGTAGTGCATATACATATATTCATAATTCTTATTGTTGTTTCTCTCCTCTTTATTCTTTTTGTATGGAAATCCTTTCTTCATGGAACCATTTCATCAAATCCATAGGTAAAAGTAAAGGTATTACATTATTTTATTTCTTCTTAATATCATCTATATGAATAACAGTGCGTCTATATGAATAACATTATTTTATTTCTTCTTAATATCATCTATATGAATATCAGTGTGAATAACATTTGCAAAATACATTTTTCAAATGTATTTAGACCTTTTGGCATTAATAATGGGCACTGGGAGGTAGGTATGTGTGGTAATGAATATTTTATGAATTTAAGGTAAGAAAAATCCATCAAAATGTTTCCCTTTGTTTTTTTCTTGCTCTTTAGAGTGACTTATTTTTCGTGTCAGCTGCTAGTATAATTAGCATATTTAGAAATTAGTGACAGGTTTCAGTGTCAGTTTTTGCAGTATCATTTGATGGTAGTTAAATGATGAGTGTAGCCACCAGAAATATATCATCCTCAAACATTTAACTCTGGAGCGCACCTGCCCCAGCCATTCTGCCTAGGGATGTAAGTCTAAGCATGTGCAGCATTGAAATGGTGCTGCTCTGGGCTCATCAGCTTGTGGTCTGCTAGATGTCATATATACACGTTGACTCCACGGTAACCTGCAAAGGCAGTGTCCTGAAAGAGACAAAGGAGAAGACGAGCCTGCTCTCTCTTTTGTGCATACTAACTTTGTTTTAAGAACATTATCAACTCAGGTTTACATTTCTGCATCACTTGGTAAGTCAGGCATGTGTACTCTTTGACAGTATTGGTGCCAAATTTAAAAGCATGCTTAGTTTGCCATTTAGAACCATCCACGTTGTGTTTAGTGTTTTCATTAAAAGAAAGTAGATGATATGCAACTGTGGTAAATATGTGTCATAGCCTTTAAAGTAACCATTTTTAACTATGTATTGGTGAATGTGCCCTTGGTCTCTAGTTTTGTTTTATTTTGTTTGGTTTTTGTTGTTGTTGTTATTTTAAAGACAGGCATGTGTTTCCTTGAATTCTCTGAATCTTTCTTTTGCTCTGAATCTTAATCTGGTGAATTGAGACCAAAGCTCACAGTTCTGCACCTTTACATTAGTGTCATCTAGCAGGGAAACTTTTCTGTTTGAAAAAGCACTGAACATGAGCAGAGCAATAAATAAGAAATGATATCAAAGTTTTAAATGTGTAACATAGAGCTTTAGAAACAAATGTTTGGATACTTTGAGCCAATAAAAAGAGAACATATGCTATTGCAGTTTGTGTTTTGGTCAACCATTTCCAATAATGTAATTTAATCGTATTTTAAGCCTTTAGCAACTATGCAATGACAGTATGTATCAATTCTTTTAGAGATTTTGTGTACCATTTGGGATACTTTCTAGACTTTCTTTGTTTTTGAGGCCAAATTACCATTACTTTCCTTTCTTAAGTGGGCATTTTCCACCATGTTCCGTAGTGTAGGACTCAGGATGGCATAGAGGGAATCTATTTATATTTTATTTTACTGGCTGAGTGAAGTAAATGTCTATGTGTTTGTATATGTGCATGTTTGTATTTGTATGAATGCATGTGTATACACAAACTTTCTAAATATACGCACACATATATACCCATTATATTGTGAAAAAAGTAACTCATAAAATAATATGCTAATTATATAACCATTTAACTCTACATATGGAATAATTAATGTTTAAACTTAGCTGATATTCATTTCAGTGTAATTAATGTTAAGTGTCACTTAACTTTACTCAGTTTTACTATGTCAGTCTTAAATGTTTTCTGTTGGCATGTGTGTCAAACATATATTTACCAGTTTTCACCAAATTTTATTCCTCAGTCAGCACAAAACTACACAGGACAAGAATTTGGTATTTCCTTTACATTCTTCTGTTAATAGGACCAGGATGCTTCTTGGTGTTAAATGGGGAAAGAAGACTTTAAGATGGACTTGGGCATTTTGCAAATCAAAGTGATCACCTTTACATGCTGGTTAATTATGTGTATAGAAATGAGAAACATGATTTATAAGTCTTCATTAATTGCAAATTAGTTCAACAAATCTGCATTCTAGAGCAAAAAATACAATCTTGACTATGATGTGGCATCCATATTCAATGAGTGTCAATAAAATAGGGAATGAAAACATGTGAGTAAGTTAGTTTAAATGACGGAAATGGAAGTGCTAGGAGAGTGGTTAAAAAGTATGATCAGTGATAGGCATTCAGAAAAGATAAAGATAACACGAATCAGGATCTCCCTTAGGAAGATATCCTTGTCTTGTGCCACCTGTTGGAGGAGTCACAAATGTATAGAAACTTGACAGTGTGGATTCTTGTATCAGGTTAAATCCTAGTTGTGCATAAAATATGTGTTAAACCTACCTACTCTAAAATAACTGATATGCATTGTAAATTCATGCTTCTCAAGTCTTCCCATCAAATTATAATCCTGGAGCATTTTTCTTGACACCACTTTTCTCTTTAGTGAATTCAGGTGCTCTGCAATGATCATCTGTGGATTAAAGTCTTCCTTTGTTGAATCCAGAAGCAAAACTAGGTTCAAGAACATTATTGCTATCATTTTGATTTATCCTGTATGGATTCTTAAGTATTTTCTGAATTTTTAAATGTCCAATGATAGACAAATGTATTTCATTTTAAAAGTACATTTACAAAAAAAGAACATTTATTCTGATAACCTTCTTCATCCTCCTCCCCAGGCTTCTCTCTAGAGGTAAGCACTGGTATCACTTTATGATGTATCCTTACAGAGTTGGTGTGGATCCTTCCATACTCCATAATTAACTGTTCAGGGTTTGAAACCTGCAGAATTCCTTACCACATAACATGACAAAAACAGATAAGTCTGCTGGAGACATGTTAAGGCTCATTGCTATGTGCTGGCAGAATCATAATGAATGAAACGGAAACTTTCTCACTCTGTAGACCATTAGGCCTCATATTTTCATTTGGTCATTCTGTTTCAAATTTTAGAGTTGATTATTTGGATTTGTTTTCATGTTTTCTAAACAAGGATATGTCACCTTTAATGGTCACAGGTAGGAATAAACTTTGCTTTCTTTGGAATAGCTGAAGAGAGAGAGTATTCAGGGCCAACCTTACTTCTGTTGGTTGTGGCTAGGTAGATTCAAGTGGTCTTTGTGACATTGTGTTTACTTTCTTTTTAGGTTTGAAATTTGTCATGGGTGTTGTTAGGACTATTGATAATACTAACTTTATTCTGCACTCTATTTAGAATTTAGATTTATCTATTTGCCTGGGGAATTTAGTTTTTTGTTTTTTTTCTATGTATGTTTAACTGGTCACTTCATTCCAACAATTATTTACTTATATTTTATTCTAATGTTTGAAAGAAATGAATGACCATTCAAATAAGAAAACGTCAAAGAAAGTTACATCAAATAACTGCAAATCCAGCCATCGTGGCTGGTTAATAGCTTGGGAGCACAGGTTAATAATTGTCAGTTAAATGTTGATTGAAAGCCTGTATTTTTCATCATATTAATCATTATAATTGTATATATTTATGTGAGTGATTTATATGTTTAATGTCAACTTTTTCCTAGTAGAATGTAAGCTCCATGTGACTTTCTTTTTTCGACCATTGTATTTCCAGAATATTTTTCTTACTGTATCTTGAATTTGCAATTCTCATGACTTAAGTATGTGTGTGTTGGGAGCATACTGGAAAAGGTAGATGTAGAGGAGGACATGGAGGGTTTGTAGTGGACATAGTAGAGGGTGGAAAAGGAAACTTATTCAAATACCTAAAAAAATTGTAGCAACAGATTATATTGAATCCTCTCTGTCTCTATCTCTGAACTTCTTTTGTTTCCTACCATTCATATCCTTGTCCAAAGCTGCAGTATTTCTTTCTAGTAAGACATCATTCCAGTAGCACTTCAATATGTCTTAGCCTATGCACAGCAATGGTCCTGTAATGAAATAAAGTCAGTGTATTTTTGTGTTGGAGGGTTTTCAAAAATTTTAATGTGATTCACTGTCACAGTGGCAAATAATCAAATTTTATTTTCTAACTTGATAACAAGTACAGGAGTTTTCCTGAAATTCATATAAGATGATAAGCTAACTAATGTGGTTTCATGAGTTTTTTTTTTTTTTTTTTAACTGTATCAACTGTGATGTATCGTAAGAACTGTGTTTAAATTGGGTTAGGATTGTAAGCTTTCAATAAAGCCAAAATTTGTCTTATCTTGTGATATGAGCATACTTGCTGTTCCTTGCATTTATGAATCGTACAACATATTTGCAAAATAATTGTCCATTTGACTCTTTCAAATGTTTATTGTTTGATTATCCAGGTTTCTCATGTTACTAGAAGGCCAAGTTATTACAACTGTCAAGCATGTAATTACACATTTTAAAAGTGCCTAAACTTTATTGTATTAGTGAAAATGAAGATCTTAGAATAATTACAAAGAAAATACAGATTTTTCTCGTAAGCAATTGTGTTAATACCTAGGTATAATTGATTCCACTCAACTAATTGATAAGTACTATCAAAGATTATATATTTTAAAAATTTATCTGTAATGTCAAACCGCAATTAGTATTCTATTTACTCTTGAAGTAGATTTGATATTATTAATACTTAGAGAAGAATAACACATTTAGTATTCTTATACATTTTCTTCTGTTTCCATGATTTTTGTTACCATCTTTCATCTCTCATGTTGCTGTGTAGCTGATTTGTCTGTGAAGTGCACAGTTTGCAGTCACCAATGTCATGATGTGTATTTGTTTTATAACTCTGAAATACATTTTGCTGTGGTTTCTGTTGTAGAACTAGTTTAATTTTGAAAATAATCACATTTCTCTTCTTTTGTATGGCTTCTTAAATCATATCTCCTCATTTAGCTTGAAAATATTAACTATTCGGCATTGTTCAGAAGCATTCGTGAATGTTGACAGAATCTTACTGTATTGGAATGCCTATGTGTGATGTATTTGCAACCAAGACATAATTTATTTTGGTTTATCTGTTATGATTTCTACTGTTGCAGTCCTGGAAGCCCCTCATTCACAGTACCGAACATGGAAAGACCAGAATTTCACTTCATGAAATGAGATATTAAATGTCTACTTCATCAGTACGATATACTCAGAAGGCTATGCGACTATTTAGAATTCGGTATTTATTTTGCAGTTCTTCTTTAGCCTACATGTCTGTCATTTCTGAGTACAATCAAGAAAAGCTACCCGAAGAGTAAATATTTCTGTATTATCTCTTGCTGCAACTTAATCAATTTTGTCATTATATTTATTACTAAGAAAAGTCCCAGCTTCTTTTTATCTCTGCACCATTGGCTCTGTGATGAGAAGTTTCCCATTTACATTCTGTAAACAATTATGACATTGAGTAACTGGAAAACTAAATAAGGATTTTGTTAGGCTTGTAGTGGATTAATTAATCCTCAGAGAAGAGCACAGAAAGGACTCTTCACAGTCTAACAGTTTAAAGAATGATGTAGTAAAAATATAAATTTAGATGCTTTACTAAAATAGATCATAAATAGCAAAACATTTATGTTATATCATATTGGATATTAAAATGAGAATTCCTTTTCCAAAATCATGATTTTATCTTACTTATCCATTTTGAAATGTAGTTTTGTTAATCTGGATTAAAAAAAATCAAAACATTTAGGCTGGTAAGAAGGTATTTCTTAAATTGTGTTGGCCAGTGGTTTTAAAGAACACTATAATTACGCAGAATGCTTAGCTTGTATACTAACGAGATTTGAATCTTTAACTAGAATCATAGAATTTTGGAGCAGGGAAGAACTTTACACATAATCTTTAAAAAATTGCTGACACTCTTTTATTTATAAGATATAAGAGGAGATATTGCTTATTATGATAGGCAAAACACTGTGGAGATTTTGAACTAAAATAACTGATATAGAGTAACCAACCATTCCTAAGGAGACCTTAAAGACTTGCTCCACTTACACACTAATAATCATGAAACAGGGTTTTATCTTTGTATTCTTAAAAATAAAGTTAGAGGTAATGTGAAGGAAACTGATCATAGAGTATTATATAAGATGCTGTTGTTTCTCATTTTGAAGGTTTCATTTTAGCAGTAAAACTCTACCTTATAACAGGGGAACAGTATAGGTTGGTAGGTGAGCGTCATGAAGTCATAAGACCTGGGTTCAAATCCTGTATTTGCTCTTTACTGACCTTGGGCAAATAATTTAGCCTCACATATCTAGATAATAGGGTCTGTATTATTAGCCAGTAAAAACACTCCATTCTCAAGTATATTGTTACATGACAAATCACAAAAGTAAAAGATGGTTTTTATCAGTGGTGATGATAAAATAAGACACACGGTGAACGTTTAGATTAAATAAATTTGAAAACTAATGGTCTGTAATCTGCCCAGGGTTTTAAAAAAGTATTAATGTCTTAATATCTTCTGCCCATCCTATGAATACCCTATAATTTATAATTCTGTGATTGTTTTAAGTTATAACTAACTGGACATCAGTATTCTGATGGCCCATACTACAAAGAATATTGTAAATACAATAAAGCATGAAAGGTTGAGTCTACTCAGTCAAATGTATTTAGATATTTCTGTAACTCTTTACATTTTCACATTTCTCTTGCATACAGTGATGAACCTGAAATGGACTTGCCTCCCCTTTGAACAAGCATAGGAGTTCAGTGGCAAAATGCTGCTCTTTAGATGCAAATTAATGGGCTGAAGGGGGCAGGGAGTTAAGTATTTTCTTGTGGACTGGAAGTACCATCTAGAGGAAACATTTTTATGAATTAATGTTTTGCCTCATTAGTGAGTAATAGAGTGATATATGAGTTAAGTTTATACTAACCACTTAGTCACCTGAAGACCAAATTTTCAAAGAAAAGCTAATTAGGGTCTTCTCTTCTTCGATAGGTATCTTTGTGGGAAAAAGAAACATAATTACCTTAAGATACTTAAATAATTGGCTATGCCCTCACATCCTTCAAGATTTTGCTCAAATGACACCGGAGTCTCAAGAGACTTATGTTGACCATCCTATTTAATACTATGATTTGACCCTTTCCTGAACTCTCTTACCCCAATCTAGTTTCTCTTCCATAACAATTATTATCTTTTAACACGCTTTAAAATGTTTTCATTTATTTTGTTTACTGTTTATTGTCTTTCTTCCACCAGGATATAAAAGGGCAGAGATCGCTGCCCTGCCTTATATATCTCAAGGACCCCAGAACAGGGGCTGGCACAAGTAGGTCCTCAATAATATTATACTTGTTTAATGACTGACTGATTGGTTAAATAAGTTTATAAAATTTCTTTTTAGATTTTGCTTTGGATGCTCTTTTTTCTTTCTCATAATACACTGGTTTTCAAATTTCTTTTTACTTCAAGGTAAATATTCTAATAAAGGAAAAACAAATAAGATCAATAAAACCAGAATTTTTCTCCTTAAACTGGGTGTGAGGAGGACTCCGACGCGACCCTTTTGATCTTCCTTGTTTCCTGCCCAATGTAGGTGATCTCACAGAATTTGGAAGGGATTTGAAAACCTCTCCATTGACCACTGGTGGTCAAGCCTTTTCTTTATAATCCCTCTAACAATCAGTCTTAAAGGAATATTTCTTTAAGAAAGGGATAATAATTCATTTTTGTATATATCTCTGTGTATAGGTAACAGGAAGAGACTCCTGGGAGTTTGGCTTCTAATGGCTTCTAACTAGCAGGATTCATTGTGACTTTCAGGAAGTACCTTTTGGCAATTTGTGACAGAGGAAAAGTTTCAAAGAATGAAGTGGGTCCCCTTGTACTTTATATTCATGTAGCTTATCTAGTGCTTCTCATATTGAAAGAAATAGATTCATTCTTCTCAGATCCTCAAATAGCTATATACGCCCGAAGGGCCTTTGACTTTTTCCCAGCCTGGGAATAAATGATCGTTTGTTCAACTAGACGATTTATCAAGTAGTCTGGATTTGCAGCCAGCTGTCCTAAACTGTGGAACCTGAGTTGAAGAATTACAGTGGTCGGAAATCTCTGAATTAAAAAGCAAGAACAAAACTGCAGTGCTTAAGGCCATATTTTCCTTAAATTGAGCATCTTATTATTTGTCCTTTTGGTAGAAATAGAGATGGAGAGGGAGAGAGAGAGAGGCGGAAGAGAGAGAGAGAGAGAGAAAATTCTCTCTAGAAAGAATGAGAGTGTTTTCATTCAATCTTAGTCATTGTTACTTAAATCACCAATGTGATCCTTCTCTTGTGGGACTGTTGAAGCCATAGCTTTCCAGAATGGATGTTTTCAAGATTTTTGACATTAAGAAATATAAACACGAGGATAATAATAGTTACCACTTTATAGAACACATCTTTACACATTCAAGTTATATCTACTTACATAAAATGTGTATTCCACTAAGTGCAGCTTTCTCTTTTCTGCTTGTCTTGTTTGCCTGTGAATCACCATGTGCCTGTGACCACATGATAGCTCATTCAGAATTGTAGCAGCTGAAGTAATCTCCAGTAATTATTAGTGTTTCCTTTCAACCAAGTAAAAAAAGTACAGGGATGTTACCAGAGGTATGAAGTAAGGATAGTATTTTCTTTCACCTTAAAGATTTTTGTGTTACATGGCCCAGATACAGACCAGAAAATTAGACTACTGAGACAATGGGTAATTCAGGAAATTAAAATGACTCATGTGGTATATGAAGTTTCTAAACAATATTTTATTTTTTTGGCCTGAATTACCTGGTCAACTGACCCAGTTTTCCATTTCTGGACTTGGCATTATAAAGTCAGTAGACACTTGGAGAAAATTAAATTACTCCGTTCAGGGAAACAATCAAATTTAGATTGGACTAAAGTGCTGCCAGAGGGATGGAAATCCCTAAATTGGCCAACTGTGATTTCAATTCACAGGGAAATCCTCATTCACAAGCTAACCATAAGTTTTTTGCAGATTGCTGGTGGCAAAATATGCCAGAAATCTTCTGCTAAACTTAGTGAACAGATATTTTTAATGCTATGCTGACTTAAAAGAATTACATGATGCCTTGTTGTAACTGTCTTTCCAGTGATTATTTGTTTAAGTAAAAGAATGCATTATCTGACTGGCAGTCCATAGGGCATACAATTTGAATAGCTTCCCTGGCAGTGTGGTTGGATTTGCACTGACCCACCTGTACTTGCTATGACCAGTGGCATTCTTTGGGAGAGGACTGCATGCAATTAGGAGTCATTCAGTGCGATGGAAAGAGAGAAGGTGATTGGTCCAAAGAAAGCCAAAACTTGGACTAATGGATGTGAGAACAATTGGGTGGAGCATTTGCCCTCTCATTATTTGTAAGGAGTAATGTCATGACCTGTTAGGTTAAATCACTGTTTCTTTTTTCTTTACCAGTTCAAATCTGTCATTCCCTAATTAGAAGAATGTCCTATATAAAGAAGGATGACCGTTGTAGCAAGGCTGGTGAAGTAGCTGACTTCCCTGTTAGGACATCTGAACAGTCTCTGAAACACCATTACAAACCTTGATCTCATTACCATTGTTCTGACTCAAGGGTTCTTAGGTTGGCTGCCCAGCCCTCCTCCATCTTCCTCCCACCCCCAATCACCTGGGGCATATTTTAAAAATGCATACATTTTCAAGGAACCTAAGAGATAATTTTTTTTCAATAGGTCTATGGTGGATTGTAATCCTGTACCTTAAAAAGCCCCCTCAACTCCCCAGGCAGCTTCTAAAGCACAGCCATTTTGTGCAGAGTGTTACCAACTCAGCTAATTGGCTTTTGTCCTTTAAGAATTGATGATTTGATCTTCATGGTGATGAAGGGTGTTTGTTTTCCTTGCAGGGCCACTGTACAGTTTGTCAGTTCAATTCATATTGCTTCTGTGTTGAAAGGTTTTCCTTACTAATGGAAGTAATTATTATCTTGCTTTAAGAGAAGTTAGGCCTTGGTCCATTATGAAAGGACTGGGAAAGGAGATATGGTTATTCAGTGAGGCCTGTCCTTTATCCTTGAAACTAAACAATTGGTTTTCACACAGATAAAGATGTCACTGGGCTCTTTGCAACCCTGTGATACATGTCATTAAAACTTTCATTGTGTAGAGTTCAGATTCGTGCTTTAAAAAAAAGAAAAAAAAAACCCTCAAATTGAATAGGTGGCAACATATAACCTTTGATGGGATGCCCACCCATGGATACTTTGTAACATATTTTAGGTCATTGTCCATAATGGCCCTTGATAGAGATACCCAGACAACGGGAAAGCTGAACAAGTGCTGAGTTCACCTAAAAAAATATGCCACAAATGTATTTCTATACAATGGAAAAATTGATTATAATGATTTTTTTTTCTTTTTACTGAGGATTGTGGCGAAAGAGGCATTAAATAAAGCAGGAATATGTCATTTCTACAAAGGTCAAACTTCAGGGGGTGGAAATTTGGTCTCTGGAGTCTATTAAAAAAAAGAGGTAATATTTTTATGAGACATTTCAGAAATGACAGACCCAGACGTAGAAATTACAGGGAGATAAACTATTGGATTTTAAAAATATCTATAAAAAGAAGTGATTAAGGAATGATGTGAGTACAAGCAAAAGCCGGGAGAGGAGTGCTGAAGGTGAGAAAGCCTCCTGGGGGATGGGGGCAAAGGGAGATGATCGTGTGTGACAGTAGACATTACTTCCCTAGGCAGAAAAGGTGTGGAAGAGTAATGACAGCAGCCTGAGAGGGCAGCTTCAGGAGCTAGGAAAGCTCTATACATCCATGGTTACATACATAGTCCATGTGATTTGAGGAGACACCAAAAATTATTTCCTTGGCAAAGATAAATCTCTCAGTAGCTCTGTCTTGTTAAAAATTAAAAAAAAAAAAAAAAAAAAAAAAAAAAAAATTAACATACAGTATTTGAAAGTGCTACATAGTTTTAACTAATTTATCTGTTCAGTGGCATGAACTTATATATACTACCAAATGTAAAATAGATAGCTAGTGGGAAGCAGCTGCATAGCACAGGAAGATCAGCTCGGTGCTTTGTGACCACCTAGAGGGATGGGATAGGGAGGGTGGGAGGGAGACACAAGAGGGAGGAGATATGAGGATATATGTATATGTATAGCTGATTCACTTTGTTATAAAGCAGAAACTAACACCATTGTAGAGCAATTATAGTCCAATAAAGATGTTAAAAAATTACATTTAAAAAAAAAAAGGGATCTGATGAAATGGAACACCAGACCACTAGACAAGTACTTTTTAATGTGAATGAACAATATCAGATGGGATTGTCCAGCTCTTGAGTGAACCTTAGTGAGACCTAGGTACATTGGCATGGCTGGTACCTGGAACCAAGGAAGAAGCAGAATCCACTCAAGGAAAGAACCTTATTTTTTGTCCAAGGACTAGCTACACGAGCAGCATACATTCAGTCATTGAATACGTTATCCCTCCTATCCCAAACTTGGCAAAGTGGATCTATTCTGTCTTTAGGACCATTGTTACACCTAATATTTATCTCTATTATGAAATTCTCCTGTTGAATTGCACTCATTAATTTGTCAATCATTACTATTAGAATGTGAGATCCTTGAAGGCAGAGGTTTTGTTATTTTCAATTTTGTATTGAGGATAGAGCTTGGTAACATGGAAGATACTCAGTAAACCTTGTTGCAAAGCAGATAGCCAAAAATCTTGGAGATCAGAGTTGAGTAGACCTACATTTAGACCCTAGAGTTACTATCTATTAGCTGTGTAGCTTGGGAAAGTTTTTTGATGTCTCTGAACCTCATTTTCCTCATCTGTAAAATGAAAATAATAAAATTCATCTCTTTTAGTTCTGAGAATTACATGTATAATTATCAGTAAAGTGTATAATGTATTTCTAGAGCATAGTGAGTGCTCAATAGTGGACATGTAGTAGAGTATTGGGTGTGTATTGCAGATAGATGATTCAAATAAAATTAATTTTCAAAGAAAACAAAAGGTAACTTTTAAAATCACAAACAACATGAAGGTTTTTTTTAAAAGGTCAAAAACATTTATCCTTTGTATATGTATTTTAAAGTACAAGTTTAAATACGATTCACAGATGTTGAGAAAAGAAAGGAAGAGAGGAGAGCAGAAGAAATTGGAAAATATTTTTTTGTGGTACATCCCTACCATTTTGTTTTATAATGATTTGTATTACTGTTCATTCAAAAAAAAAAAAAAAAAAGTCATGTCTGAAGTGAGCCTGAGAATGCTGAGCAGGAGTAATTGTCATCTTTTTTGCCTCTGAATAACAAAGGCAAAATGTTTTCCTTTAATTTATTTTTTAAATTTACTTGATTAGGGTATTAAGATTCTGTTTAAAATGAGCTAGTTTTAGCATAAATCAGATAAGTCTTTTGTTCTAGACGGCTCGGTAAGAAAAAGCTCAGCTTGCTTTTAACTTGTTTTGCTTAATTGCTTTTCTTCATTAAAAGAGATTATACAATGAAAAAAATATCATAATTTCTTCCTGTCCTCAAATTCCCTTCCTGGGTGTGTTTTGGAGAGTTAGAAATTATGTGAAAGTTATGAGAGAGTGATTATTACGAGAGAGTAAATGAAGTTTAGGGGGAGCAGGGGATATTATTTAGGTGACTTGGCAGGTCTGTTGACACTTTGGATCTAGAGATAACATTTAAGTTAATAATAATTTACTAGGAGTCAGGAAGTATGTGGTAATGTGTCTTAAACCAAGATAATTGTGAAATTCACTAAAATGAGAATCACAGTAATTGCTTCAGAATGGAAAAGGACTTAACAAATAATAGAATCATAAATTTGACTAGAACTTTGGAAGTCTCCTAGTCCAAATGTCTATTCAGCAAACCCTTCTGCTATTTCTGTGATGGGCGATGATCCAAGCTCTGTTTACTTGTTCAAAAGGAGGGTGTGCTTGCTACCTCACAAAGTAACAGTCTTTTTAAGGAGAGTTTTAATTATTAGGGCTTTTCCTTTATTTGAATCAAAATCTGCCTACTGAAGTTATTGCCAGTTAGCCATCTGCATGTTGTTGTTGTTGCTTCCTAAGATATTTATTGAGTTTCTCCAGTGCGCTGTGCTCTGTGTTTTCAGTTGATCTGGACTTAAACGCATTCTAATTCCTCATCCACACTAAAAAAATAATTTCTATAAATATATCCCTCACCCTCATAACCAAATCCCAATTTTTCTTTTCTAAATTTTATATCTTCAGTTTCTAAAACCATTCTTCACAGTGTTGAAATCCTTCCCAAATCCTTCCTGGCTCTCTCCTCCTCCTGGTCTGGATACACTCTAATTGTAGGAAGATTTCTTAATGTCAGTTCCAAAATTAATCATAGTTCCTCACATGTCTGAGCAGGGTAGAGTAAAATGGAAGCATTCTTTGGGTCTGGAAATAATGATACCTACAATCAGATACGTGGGGGTGTGTGTGTGTTGTTATTTTTGGTCACTTATCATTTTGTTGCCTCATACTGAACATTCAGTCAGTTGAAACCTAAGTTTTTTCACATGCCCATAGGTCAGCTTTCCTATTCTCTACTGAACAGTTAATATTGTGAGCCTACTTCAAAGCACGGAATATAATTGTATTCAATTCCACCTTTAATCATTAAAAATAAATATCATTAAAAATAAATATTATTAAAGCCTTAAAAATAAATCCTTAAAAATAAATATCCACTCAGTGTCCTATGCAAGATGCTAGAAATACAAAAATAAATAAGGCGTGGTATGAAGGAAGGTATCTGTCCTGGAGAGATTTATAGCTCAGTGATAGGTAAAAAAATTTTACATGTAAGTTTCATCAGTAATTAAAAGCTTTATGATGGAAATTATTTACAAGGACCAATACTCCTCATTAGTTGGATGTCATAGAATGATTGTCTCTTCACTAGATTGACATGGGTAGGCAGTGTATATGTTTTCTGTGATGCCATAACCTGTTCCATAAATATAACATCTTAACACAAATTTATTATCTTATACTTCTGTGCATAAGAAGTCCAACATGGGTTTCACTGGGCTGAACCCAATGTGTCAGCAAGGCTGTGTTCCTTTCTAAAGAGTCTATGAGACAGTCACTTCCTTCCTTTTTATAAAATTTTGAAGCTGGAAAAAAGCTACAGTTGTGACCCCCTTCCTCCATCTTCAAAGCCAGCAACCTTGCCTGTCTCTGACCATTCTTTTGTGGTCACATTTCCCTCGGACTCTCTTCTGTTTCTCTTTTCCACTTACAAGGAGTTGATGATTACACTGGGCCCACCTGGGTAATCCAAGGTATTCTTCCTATTCCAAAGTCATCTGATTAGCAAACTTCATTATATCTGCAACCTTAGCTGCCTTTGCCAGGTAACCTAACGTATTCACAAATTCTGGGGGTTAGGATGTGGACATCTTCAGGGTGTAGAGACATTAAAGCAAAAGAAAAGTGTAAGTTGAGTCATGGAGGTATGGTAGAGAAGTACTGATTCTAAAAATTGGAAACGGTTGAACATGAATGCAAACGGGAACCTGAAAGATACAACTGGAGAAACAGGTAAGGGTCAAGATGAGGAAAAGCCTCAAGGAACAAGATAAAATTGGCTTTTTAGAAAGATTCCTCTGGCAAGAGAACAGGTTTGAGGAATGCAAAGAAAAAGATAAGAAAGTGGCAAAGCAGCTATGATTTAGTCAAGAAAGACATCGAGGCCTTATGGTTTTGTCTTAGCATGAGAGATGGAGAAGAGTGAATAGATTTGCTACATCCTAAGGACTTGGGTTCAGCAGGACTTGACTGATGAGATGTACGAGTCAGAGTGAGACTGAAGTCATGACTGACTCTCAGGCTTCCATCCTAAGTCTCTAGGTGGATGGTGGTGTCATTCATCAGCACAGCATGGATTAATGAAGAGAAAGTGGGGGTGGAGAAGAAATGGAAGGAAAAATACCCTGGTTTCCACTTTAGTTCATGAATACAGCCAGTCAGCTATTTTGAATATTGACCTGTAACTCTGTCCTTGTGCCACCTACAAATATGATTTACATCCACTTGGTGATTTTTTAAAAAATGGGTACAATTGTAAAAGAGAAGAGAGTCATCAGAATGCTGCAAGGAACCACACTTCAATAGCCACTGTTAGGTCATTCTGAATTCACTGTATAGTAACATTCAACCAGCTTTGACTCTGTAGTATTAGCCAGATCATATTTCTCCACATATTTCAAAATATATCTTAAAATATTTGCCAAATGCCTTGCTCATACATTTAATAATTTAATATACTCTATCTAAATTATGAAACAGTATGGGATAGTTATTTGTATTTAGTAGTGGTAAGTGTTTAATTCACTTGCTCTTCCACTTCAATAAATACACTTATTCGGTGCACTCTGTGTGTAAGGTTCTGTGCAAAGCTTTTTGTGGAACATAGATATATATTCCATGCTTATAACTATGTAAGAAATAAAATGCAGTGACCACACAGGAGAATAAGAGATTCATTCTTACTAGGAGAACAAAAGAAAGTTCCTGGAAGATATAGTAGTTGAACTGGAAGAGGTGAGGAATGAAGATAGACTTACTAGGGAACGGAGCACTTGGAAGAAAGAACAGCATGATCAAAAACATTGAAACAGCATCGTGCCAAGCATGACGTGATGTGACTAAAACGCAGCTATGGCTAGATGGGAGATTTAGAATCAAGGAACCGGTAGCATTGTGGTCCAAAGCTACAGTTATTTTTGGTTGAATTTGAATGCGTAGGGCGGGGTGTGCACTCTCCATATTTCCAGAGCCTCTGTAACTCCCTATTGTGTGCCCTAAGCAGATTTACACATTGATATTTCTTACCCGGTGCCTTAGATACCTGGTTTATGACCTTACATTTAGAAGTTTACTTAGCAGTCAATATATTGCCAAAGAATGTGTGTGTGCGTGTGTGTGTGTGTGTGTGTGTGTGTGTATGGGGGGGGTGCCAATTATCAGAGCCTTACTTTAGAAAGACATGTTAATGGAAGACTGGACTGCAAATTATAGTGTTGAAGAAGGATGGGATCATTAGAGGAAGGTAAATGAGCTAGGCATTTGTAAAAATGGTTCAGGTAACGGATCCTGAACGATTATGATTATAATTGAGAAAAGGAAGGAGGGATCAGATATGAAAAACTAGATTCCAAACTTCTTCAGGGCATAGGGACTTCAAGATAGCATTTCCTAAATGTCAAGACCTAGTATAAAGAGAGTGGGGCTACAAGAAAGCCTAGGCTGAAAGTCACTGGCTTTATTTTATTCTGAGTACTTTGGCCTGGGCACCCTGATTTGTTTCCTTTTTTGAGTCAAATTGCTATTATGAAACAAACTGTATTCTTCAGTTCTAAATTTCACAGGACTATACGAGGCCAATGGATTTCAGGTGATGCATTATGAAGTCTAAGGGTTCTGAGTAGGCACCTCAGGACCACCACTGAGGGTTAAGAGCACAGAGAGGGGAGGACATCAAAGTCTCTGCCCTGAATCCAGTAGGGTACCAAAGCCTTTTATCTGTTTTAATATTGAGCTTTCTTCAGGATTTTGTATAAAGAAAGAGTCTCTTATTTTTGAACGTTTGAAAACTACTACTAGAGGTTATTAATCTCAGGGCTATGGCCAGCATTTCAGATCTTTTCCTTTTGAGTTTGTGGATGACATTAAAACACTCCAAGTCCTCTTGCTTCAAAAGAATAGATCATACAAATTCAATTTTACCATAAAAGTACCATGGAGCAATCATTTAGCCCCGTGGTGAGCATCTCTGGCCTTTGCCAGCATAGCTCCCTTATCCTAAGGCCACAGTGAGAGGAGAGATTTTTAAGTTTTCACAACTAAATGTGAGACTTTCCACTGAGAGGAGATAGAAGAAAACTTGAGACATTAATTTTTACGAGCAATAAAACGTTTTCATATATTTTTCTCCATTTCTATTTGTTTCTGTTGCTGTTTGTGAACCAAGTTTTATTTTGTGTTACAATCCACAGAATAATTATTTAAAACATCCATAGGGTGTATTAGGAGGTACTATGACATAGTAGTATATTAAATGTCACCACAAATAAAAACACAAACTACTTCTATCTTTAAAAAAAGGCAGTTGCCTCCAAGACATCAATCCCATGGAAACAGTCACTCAAAGCTTTGTTTGAACCAGATTAATGTCTTTTTATAGTTAGATTGAATTCAACCTCTATATGGTTTAGGTTAAATAGTTGTCATTTGGTCAACAGTGCTAAAGTCAGAGATAGTTAAAATTTAGGTTGGAATCATCTGGGTGGTGAATCCCTAGAGAAGCGAGAAAAGAAAGAGAAAGAAGCATCCCCAAACTCATTTCAATATCATATTTGTTTTAGTTTATGTTTTTTTTTTTTTAAGTTACAGCCCTGTCTAAATAAAAATAGCTTTATTCTTATTTATCTTGCTGCTGTAAAATAATATATTGATACTGGGTGGGAATATATACTTAGTATATAAATAATATTATTATAATTTTCTATTTTTCTCAGCAGCCCCATCTTTTATTCATAAATACTTGTTTATGACTTGTAAAGACACTTCTCCAACTTTACTGTCTTTCTTTATCCTCTTCAAATAATACCAGTAGTTCTGATTGAAGTGAAGTTATAGATTAATACATTGAATCAGTACATTAATTTTCAACTTTTAAAACACTTCCTTATCTGTTATCTCATGTACCTGTCTGAGTTCAAGGGACAACAATATTTGATTCCCTTCGGCAGATGAGAAAACATAACTGAGATGGTAACTTTCCTAAATTATAGGGTGATGGCTGAGTCAGAAATGGATAGAGATCCTGAAGTTTCCAGCCTAAGGCCAAGCTATACTGTTCATGGGCTTTGAGGATGGAGGGATGCATGGCCAGCACTCCTGAATTATCCTGTGTCTCAGGAGATCAGAAGATGTACTATTTCTCAATAAACCCAGTGCTGTTCTGCAAATTTATTAGAAAACAAAATTAACTGATACCGAATTGTTTCGCTGGCACTATTTTCCAAGGTGAGCTAAAATGAGTTCTGGTTTGGAGCCATGAAAATCTTTCTTTTATAATATGTGTGTGGGTCTAGTACTTAAACATTAATGTCCCACTCCCTTTTGTTCCTGAGAAACCTTGTTTTTGTTCTCATTCCGTCCTAAACTCAGAATATGATTCAGCATCCTTGTGTGTGTGTGTGTGTGTGTGTGTATGTGTCTATTTTTACTTCAGTGGTTCTTGTAAGCAAAATGGTTAAATGTTTTGGTATGAATATTGCTAAGAATAAACTATTTTTCTTTGTCTTGCCCATCTGGTTGAAGAAAGTTTCTAGATACTGTTGAATGAATTAATGATATTTAAGATTCGTCATGATCTAATAAAGTCTTCCATCTCAGTGGTCAGTTGAGGTTATGCTCTTCCACAGGAAAAAAAGAGCATATTCTTATACTTATTTCCTGAATCTAATGGCTCTAACCTGCTTTTTGAGAACCACAACATTTTCCAGCTAAGTTCTGTGTTAGTATTGAAGTAAGGAATGCTCTATTCATGGATCTGATAGTGACAACGTATGAGAGGTCGTTTAATCCCTTAGTGTCTTCTGTTTGCAATGCATATTGTAATGACAGATGAAAACCTTCTGTGAACAGTGTGAAATCCTGAAAGAAGACAGTTTGATGAATATAAATTAGCAATATTATTGCCATAATTCACATTTACTAGAGGATATGGGGACTATGGGAAATTTCTTTGGTTTGTTGTGTGATCTGTTTTGGGTTACCTAGTTGTCCAAATTGCATTTTCTTTATAGTGTTCCACTGAACAGTTGTTGAACTTTCCTTTTAAGAACATAAAATTTATTCAGAGTTACTTAGTGAAATAGTTTCATGCATGTTAATTTTCTACTAGAACCCCAGGTAAGGAACATGGAAAAACATAATTAGTTCCTTCATCTTTGTTTTCTTTATTGCATATTAATTCACTCAAGACACTCAACTCAAAATTTATGAAACCTCCTCCTATGGGCTCAGGAGAACTGGAAAATAAGCAGAACAAGGTCATGGTAGTTACATTTTAATGGTGGGAAAAAGCATTAAAAAAATAAATAAAATACATAGTGTGTCATATGGTGGCACATTTTATGGAGAAGAATAAAACAGTGAGTGGGACATGGGAGTACACAGATGAGAAACAGAACTGTAATTTTTATGGAGGTTTGTCAGAGAAGACCCTCATTTGTATGACATTTGAGAAGAGACCTGAAGCGGGGCGGGGTGGGGGGGTAGATTCAATATGTGTTCAATCCTTTTGTTTCTTAGGAAAAATGTCTCTTTCCTTTCTACCTCCAGAGGTCCTTCCTAATCCATCATCACATCATTCTTACACTATTTTATTCCTCCCAGCTGCTGTAGCTGGTTTCTCTTCTTATGGCTCCCCCTCTCTAGCTTATATGGTGTCATGGATGCCCTTGCTCAGAAATGTACAGTTGTTCCCTATTGCCAGTTATATGAATTCCCCCACATTATTATAGTAATTTGTAAGAGCCTTATTTATCCAGTAATTTTATGTATAATCCTTTCTCCTAGCAAGTAGGTTTCTTCACTGTGTCCTGAGTAAACCATGCTCATTTCTAATTCTGTTCTCTTACACCCGCCTTCCCACCTGAAATGCCATCTCTTTTCTAAATATTTGTTTCCCTAAGCCTAGGGTTTGATTAATTGATAGTGACAAATACAGTTTATTATAAAACAAGTAAAACTATTTTAGATCTGGTATCCTCAACTGGAAGCTGATCCCAAGTACACAGTAGGCTTTTACAACTACTGTCCTAAAAGGTTGAGTTCCCAGATATTTTCTCTTCCATTGGAGAGTTGGAGGGTGATGGGTTGGAATGAGGTGTGGTGAGGGTTGAGGATTTAGAGAACTGGGATCCATCACGCATCTGCAAATCCAACTTGTTCTTGTGAACACTAGTCCCTTAGGCTGACCCCTGTCACTCGGGGAAACAGAAGTTCAGAAAGGTTGAGTTCCTTGTCATTGACCATGGAGACATGTTATTTTTTTAATTTGTATTGCCTAGTATTCCCTTTATAACATGCATTTTACTCTAGATTTCCTAATTCTCTGATCAAGTTATGATTAGGCACTTTATTTGCACAAAAAAATTTCCCTATGGGTAGCTTTCATGTCTCATCCTTTCAGTCATTATATGTTTTTAAAATACCTCTGTGTGCCTAATAATGAGAGTACATCTTCTGTATCTCGCATGACACCTAATACACTGCTATAGTGTGTGTTTAAAAACCCTTGCTGATTGCTTTGATGTGGAAGGCTTTAGAAAGCTGACATTTATGCTTCTTAAACTGCAGTTCATATATTTGACTTAATTTGCCAGATATCAAAGCTTCTATAACATCACCTACATGGGGTTATGTCAAGCAAAAATGCTGTAAACAAGAACATAGAAGTGATTTGTGTGGTCTCCTGTCACCTTTTTTTCTCAGGCTTTCCACAGATTTCTTTAATGCATCCTGCAAAAGTTTAGAAAAAACAAGCTCAGCATATCTTCAAAGAGGAC
This sequence comes from Tursiops truncatus, assembly GCF_011762595.2. Lineage (NCBI taxonomy): Eukaryota > Metazoa > Chordata > Mammalia > Artiodactyla > Delphinidae > Tursiops > Tursiops truncatus. The sequence continues at coordinate 47,057,895 of NC_047047.1, forward strand.
TTTGGTATAATTTCTACCTTTTTTCTTTTTTAAAGGTTTTTTTTTTGTATTTTTGTTTTTTTTCTTCTTTGGTAATATTTTTATTTTACAGGGCTAGCCTTACACAGAAATATAAACTCCGGGGAAGCAGGACCCACATCTAATACTGGCAGGGAAAGAAGGAAATAAGGCCTTGAAATGAGGCAGAGGGGAGCCTTGGGATTTAAATAAACACAGTGTACTATTGATACAAAGACACACCTTTTAAGACCCATCCCACCTTACTTTGTTTACCACTGTAAAAGCATTTAATGTTGTTGCTGGGATCAGTTTTATCTAAGAAGAATTTTCAATTGTACTGCATCAGAGATTCCAGTTATGAGCACTTCTGAAATTACAGTGGAATCCTACTAATTCAGATTATTGATGTGGAGATTTGCTGCAGATGTTTGAATTTTGTGGGCTTAGAAGTATTTGAAAAATCAGGATTAAAAGTCAACCCACTGCTCCAGAATATGGTTCATTTGTTTTGGTGACTGTAGTTTAATTTTAATTATTTATGCCTCTGCTGAATAGTCCTTTGGCAAATGCTCCACAGAAAAGACATCATCACCTTTTTTTTTCAGGTGTGTCTGCATTCAGAATTCTTAACTCCCTGACAGGTATTTCTTTGAGTCGTCTATATTAAGAAATAATTTTCATTCTGTCTACAAGAATCCGAAATTTGCTTTCCAAAACGGATACCATATTTGAAATCCAGTATGACTCCTTACACATTTAATATGCTGAACTGAAAGCTTTCATAGAGATCTGGTTTTTTTTGTTTTGTCTTGTAGGCATAAGAAAACTAAACAATTTACTCTTTAAACTATATTTTGCTATTAATATCCTCCATCAATATAAAATGTATTTTATATTTATTTAAATATATTTAAATATACTTTCAAAGATTACCTTCTGGAGAATAACTTATAAATGTTTTCTTTATAATAAGCAATTAATTTTATAAGTAAATTAAACCTTTTAAATAAGTGGGAATCGCAGTTTTTAAATGATTCATTGGTAATTTCATAGAACATTGTACCAAAATTAATCACAGGAAGAACACAGTGTCCTTTACCATTTATTTCCTCACACTCTAGGGACATATGCATCTGTTTTATTTGCCATTTCATAAAAAATGTGTTGTAGCTTTTGGGAACCAAATATAGTATAGGATCACCTAAAAAAATCTTTTGAAATGTTTTCCCTTTTCAGAATTAGAGAGATGAGGCACTCCCCCTCTTCTCTCATACATCATTTGAAAAATGTTCCAGACAGAAGCCATAATTACCTGTATTTAAAAATGAAACTAATTAAAATCTTTGTGAGTTACATTGAAAGCAGTAAGAAAGTGCTCTAAGTCTCTGTAAGGGCCAGTGTTCCAAGAGGAAATGAGCTCATATATAGCATAGAAAAATAAAAGAGAATAAGTTTAATGTGAAAGGATGTTCCAATGAGAAATAGAAAGGCTGACATAAAGTTACTGAAACATTTGACTGGATGAGACCAAAACTAACCAACTTAACAGGGGGACTTCTTCAAACTCAACAAGATTTCTAGACCTAAGGCAAATCAAGTAATATTTGGAAATTATTGTGTGATCTTTCAAATCTAAACTAAACATGTCCAGTAATTTTCTAGTCGAAAGCTGGTAAAAGGTACACTCTTGCCTGCGCATCCAGGCCATTGTGATCACTTGTTATTACAGTTGTTTTTGTTTTTGCTGGCATCAATGTTACGAAGGAACAATTTAAATATAATAAATGGCACCCATTTAAAGTATACAATTTGATGAATTTTGACAGTTGTACACTTATAAAACCATATTATCATCAAGATACAGAGCATTTCCATTACTTCCAAAAAGTTATTTGTGCTCCTTTGTATAGTTCATTCCTCTGTATCCCCCTGGACCCGGGAAACCACTTATCTGCTTTTTGTCACTGTAGATTAATATTCATTTTACATAAATGGAATCACATAGTATGTGCTCTTTGTGTGAGGTTTCTTTTACTCTGCATAATGAATTTGATTCATTCATGTGTTTATCATATCAAGTTTACTACTTTTTATTGCTGAGTAGTAACAAACCTCATTTTATATGTATGTTTTATTTCTTTACCTAAATCATATTTTTATTAATATTAATGGCTGCATTTTAAATTCTGTATATCCTCCAAGTACCTAGAACAATCCTTTGCACATAGTTGAGATTGTTTGGTTGATTCATCTCTCTGAAAATAGATGTTGGAATGGAGTTTTAGAATGATCCTGGTATTAGTGGTATTCATTTTTGGAGAAATTGTTTGTGTTGGAAGTAGCAAAGTACGAGATAATTTATTCAGCAGTTACAACATGCTTGTTACAATACAAAGTTGTTTGGATGCATTGTCTCTTTTATCTCTATAATCAGTCCTATGTGGTGTTCACACTTGTATGCTGCTTTAGTAGGTGAAACAGGGATTAAGGAACTTGACCTTGAGTACACAAGCTGATAAGCCGTAGAGATGCTGGACTCCGAAGACACTGCTCTTAACCATGGTACCCCATTTCAATCAGAAAAAAGAAAAGTTGTTCCATCTTACTCCTCTGCTCAAAACACAGCAGTTTCTCCTCATTTCTTTCTAATTTAAATTGAACGCCCATACTATAGCTACAAGGCACATGTTATTTGTTTCCAAGTGAATTCTCAGGACTCCTGCTCTCTGTCTCCTGCACAGCGGCCTCTGTGCTGTTCCTCGGGCACATGACCCATGCTGTCATCCCAAGGCCTTGACTTTAGTGCCCCTTTCACCCACCTCAGTACACTTGCTTGACTCACTCACATCTTTCAAGTCTTTGCTCACATTTTAGCTCACTGAGGTCTACTCTGAACCTTTCTTTTCACTATTGCACCCCTCTACCCTTCACCTCCTGCCCTCCCAGTCCCTTCTACCCTTATGTTTTCCCTTTATTTTCTCCATAGCACCCTCCTATTTTCTCACATATACATGAATTACTCATTTTATTAAGTTTAATATTTTAATATTTAATATTCTGTCTCTGCAGAATATAATCCCCACAAGAGCAGATATCTTTGCTGGTGTTGTTACCTGATTTATCCCAAATGTCTGGAACAATGTTGTCTTAGTTCAGGCTGCTATAACATTACCATAGACTGGGTGACTTAACAAACAAACATCTGTTTTTCACATTTCTGGAGTTGAGGTAGTCCCAGATCAAGGTGCTGACAGATTTGATGTCTGGTGAGGATCTACTTTCTGGTTTGTAGATGGTAATCTTCTCATTGTTTCTTCACTGCAGAGAGAGAGCAAACTCTCTTGTCTCTTCTTATAAGGTCACTAATGCCATTCATGAGGATTCCACCTCATGATCTAATCACTTCCCGGAGGCCCCACCTCCTAATACATTGGGGGTTAGCATTCACATATATGAATTTTGAGAGGACACAAACATTTGGTCCATAATAAGTGCCTTACACATAATAAGTTCCCAATAAAAGTGTTTATGATATGAGCTGGGGTATTTTTGGTCTTCTTCTCCTACCAACTAATTTTTCTTCTCAGAAGAAACGGCATTAAGCAATAGTTGGATGACTTAGGGACAAGGTGAAAGGATATAAACATTGATATCCAGCTCTATAAGAGGAGTCAGTGAAGAATAAGAAATAGCTTCTCACTCTAATACCCTCTATAGTCTTTTATCTCCTTTATATCTTATTAGTTCATAATACAGTGATTTCCTGGATTGCTTCTTAGAACTGGAAGGACCTGGGAGAGTTTTGCAATAACTTGGTCCAAAAGTCCCAACTTTGGGACTTTGGAGAGTTGTGGACCAAATGCATTTCACATGGGTTTTGAATTTGAATGGCTTTAGATGAAACTTCCTATCAAAGCAGTCTTTTGTCTTAATCCACTCTGACTTACTCATTTTGATGTCTGACCCAGAACATTGTCAACTAGATTGCCTCTACTACAACATCTTTATTTTAGGGAAGAGAAACTAGATAAATGAAGCATGTTGCCTACAATGAAATGATGATTTAGAGCCATTTCCCCTGAATGAAAAAAAAATTCAGTATTGTTGAAGCACTTACCAATCAATTAGAGAAAAGATTAAATAGAAAATATCATCATTCTGCCCTCTTAAATCACCTTTTTATTGAATTCCTTGCTTAACACCCATAAAATGGCTCATTGTTTGCGGTCATTTAGGCTCAGATAAGGTGTGCCTTCTTTCAGCATCATAAATTTCTCTTAAATGATCTGTGAGGAGAAGATCATCTAAGAGAATCTTCCATTAAACTTGGTGAAGGGAAAAGTGAACGAATCATTTGTTATTTACTCTTGTGGTAATTCATTTGTAGTGGGAACCCTATTCAAAGTCAAAATAATTTATTTACTGGCTTTTCATGTTATTTTCTTGAAAAGCAGTAGGGATTACGTTTGATGTACATGTGGGGATAGGAATAACATGAAGGAATAATAGTATCATTTCATATTTCTAGGAAGAATATAATCTTGGGGGAAGGTCAAGAAACTTTTGTTTCCTAGTCAGAAAAGTATCAGATTGCTATTTTGAGCCATATTGGCATATAATTTATCCCTTTAAACAAAACTTCCACTGCCAGATTTTATTTCAATTAATTTAAAAATGTAAAACAGCCTTTCTCAAATGATATCCTCTTCTAGTTGATTGAATAGGAGAAAATATCCTTTTTGGTAATATTTTAGTGCCGAGGTAATTGCTATATGTTATATAACCACACAGGGAGTCCACCATTATATTAGCAGTTATTTTTACATTACTTTTTATGGACAGTGATGGTAGATATTTTTCATGTTCAACGAGCCTTAGAGACTATAAACTTATACAGTAAAATGTTGCCCATGTTATTCCAACCATTTCTGTGTGTACAGAAAATATTAATTAAACGTTTCTGCTTCTGTGAAAAGCATGTGGAAAATAGGAAGTTCCACATGAATAATCAGGGTGAAATCTTGAACTGTTCTTCCAATTGACTTTAATTCTCTCTGCTGAAAGTAAAGAACGATTACTGACAATCTCCCCAATTTCATTTGTCAAAACTCTGAGATGAGTCAAGATTTTAATAAATTAAGTGTTGGGAAATCCCCAAGGATGTATAAAGTACCATGGAAATCCTCATTAATAAATTAAAGTACTTTTGTTTACCGAAAGTCATTCTACTTTTGGGAATGTATACTCGGACTTATATTTATGTTACTATAATTATAATGCTTTCCTACATAATCAAGAATGATGCTATCAATTCAATAAAAATGAAAATCACATGGTAAAGATTTGTGCTACACTAACGTTTTATTTATATGACATGGGTCATCTCAAATGTAAGAAAAGCTTCTAAGAAGTATCTTCTGGTCTTTTAATAATTAAACAATTTAGATGAGACAACTAAACTAAATCCTATATCAAACCCTATAAAAAAGTGTTCTAGTGAGGTTGCCTTTTACACTGAGGGTCTCAAAAAAATTTTACACAAATGTCAAATGTTTTATTATGAGAAAGCCCCTTTTAGTATTCAAGTAGAACAGATTTAACAATAAAATGTTTGTCTTTTTGGCATTAGTCAAACTGTCAATACATGAAAGAGTTTCAATAATGCATTAATCTACTCTAAATTAATAGATATTTACATGTGCATCTATAAGCATATGTGTGTCACTTGAGTCCTCCAGGGGACAGATGCTCGGATGTAGTTAGAGCTACAAAAAGCTGTTGAGGAGTAACAACTGTGAAAGATAAATTAGGAAAGGAACAGGATGAGTGGTAGGGGCCTCTAAACACAATACAGATCTGATTCTCAGCCAACTCTGTGGAGTGCTCTGGAGCAAAGACGGCTCATTAGAGGAGTTCCTAGGTAGGTAGAAATGGCCAGGCCCCAATAGCCCACTGCCCTGTGAATGCTTAGTCATTGGCTAGGGGCTGCCCCAGAGAGCATGGCCTCAACAGATCCTGAAAGTGCTAATTGTTGGGGGTTGTCAGCTAACTGTACTTCTTGCAGCTGAATAGTATGTTATAGGAAGGGACACTGCGTGACATATGGTGACTGGCACACCTTCATAGCTGTTCCAATATGAAATAAGTTTACATGCATATGTTTATGAGTAAATATAACTATGTATGCAATATGTCATGTATGGTTAAATACAGAATGTTCATCTAATTCCTAGTAATATCTTAGATCCAATAGATCTTTAAAATTCATAGATTTTTCTCAATAATTTAAGAATTACATTTCAAGATAATTTTTTTAAAGATTTTATCTTTAAAAAAATTATTTATTTATGTATTTATTTTTGCCTGCATTGGGTCTTTGTTGTTGTGAGCAGGCTTTCTCTAGTTGTGGTGAGCAGGGGCTACTCTTAGTTGTGGTGCGCATACTTCTCATTGCAGTGGCTTCTCTTGTTGCAGAGCACGGGCTCTAGGCGCGCAGGCTTCAGTAGTTGTGGCACGCAGGCTCAGTAGTTGTGGCTCGCGGACTCTAGAGTGCAGGCTCAGTAGTTGTGGTGCACAGGCTTAGTTGCTCCGCAGCATGTGGGATCCTCCAGAACCAGGGCTCAAACCCATGTCCCCTGCATTGGCAGGCGGATTCCTAACCACTGCACCACTAGGGAAGTCTCAAGATAATTTTGAAAGATAAAAAAACTGCAACTATCAAGCTAAGGCTGTATTATGGAAAGTTCAGACTGATTAGGTGGCTCTTTCTCTGGTTAACTATAAACACTATTGCCTTTGTAAGGTCACCAAGTAAATTCTGCACCAACGTATATTATTTTTGAATAGGAAAAAAACATCCTTAGTTGTGAGGGATTAATGAATTGGGATACATAATGCAAAGAACTTGATATTATCCAACCTTAGGAGATAGTGAACTCTCAGTTCCCAGTAACTGAGTAAAGACAGATTGCTATAAGAAGCAGTGCAACTTCTATCAATAATTGTTCCTGATATTATATTTCCATTTTTAAGATTTCTTCACCTAGTGAAGTATGCCTAATTATTACCATGTCTGTGTCAAGGCCTTTTCACCTGCTCTTCTTTCTGCATGTTCTGCCCTCAGATATTGATGATACAAACTTCCATGCCTCGCTGTAACCTCTGTTCCAATGTCATCTCTCCATCCAATCTGAAACAGCAGCCCTTAATACTGTCTTCTTCTCTGCTTTAAAAAAAAAGAATAGTTATCCCTATGTGGCATTATTAAACAGCTATTTATTTATTTTTTTGTTTATCCCAATAAAATTGCATGCTCTCTAAGGGCAGAGATCTTGTCAGTATTGTATGCTCTTGTACCCCCAGCCTCTGTAATAGTTAGTGTAAGGTATATATGGTAGGCAGTCAAAAAATATTCATTGAATGAATGAACAGATAGGTGATGAATGGTTGAGGAAACTAATGAATATGTTGAGTGGTCTTTGCCCACCCTCCCCCACTCAAAAATATAATTGTGCCTGTGTAGAAGCAAGCGTTTACCCAGATCTGGCTTTATGGTATATTCCCAGTTCAGGAGAAACTTCGCCATCATGCGGGAAAATGGATTTTTTTCCCCCAGTAATATACCTACGTTAGCAAGATATGTTAGAGAAAAAAATGTTTCTTTAGCCTTGGTATGTAATTTTATGAAAGCAGCAATCTGTTTTAACCAGCCATTGCTTCAAATAATGACTAGTTAATTTTACAGAATTTTTTCCCTCTTCTTGTAAGCATTTGAGAGTCTTTCAAACAGTGTAATTCTCTGCAAGGTCAACAAGAGTCTCACAGTCTTCTGTCAACTTGCATAATCAGATTTTTTTTAATGTATTTATAAATAAACAGACTATTCCATTTATATCCACTAGGAAGAGAAGAAAGGACAGACAGATGTGGCCTTTGCCACTGACCTGCTGTCCTGTGCTTTATAGTCAGTCTGGTGATCAGGAAGCATCCCATCAATAAGGCTAAAATTAGTATTGATTTCAACTTGACATCTTTCTCTTTCTTCTGCCTCTGCAGTAGCAATATAGGAGATACTCTTTTCTCCATGTCATCATATCATGGCCCACTTGGGCTAATTCTTACTTTATGATTGAATGATAGAAGTATACATCTATCAGTACAGTAGTCACAGTCATACTCATGTAAACTGACGAAATGTTGGATATATTTGATCTCAACTTTGAGATACGGGTGTATTAAATACCATTGAAGAGTAGCTAAACACAAGAATGGTCTGATGGATGTACTAACAATTCACATATTTTTCATCATCTAAGTTAAACTTTGAAATAAATAAGTTTCCTCAAATAGCCACCATTTAAATAAGAAGGTCAGTTTCAATCCTCCTGTTTCATCTTATTCTTTCACTATATGGCATAAATCATAGTCTTATATACTACATTATATTTAGTGTTTGGTTCCTAAATGGTAAAGGTAATGTCCTTTCCAAGTTCTATGAACTACAGTGGTACAAAATTTTTCTTTTAAGGCTAGAGATTCACTCACTTTACCACCTTTGCAATGGATTCAATTAGTGATATTATGATATTGCTGGCCTGTACATCTCTCTACATAACTAAAACAGAGAGCAAAAAAATCTCTTTAAAATTAGATAACACATAAGTAAACTTTATATTTACAAGTTCAGGACCCTGTCCAGTGCAAACATTTGTGTTTGAAGTAAAAACAGGTGACCTCTCAGTACAGTAATAGGGCCCCTTGAAAAGAGTACACAGAAACAGAAATTATACTGAGTTTTGTGCTCTATTGGTTTTAGAGGACATTGGTGTATTGAGAATGCTAGTCTGATTTGAGTATTTTAAGTAATTTGAATGATTTCTAATAATAGGGCATTGTTAACTAAATTATAAAGCAGATTAATGACTAACTTTGTAACCAGGGGTCCTCATGATCTGATTTTTTGAATAGTCTGTAACTTGAAGTCAAAACTGTTCAGATCTTTTGAAATATATTTGGATCTATCTTAATTAGGGTGCATGCTGGTCAGAATTTGGTTTTGCATATAATTTGCTTAGCCAAATCTATGAAATGTGAGGTCAATTTGAAGTTCTTGGTGTTCTACGTTGGAGGGAAAGTCTAAATTCATGAAGTTTTGGGGTGCCAGGGGGAACTAGGAAAAGAATTGGTATACTGAAGCCGACTTAAGTTTATAATCAAAAGCAAACATTAGTGTAGGAGGTCACATTGATTTATTCTTATCCACAGATGGCCTCATGTCCTTTAAAGAGAGGACAGTTACCCCTGTATTTTTTTCTTTTTTTCTTTATCAGCTCCTAAATTCTCACTTCCACCAAATGCACCCATATATGCTTAAAATATGTTCTTTATTTGAAGACAAATGGCCAAGACATAAGATAATTGTAGAGTATTTCATGTAGACAGTGAGGGTGTGATGATAAGATCCTTTGATCCATACCCTCATGAGCCTTAGACTTAATTATACAATGGCAATTAAAAGTACATCAATTAATGGTTATCAAACAGTTTCAATCAAAACTGTCAACTAATGGCTACTGAGGTTTAAGGAATATAATCCAGTGCTTTATTTTGGCACTTGTTTGCAACATATGTTGTTTATTTTCTGTGTACCGTGATGTCTCCTTATCTGGATGCTGAAGTCACAGGGTAATCAAAGAAATGCATACACGTGTGCTACATTGACTTCTGTCCTTTCCTTATTCATCCTAGTCTTAAAATAAGAACATTATTGAAAATTTACTGAGAACTGGGTTAATAGCTGGCACCTTGTTTTTATGTAAACAGTTTTCAGATAGACCGAAAATCATCTGGACTATTTTGTGGTTCCCTGCCTGCCTTTCTGATTATCCCTCTCTTAGTCATCCTTTCTCTTCTAGAGATTTTCCTTTTCTTGTCTTCTCCTTAGGCTACCTTGACCTCTGACCTTTCAGTGACTTAGGTTACATTCCCCAGGATTTAGCCCTTAGTCCCTTTAAGGGCTATTTCAGTCTTAATTTCCAAAATTTGTCCTTATAGTTTAGACCCTTTCTCCTGACTGCTAAACATGTATGCCCCGTTGTCCCCTGGCAGACATCTCCACCAGGGTGTCCTGCAGGCGTTCAGAGCAGACTCATCGTTCCAGCCTCAACAACAGCAAAAACAGGTCTTTTCTTCACTTTGCCACTCAGCAGATGCGTACGTGGCAGATTCTGTGCAGTTTCTAGGGAATATATGATTGAATAGGGTGCTTCCTTTTCTGTTGAGGCCAGTGCATATGATAATTTATTTTGAGGTCATATGTAAGACGTTCTGGCGTCGGAAAAGGACATTTCACAGTGCAGCCTGACCATGGGTTAGAGAAGGCTATTCTGGAGGAGGTGAGTCCTGGACTCTTGGGATAATTTCCTTCCTGCTCTTGCTTCCCAGTCCTGAGTTGACCCACTCACCAGTCCCTCTTTCCTGGGACCACTGGAGTGATCTTTTTGACCTTGTTGCTTCACTGAAAAATAACCTTTGTTTCCCTGTGTCCTCTAGGGTGAAGTCAGAACCCAGCACGACATTGTAAGGCCCTTGTGATTTGATCTGACCTAGGGTCAGATATCTTAGCCATACTGTGTAATCTTTTGAATACCTTCATGCTCTTTTCTAAGCTTTTCCTTCTGCCTGTTCAGCCCTTCAGAATGATCTAACGTCTCCTCTGTGACAAAGCTTTCCTTCAGTTCTCCCTATTCTCTCCAGCCTTCCCTGAGCCGGGCGCCTGCTCTCCCCGTTTGCTTTGTTTCCATAGCTATCCCTTCCCATAGACTGGGGCTACGGTGGGGCAGGGGCCATGTCTTGGAGCTTCTGGCTTTAACAGAACCTGGGATAGATGTGTCTGAGCTTAACTCAGGGGTTCAGAGGTCTGTTAAGTCAACACAGTGGGGGCAGAGAACCTTTCCAAAGAGTTGAGGCTTGTAGATCCCCAGGTGACTGCAGTGTGAGGAGGGTGAGGAGAATGGAGAACAGAGCGGGTGTATATTAGGAGTGCTGCAAAGTCAGCTGTTCACACTGAACAGCTGAGACTTAGAGTGGGGCCTGAGGGTGATGTACCTTTAGAGCGGTTCTTTCAGTGTGTCTGTCACATCAGCATCCTGCTGAAGAGGGTCTCATTTAAAACTCACACTTCCCCTGGATTATTGCCATTTTATTGATGAAGAAAGGCTTATTTGGCTAAAATAGACCAGGTCAGTAAATAGTAGAACAGATATTCCAGATCTGTCTGGCTCCCAAATTCAGTACCTCTACATGTGTACATTTGGGGTTTCTTTCCTTCCCCTCCTTAGTAGGGCTGGCAGGTGGTGTGGGAAAGCTCTCTAGGCTTTTTTTTCTTCCCCAAAGACATCAGAATATACATAAGTTTGGTATTTCTTCCGGGGGTTTTTCCCCATAAGTAAATCTAGATAAGTAGGCTTGAAGATGAATGGCTTGTGACCTGTATTTCTGGTTTATTTTATTTTATTTATTTATTTATTTTTTTCCGGTATGCAGGCCTCTCACTGCTATGGCCTCTCCCGTTGCGGAGCACAGGCTCCGGATGCGCAGGCCCATGGCCCCAGCCGCTCTTCGGCATGTGGGATCCTCCCAGACCGGGGCACGAACCCGTGTCCCCTGCATCGACAGGCGGACTCCCAACCACTGCGCCACCAGGGAAGCCCCTCTGGTTCATTTTAGCAGGAAGAGTATTTAGACTTTATTATATAGGCTGCATTCCCAGATGACCTTGGGCAAGATGGCTAACCTCTCCAAGGCAGTCTCCTCTGTGAAAAGGAGATACATAAAGTGAGAAGCTAAGCAAAGTACCTACCCTTCAACGACACTATGTAGTGTTCTTTGCCTTGAGAGAAGGAGGCCTTCTGCTTAATTCTAAGTCCTATGAGTGCCCTCCTTGCCTCTGGATGGCATTATTGCAAAAATAGACCTGGAGCTCAGGTGGCCTTTGAGGGTACTTTTTCTCCCTTTTCAGTAAGGGTGGCTTTTTAAATTGCAGATATCATTCCAGAGGAAGAGATAAGTTAAACCTTAGTGTTAACTACCTACTTATATTACTTGCTAAGATCTTGAGCTTATTTTATATTGGTATAAACTGGTGAAGTTGATGATGTCCTCTCTGTCTACTGGATGGAGAGATTCTGAGCTGACTTGCCTAAGCTAGTGTTGTGTCTAGAAAGCCTTAGACTGAAATCTGGTCTCCTCATTTTGAATTCTGTTTGCCATCATGGGGATTAGGTGAAAAGGGTCCAGAGCTAGAATGGGGCACATATGTGGAAGATAGAGACCTGGATGGGAGAGTAAGCCGGGTGCCAAGTCAGACTTCACTCATTTGCTAACTTTATTAAAAACTTGCTCTCACTCAGTCATTTCGTAGGTGGTCTTTGTAGGTTTCTGGCCCTGGTTCAGACTATTCCATAAAAATCAGAGATGCTTGGTTTTATCAGTAGTTCCAAAAGTCTTTTTTTTTTTTTTTTGCGGTACACGGGCCTCTCACTGTTGCGGCCTCTCCCGCTGCGGAGCACAGGCTCCGGACGCACAGGCCCAGTGGCCACGGCTCACGGGCCCAGCCACTCCGCGGCACGTGGGATCCCACCGGACTGGGGCACGAACCCGCGTCTCCTGCATCGGCAGGCGGACTCCCAACCTCTGCGCCACCAGGGAAGCCCCCAAAAGTTATTTTGATGGCATTTTTGACTGCAGTACAGGGAACTAACCCCATTGGGCCTGGGTTGACCCTCTGTAAAATTCATCAGTTCACACAGGGTCTGGTGTTAGTCACTGGTTGGAGCCATTGCTGTCACTGGCATTTGGCTTTAAGGTATCTCCTTGCTCAAGTTCAAGTTCCTTTCGTGTTTAAACAACATAAGTTTAAAAAAGACAGTGGGTTACTACACTTGTAAGTACCGAAAGGGTCTTAGGCAAATGCAGGCAGTCTAGCCTTTAATATGGTATTGGAGAATTTCCCCCCCAAAAGGAAAGAAACAAAAGGAAAGGTTTTTGTTTTGTTTTGTTTGTTTGTTTTTGTGAAAACACTTTTGTGTGTTAAGAAAAGATAGGTTTTTAGTGAGGGTTGAAGTCTGAAGCATTTTTAGTCTGGAAACCCTCGTGTGTGTTTGTGTGTGTGTGTGTGTGTGTGTGTGTGTGTGTGTGTGTTTGGCTGGCTGTGGTGTTATGAGTTCTGATTTCTGCAATTAAAATCCTTCTGTGGAAGGTGTGGTCATTTAAAAATGCAAATGTATATTGTTATTCTGCAGCCTTTCCTATTGCCCAACATTTATTGAAAACAGAAAACAGCCAAGCATTCCATTTATTAGAGGTTACTGATAGGGACAGGTGATACAAAGATGAATCACATAATCTCTCAAGGAGTTTCTAGCCTAATAGAATTGTATTGTTAGACAGCTTGAAGCATGTAATCCCAGGTAATCAGATTGAGGCACAGTGCCATCGCCTTAGGAGTTAATAGCCTCCATATCTGGCTTTTCTTTTTTGTCTAACAAAGTCTTTTTCTGTCATATGTGGTGATCCTTACTCTCTTAAATCATTAAGTTGCTTGGCAAGATTCTTGGATCTGGAGAGACTGGGTGAAGGGCCATATAAGAAAAATGCATTCATTTGATATCGTATTCGGGGTGTAAGGTCAGGTAGGAACTTTTACCTAGAAAAAAATGTAAGGCAGATTCCTAATTTGTCATAAAATGGATCCCTTATTCGCCTAGAGTTTTGGAAAGCTGTGATTTTAGGCAGCATGGACCAATAGGATTTTCTTTCTCCTTTGAGCACAGGTTTTGTAGCTTTTGTTATTTGTCAGAACATTTTTTGGCCTGTGTGTACTAGAGAAGTTACCAAATTTTGGTGAGAACATATCTTCCTGATAAAGTTGAGATCTGTATGCTTAAGAAGAAATTTGATTATTTATGCTTGGTTCTGTGTCTCTCCCCTTTTCTATCACTCTTCATTCCTTCCATTGATAAAGCTAAATATATAGAAACAAACATTGACAGCCACACAAATACTTAGGTTAAGTGCTTTTAAACCGATAGTACAGTATGAAAGAAACTTCTTGGCAATTTTCTGTTTTACAGAATTAGAACTGACCTGTGGGGGATTTATATCCAACCACCTTTCAGAATCCCTTTTCCTCCTCTTGCCCACACTCCTAGCACAAAGTGCGGAACACAGTAGATTCTTAATAAATGCTTGTTGAATGTTGCATTCTGCATCTTCCTGAAATAACAGAACTGTCAATAATTATTTGACAGTAAAATGTTTTAAACACTTATTTGGAAATTAAGATGTAAGAGATTAATGCACCAAAAGCAAATCTCATCTCTTAATTGCTTAAAATTGATTATTTCAACTAATCTTTAATTGAAACTTCTGAAGGCTGGAATTTTATTTATTTATTTATTTGCGGTACGCGGGCCTCTCACTGCTGTGGCCTCTCCCATTGTGGAGCACAGGCTCCGGACGCGCAGGCTCAGCGGCCCTGGCACACGGGCCTAGCCGCTCTGCGGCACGTGGGATCTTCCCGGACCGGGGCACGAACCCATGTCCCCTGCATCAGCAGGCAGACTCTCAACCATTGCACCACCAGGGAAGCCCTGGAATTTTTAAATTATACCCTTTGTTCAGACCATCCTCTGAGAGCAAGAACAATTAAGGCAATTACGATAGCATTAAATTTTTGATGAAAAGTTGGCATTTTCTGTATATTAAGATTAGATGTTAGCTACTGAATTTTCTGGGGGTAGGACTTAACTAAAGCTTCCAACATATATAATACAAAGCTGTTATGAATTTGCAATAAAATTTTCTTGGACATTTTTTTTCACTGAGGTGAAAGAGTCCATGTAGCCATGCCTCAAAGCCAGTTTACTCACCTAGTACTTCCTTAATAATCCATTGGTAGTTGTGAAGCAGTTTAACATTTAAGTTTAACTTTTTTCACTAGTTTTCTGATTTATAAATACTAATTTCTTGGAAAATTTGAAAATTTCCAAAAAGTAAAAAATTCAGTATCTTGTTTTCCCACTATATAGAGCTAACTGCAGTTAAATGTTTGGTGCATTCTCTTTCAGTCTTTTTTTTCAATGTATAAATATTAAAATTATTTCATAGTTGAGATCATGCTGCATATATGGTACTGTATCTTGCTTTTTTCATTTTTTAACATTGTGAGCGGTTTTCCCATGGCATTAAAGCTGTCTGAAAAATTGAAAGCATTTTGGTTCTTGGTGTGACACATGTATCTTTGTAATTGGCTTGATTTAGTGTGCTTTACTTCAATAAAAATTAAGTATCACAATTAAAAAAATAGATGGCCTCCTTTTTTTTTAAGGAAATAACAGTTTATTTTTAATTTTTATTAGTTTTTTATTTTATACAGTATTGGATTATAGTAGATTAACAATGTTGTGTTAGTTTCAGGTGTATAGCAAAGTGATTCACATATATATATATATATATATATATATATATATATATATATATATATATATATACATATATATTCTTTTTCAGAATTTTTTCCCATTTAGGTTATTACAGAATATTGAGCAGCGTTCCCTGTGCTATATAGTAGGTCCTTGCTGGTTATCTGTTTTAAATATAGCAGTGTGTACATGTCAATCCCAAACTCCCAGTCTATCCCTCCTCCCCACCCTTCCCCCGATAACCATAAGTTCGTTCTGTAAGTCTGTGAGTCTGTTTCTGTTTTGTAAATGAGTTCGTTTGTATCTTTTTTTTTTTGATTCCACATATATGTGATATCACATAATATTTGTCTTTCTGTCTGACTTACTTCACTTAGTATGATAATCTCTAGGTCCATCCATGTTGCTGCAAATGGTGTTATTTCATTCTTTTTAATGGCTGAGTAATATTCCATTGTATATATGTACCACATCTTCTTTATCCATTCCTCTGTCGATGACCATTTAGGTTGCTTCCATGTCTTGGTTATTGTAAACAGTGATGCAGTGAACATTGGGGTGCATGTATCCTTTTGAACCATGTTTTTCTCCAGATATATGCCCAGGACTTGGATTGCTGGATCATATGGTAGCTCTATTTTTAGTATTTTAAGGAACATCCGTACTGTTCTCCATAGTGGCTGTACCAATTTACATTTCCACCAACAGTGTAGGAGGGCTTCCTTTTCCTCACACCCTCTCCAGCATTAATTGTTTATAGACTTTTTGATGATGGCCATTCTGACTGGTGTGAGGTGATATCTCATTGTAGTTTTGATTTGCTTTTCTCTAATAATTAGTGATGTTGAGCATCTTTTCATGTGCTTCTTGGCCATCTGTATGTCTTCTTTGGAGAAATGTTTATTCAAGTCTTCTGCCCATTTTTTGTTTTTTTTTGATATTGAGCTACATGAGCTGTTTGTAAATTTTGGAGATTAATCTCTTATCAGTCACATCATTTGTAAATATTTTAAACAGCCTCTTATATTAATGTGAAATCTTAAGGTGATAACATGAGCAAAGAAGTACTAAGAAGTTATTAATATGTAGTATTATAAAGATATTCTAAATACTTATAAATTGTATTTATTCCAAAAATATTACATCTTTAGAAAAAGTGCCTTTTTATTGGTTATTGGAAAGCAGCTTATAGAAAAGACTTAAATGTTTAAGAAGGAATAACTTGGTATAATATTTAGTAAAATACTGTATTTTCCTAAGTGTATATTATATATTGTATCCAGTTTTGTTTATGAACATTTTTTAAAGGTGATAAGTATAAAGTTTTTCACAGTATTTATATTTTCCACAATTTGCCTAAAATGGAATATTAGAACATAAATCAGTGATGCAACCAAAGTTTTATTCTATATTTAAGTGAAAAGTTGTTACCTGTAGGAAGGTTTTTAGCCCTATCATATAAATTAAATTGTACTTAATTCAAATATATACAGCAACTACATAAATGTATTTCACTGTTAAAATTACATTTCTTTATTTCTGAAATCTTATTTTGAATCTGAGGTTAAAAAAATAAAATTGGAAAGCAGCTACTGCCAGAAATTGTTTTTAATTTGTTTTAATGGAAGACTGCTTTTAATTTGCCTGAACTTAAGAAATATTTATTGAGCATTTGCTATGTGTGTAGAAGTCAGTGACAGGTGGAGTAGGAATCACTGAAGAAAGAAAAACATAGTTCCTGTCTTTAAATAACTGAACATATTAATATAAAAGAGTGTATTAAAAAATACAGGAACACAGTGCTTTGGACGTTCTGAAGAGCTTAGAGAACACTTCCGTTCTGAGGGGCCGTCCAAAAGACTTCTGAAAGAGGGCACATCTGATATGAGCCAATTTGAAATCTTGGTATGATTTTAAATACAGAGTACTTGAAGAGACAGTGTACAACACTAAAATTCTGTATCAGTCTTCACATTTCCAGAGTGATCCTTTTTTACTAGAAGAGTGAAAAATGATCAAGTTGTGTCTAAATGCAATGAAAATCTTAGCTGCTGTGCTAAGATTTAACTTTGTTTTTTAGGCTATGATAGTCTGATTTGTCAAGTAGAATACCAATTAGGTATATTATAATCTGATATTTTCAAACAACAAGGAATCGTTTCCATGTTGTGACAATCCTAAAAAGATACTAAAACAGGAAAGCAAATTCTTAAAACAGGTGGTTATCAAATCCATCAGGTCAAGAAGAAGCCATTTCTTAATCAGAGATAGTATGTAAGTAGTGATTTGTGCTAATTTTCATGTGAAAGTTAGAGTTAAGCCATCGAACTAAAATTGAGTACCTGTGTTATTCTGATTGTGTGTGATTATTGAGAGTACATTGTTAGGGCAATTAGGAATCTGCTGTTGTCAAAACAGAATTTGTTATTAAATGCAAGGAATATTATACTTTTTTTGAAGCTGATAATGGATTACACTTATTGTACTTCAAGATTTCTGCAGAAAGAGAGAAAGAGGGAGGAGGAAGAGGGAGGGAGGAGGGAGAGAAAAGAAAGGAAGGAGAGAAGGAGGGAACTTATGTCTAATGTGTTAACTCTCCCAGTTACTTGATTAATTGTATAGCCTTCCCTCCCACTTTGCATTTCTTTCTGTTCTAATCCCTCCCACATCCACCGCTTTCTTTACCATTCTCAGTCCCATCAGAGCCCTGGGCTGGGCTGTTCTTTCTTCTCAGTACTGACTGGCATGAGACCTCTACCAAAGTAGAATTAGAAAAAGTCCTGAATTTCAGCCTCCTCTGACCAAATCTCATGGACTTCCTTTTCTTCCTGTCTGTGCGTGTACTCTGTTTGGGTCTTGACCATCTCCCCTCTTTCCCTTTTACAATTTCTAAAGGTTTTACTTTTTTTAATGTTTGATAGTAATATTCATACCATTTTTCTGGAAGTGCTATAATTCAATAAAACGTTGAGTCAGTTTTGACTTTTGTGAGGAGTAAAGAAATAGAGGAGAGCATAAGGTAGTGTTTTGAGTGCCTTTCTAGATTCATTCTGACAATTTTTCAAGAGTGCTCTCTGTTTCCTCCCAGACACCTCTGCCATCATTCTTGTCTTGAAGGATTGAGAAAACAGATATTATTTCTCTGTGCAGGGATGGTTACCAATGGAAAAGTTAGTGGCTGAATAAAAGTTTGAAACACACCAGTTATATATTACTGGGCCTTTTCTACTTTTTTCCCTTAAAAGGGATGCTCTTGTTTTGTTTTGTTTTCCCTACAGGAAAAATAAAGAGTTAACTATTTTACAATTTGGTGTGAATTTTGGCAAGAACTAGAGTCCAAGTAAATAATTTGAGGTTAAAGTAAAAGCTGCGCTCTCTGACAGAGCCCCTTGAGTCTATTCCTTAAACATGGAAACAGCTTCCTACGCATACCAGTGACTAAGTCTCATCTTTCCCCTCACCGTGAGCATAGTGCATGAGCATGGATGAAACACAATGGAAAAATTAAATATATGGCAGCTGTTGACAGTTATGAAGAAATGTATGTCAGATTGCAAGCTCAGTATATCAAAAGGTATATGTCTGAACACAGTTCTGATATTTTAATTCATGGATATCAAGAGACTAAAGTCAAGCTGTCAAAAGTTTGCAACATTTTTCCAAAGCTTCTTGTGTTTAAGACCTCTACCCCACTCTGGGAACTGTACCAGCAGTTATTGAGTTTTTAGGGCAGGAGAATATTTCTGAAGGTTTTAACTATTCTGAGTATTTACAAATCCTGTTAGCTTTCTCAGTAAGATGGTATTCAGTAGCCTATTATATATCTGAAACTGATATTCTTGTAAAAATGTTTAAGTGCTTGGTTTTTATATAGAGCTAGGCAATCCAAGAGAATAAAAGTAGACCATAGTACTCTACTGAATCAATTAGAGGGAAAATGCAAGAATTTTCTGTTCCAACACCAGAACTCTAGTTAAATTGGAGTTGGTCAGATCTCTTTGGTATGCTAAAAAATATAAATTTGAAATAAATAAATAAATTTGAATAAAATGAGGCTTAGTCGCATTTATTTTTAGATAATTTTATTAATTTTGCAAGAAAAATATATTATGACAATTGATTATTACCACTAACTGTAATAAGTGCATATTAAAAGCCCTGTTTTCTAGTGTATATCTGTCATAATCCTCATCCCAGTTTTAGCATATGCTGAAAATTCTTTTAGGTTCACTTGACTAATTTTTTTTCCTTGGGAAAGACACACGAAGGCCAATGATGGCCATATTAGAGGAGCACATGTTTGTGAATTGATGACTGAGATAATGATGCTAATGTATTTCTTTGGATACTTTAGAACTTAGGTTCTCCAAAGGACAATGTACCTATTCTTGGAGACAAAAAGAACAAAATAAAAACTGTGTCCTTGAAGGATGTTTAAAACTTGCCAGGCAGAATATGAGCAAATGTCTCATGACTGTTCAGTGGGCTTACTGTTTCTTAGATGGACATATTGTCTGTTTCACACAAACACTCCCACCCAACCACCCAAGTGACTATTGATAGAACATGGAGTTTAATAAGGTAATTTGTTTCCAAGCAGAGATAACTTCGCTTGAGCCTTCAGAGTTCTATTCATAATTTTTCTTTTGTTTGTTATTTTCTGTATCTCAAGCCTTATGAGATTTTTGTCTGATTTTTCTCTGTATAATAATTGTGTGCATAATAATTTTTTTCTTTTTTAAAATTAGAAGCATTTATTTAAATAGAAACTAGGGTATTATGACAAATAAAATAAAACATTTGGGTCTCAGAATTTTCCAGAGCTCTTTTTTTTTTTTTTTTTTTTTTTTTTGCTGTACGCAGGCCTCTCACTGTTGTGGCCTCTCCCGTTGTGGAGCACAGGCTCTGGACACACAGGCTCAGTGGCCATGGCTCACGAGCCTAGCCGCTCCGCGGCGTGTGGGATCTTCCCGGAGCGGGGCACGAACCCCTGTCCCCTGCATCGGCAGGCGGACTCTCAACCACTGCGCCACCAGGGAAGCCCTCCAGAGCTCTTTTAAAACCACCATTTTATTGCCTTCTAAAAGAACCCATTAGATGAAAATTTGACAATATATGTTCAAGAATATTAAGGAAATGACTACCTTTATTTTCCTAACAACTCTCTCCCTTTTATTCTTCTCATTTATATGTGCTTTCCCCTTTATTCTGAGTACAAATTATCTAGCCATTCATAAAAATGTTTGGGTAAATACCTATATATGCGATTTCACATTAAGTCAGCAGTATATGTTTGTTACACTCCCCAGTAGACTACTTAAAAGGAAGCACAAAAATGGTTTTAGTAGTCTATAAAATGATCAAATAAAAATCTCTGTAGTAAAACCAAACCAGATCTTATTCCAAAACAAATTACAGAGTTCTTTATACTTAATATGTGGGTTAAATTCCATACTAAAATATTCCAGATATTTTATGTTTTATTTCCCCTCTCAAAGAGTTATTTGAGGAGAGACAATTATCTAAAGTGCACTTACAACACCAATCAATCTCTTTGTGCTAAACTAAATGGTGTAGACAAAGGATACACACACACACAGACACACAGACATACACATGAGTCAGACCTCTGTATCCATGGGTTCTGCATCCACAGATTCAATAAATAAATTTGAGGTTAAAGTAAAAGCTGCGCTTTCTGACAGATTCAAGCAATTGGATCAAAAATATTTGAAAAAAGTAAAATTCTGGAGTTTCAAAAAGCAGAACTTGAATTTGCTTCACACTGGCAACTGTTTACATAGCACTTACATTGCATTAGGTGTTATAAGTAATCAAGGTGATGTAAAATTTATGGGATGATGTGCATATATTATATGCAAATACCATGCCATTTTATATAAAGAACTTGAACATCCACTGATTTTGATATCTGTGGGAGGGGTCCTAGAACCAATCCCTAGCAGATATTGAGGGATGACTGTATATATGTATATCAACAATATACAGAATTATTTACAATTTATAATTTATACCTTATGGCCAAAAATATATTCATAAACTATTCCAAAAGTTCTTAATGTAGATTTTTTTTCCAATCTCATCATCAGAAATATCTAAATGAAATAAAATCTATTTGCTTTCACATTGAGGCCATTGTGGGAATTGTTAATGATACTGCTGGTTTCAGCAGGTATGTTCTACAAGTCTCCTGGGAGAACTTCATTTTCATATTTTCACTCAGTTATGTCAGAGTTTTGTATGCTTTCAGACCAAGGAGATTTTTTTTTTTTTTTGGAAGGTTTCATTATGGGGTCATCATAGCACTTTGATTAGTTTTCTTTAGTCTAGCATAAAATTGTTGAAAATAAACATAAAGAATTGTTGATGTTTTTAATTATGTTTAAGAATATCGACAAAGTTGGCATCACTCGTATTATTTTTGGTAATTTATGGCTAGTAAGCTTAACTGTTTAAACACCTCATTTTAATTTTAAACGTGTGTATTTAAGAAATAACTTTACTTGACCGGTAATAAATGAGCCATTGGTTATAGTTAATAATGTCTATGTATTAGGATGTCATAGCAGATCACAAAAGATAGTACATACTGTCACATCCAGGATGATAGATTTTATAAAACTGTGTTGCATAAAGATGAGCCCTTTTGTGCTACCTTGCAAGGTTGCTATAGCTACAGAGTGTTGATTTATGGGAATTTAACTTTTGGTAGTAATATTTGTTACTGAACCCAGTCTCATTTTATATTTTTCTTAAATCTCCTCTTTGAAAATAACCTTTGTAACAGGTTCTGAATATTTTTTTATGATCTTTCTCTTCTTTTTCCAATAAATTATTATAAATAAAGCAGAGAACAAAAACATTGAGCATATGTTTTCCTTCCAGATACTTAATATTAGACAGACTTTTTGCTCCCCAACCAATTGTTGTTTTTCACTTTATAGAAAAAAACCTAGTATTAATATTATATATATATTTTTAAAAAAGCAGTATGTTCTCAGCTGGTAAACTCCATTTAATGGATACTATTAAAATCCATGAATTTCTGTTATTCGATTTAGTTTAAGTCAGGATTGTAAGTATCTGTGAACAATGGGTTTCAGACTGTTATAGAGTTTCAAGTTTCCATGAGCTATTGCTACATTTTCATTGAAAGATAATGTGTTTGTGAAAAACATAGTTCAGATTCACCTCCTACAAGGCTACAGTGCCAAATATTGGAGCTCCAAGGAATGAATACATATTCTCCAGCAATATGCCTAGTTCCTACTCTCCGTGTAAAAGGAAATAGGAAAGGTACTCCCCACATTCAAGGTATTTGTAGTTCTTTTGGGAGAGAAGAGCAAACTTCTGTCTTTTCTGGATACCTAACTGAATGGTGCTAGTAACCATGTCAGAATATTCATATATTTTACATAGTATTATAACTTCATGTTGTTACCTACAGCACAGTAAATTCCTCACTGGTAGGATTATGTTTTTCTCATCTTCATATCTTTTTGTTATGTCTGGCTAGGTCCCTTATATTTAGAAGTGTTCAAAAGAACTTCAACAAATAATGCAAAAACCAATGAACCTTATAAGAGATTGAGTGTCTACACACAACAAAATATTATAGTTATGATTGATAATAGCTAACATATGTTGAGGGAAATATCTGCATAGATACTTTCAATAATTATGATATCAGATGTGACAAAAAGTAAAATAAAAAGTGGCATAAGCAAAATGGAATAGGCAGCTTCAAACTTTCATCACTTCACAATAACATCAAAATGAGAATAAACTGTCAGAACCAAATTTTTCAGAACTCTGGAAAAGTCAGATGTTTACAGCAACCAAGTGAATGCTGAATTACAACATAAGAACATCAATCAATGTAATATACCATGTTAATAGAACCAAGGAATAAAACAAAACAAAACAAAGCATGGTCATCTTGATGCAGAAAACGCTTTTGACAAAACCCAACATTTTTTCATGACAAAAACATACCAAAAAAAAAAAAAAAAAAAAAAAAAAACTATGAAAAGAAGGGAACTTCAACATGATAAGAGGCATTTACAAAAATATCACCCTACATTATACTCAATGGTGAAAAACTAAAATTTTTTGCACCTAAGATCAGGAAAAGACAGGATGCCCATTTTCACTATGATATTCATCACTTCACCAGAGAAATCAGACAGGAAAAAGAAAGGAAATCCAAACTGGAAAGAGAAAGTAAAATTATCTCTCTCTATATATGGCATGTATATATGTGTGTATATATATGTATGTATGTATATATGTGTGTGTGTGTGTGTGTGTATACATATAATCCCAAAGAATCCACAAGAAAGCTGCTAAAGCTAATAAATGAATTCACCAAAGTTGTAGGGTACAAGTTCAACACACAAAAATCAGTTTTGTTTCTATACACCTGCAATGAACAATCCAAAAATGAAATTACAAAAGCTATTCCATTTACAATAGCATCTAAAAATATAGAAATCAATTTAACCAAGGAGGTGAAAGACTTGTACATTGAAAACAACAGAACATTGCTGAAAGAAATTAAAGACCTAAATAATTGGAAAGGTGTCTTGTATTCTTGGGTAGGAAGACTTAATCTCACAGATTCAATGGAATCTTTACCAAAATTCCAGTAGCATTTTTTTTTTTTTTTTTGGCAGAAATGGAAAAGCCTATCCTCAAATTCCTATGGAATTTAATGAGACCATGAATGGCCAAAATAATCTTGGAAGAGAAGAACAAAATCAAGAAAACTCATGCATTTCAATTTTAAACTTATTACAAAGCTACAATAATTAAAGCAATGTGGTACTGGCATAAGTGTATACATATGTGTGGTACTGGCATAAGGATATACATATAAACTGATGAAATAGAATTGAAAATCTAGAAATAAACCTATACATTTCTGGTCAGTTGATTTTTGATAAGCATGCTGGGATCATTTGATGGGGAAAGAATAATTTCCTTGACAAATGGTGCTAAGACAATTGAATTTCCACATGCAAAAGAATGAAGTTAAATCCCTTTCTTACACTATATACAAAAATTAATCCAAGATAAATCAATGACCTAAATATAAGAACTAAAAACATAAACTTTTAGAAGAAAATATAGGGGTAAATTTTTATGACCTTGGAAAAGCACAAGCAACAGAAGAAAAAATAGGTAAATTGGACTTTATCAATATTAAATCTTTTGTGCATCACAGGACCTTATCAAGAAATTGACAGTAGTGGTTGCCAGAGTCTGGAATGGGGATGGGTACAATGGGTGAAGTTGGTCAAAAGGTACAAACTTCCAGTTATAATATAAATAAGTTCTGGGGATGTATGTACAGCATGGGGACTATCAAGACTATCATATATTTGAAAGTTGCTAAGAGAGTAGATTTTAAAAGTTCTTATCACACAAACCCAAAATTTTAACTAGGTGAGGTGATGTGTGCTAACCAAACTTGTAGTAATCATTTTGCAGTATATACATACATCAAATCATTATGTTGTACACCTGAAACTAATACAATGCTATATGTCAGTTATCCATCAATAAAACAAAAAAAAGTGAAAAGACAACCTACAGGATGATAGAAAACATTTGCAAATCATGTATCTAAGAGTTTAATATACAGAATATATAAGGAACTCATAAAATAAAAAAAACAAAAACCCAATGTGCAGAGGGCTTGACTAAACATTTCTCAGTAGAATATATAATACAAATGGCCAGTAAGCTCATAAAAAGTCCCATATCATTAGTGATTAGGGAAATGCAAATCAAAACCACAATGATATACCATTTCACATCTACTAGGATGACTACAGTCCAAAAAATGGAAAATAACAAATTTTGTAAAGGACATTGTGAAATTGGAACTCTTGTACATTTCTGGTGGGAATGTAAAATGGCACAGTTGCTGTAGAAAACAGTTTGCTAGTGGTGGAACAATTTGATGAAAACTCTATGAATCCACTTATATGAGTTACCTAGAATGGGCAAATTCATTGAAATAATGTAAATTAGAAATCATCAGGGACTCAGGTGGTTGGGGGTAATGTGAATTTATTGTTAATGGTTGCAGAGTTTGGGTAATAAAAAATGTTTTGGAAATAGATAGTTGCATGACATTGTGAATATGATTAATGCCATTGAATTATACACTTAAAATAGTTAAAACGGCAAAGTTTTAAGTATGTATTTTACCACAAATTTTTTTTTTAATTGAAATATATTGGCTTTACAATATGGTGTTAGTTTCAGGTGTATGGCAAAGTGATTTGATTATACATATATATGCATTTATCTATATTCTTTTTTTTCCATTATTTTCCATTATAGTTTATTATAAGATATTGAATATAGTTTCCTGTGCTATATAGTAAATCCTCGTTGTTTGTTTTATATATGGTAGTGTGAATCTTTTAACCCCACACTTTCAGTTTCCCCCCCCTTCCCCTTTGGTAACCATAAGTTTGTTTTCTATGTCTGTGAGTCTGTTTCTGTTTTGTAAATAAATTCATTTGTGCTGTATTTTAGATTTCACATATAAGTGATGTCATATAATATTTGTCTTTCTCTGACGTACTTCACTTAGTATGATAATCTCTAGGTCCATCCATGTTGCTGCAAACATTGGCATTATTTAATTCTTTTTTATGGCTAAGATGCCACCACATCTTCTTTATTCATTCATCTGTTGATGGACATTTACTTTTCTTCCATGTCTTGGCTATTGTAAAATAGCACTGCTATGAACATTGCGATGCATGTATATTTTTGAATTAGAGTTTTTGTCTTTTCTGGATATATACCCAGAAGTGGGATTGCTGGATCATACAGTAACTATATTTTTAGCTTTTTAAGGAACCTCTGTATTATTCTCCATAGTGGGTGCACCAATTTGCATTCCCACCAACAGTGTAGGAGGGTTCCTTTTTCTCCACACCCTCTCCAGCATTTATTATTTGTATACTTTCTGATGATGGCCATTCTGACCAGTGTGAAATGATATCTCATTGTAATAGTTTGATTTGCATTTCTCTAATAATTAGCAATATTGAGCATCTTTTCACGTGCCTTTTGGCCATCTGTATATCTTCTTTGGACCTAAAATGTCTGTTTAGGTCTTTGCCCATGTTTGGATTGGGTTATTTGTGTTTTTGATATTGAGTTGTATGAGCTGTTCATGTATTTTGGAAATTAAGCCCTCGTTGATCACATGGTTAACAAATATTTTCTTGCATCCCGTAGGCTGTCTTGTCATTTTGTTGATGGTTTCCTTTCCTGTGCAAAAGCTTGTAAGTTTGATTAGGTCTCATTTATTTATTTTTGCTTTTATTTCTATTGCCTTGGGAGACTGACCTAGGAAAACATTGCTATGCTTTATCTCAGAGAATGTTTTGCCTATGTTCTCTTCTAAGAGTTTTATGATGTCATGGCTTATATTTAAGCCTTTAAGCCATTTTGAATTTATTTTTGTGTGTGGTGTGAGGGAGTGTTCTAACTTCATTGATTTACATGTGGCTTTCCAGCTTTGGTAACACCACTTGCTGAAGACACTGTCTTTTCTCCTTTGTTTATTCTTGACTCTTTGTTGAAGATTAATTAATCAACCGTAGGTGGGTGGGTTTATTTCTGGGCTCTCTAATCTGTTCCATTGATCCATATGTCTGTTTTGGTGCCAACACCATGCTGTTTGATTACTGTAGCTTTGTAGTAGTGTCACTATAGCTTTGTAGTAGTGTCTGAAGCCTGGAAGGGTTATGTTCTTTTTCCTTAGGAAGCTTTGTTTTTTTTTTCCTCAGGATTGCTTTGGCAGTTCTGGGTCATTTGTGGTTCCATATAAATTTTAGGATTATTTATTCTAGTTCTGTGCAAATTGTCATGTGTAGTTGGATAGGGATCACATTAAATCTGTAGATTGCTTTAGGTAGTATGACCATCTTAACTATAGTAATTCTTCCAATCCAAGAGCATGAGATAGCTTTCCATTTTCTTGAATCATCTTTGATTTCCTTTATCAATATTTTATGGTTCTCAGCATATACGTCTTTCACCTCCTTGGTTAGGTTTATTTCTAGGAATTTTATTTTTTGATGTGATTTTAAAAGGAATTAGTTTTTTACTTTCTCTTTCTGACATTTTATTGTTAGTGTAAAGAAATGCAACAGGTTTCTGTACATTAATGATGTATCCTGCTACCTTGCTGAATTCATTTATCAGTTCTAATAGTTTTTATGTGGAGTCTTTAGGATTTTCCATATAAATTATCATATCATCTGCATATAATGACAGTTTCACCTCTTACATTCCAATTTGGATACCTTTTATTTCTTTTGCTTTTCTGATTGCTGTGGCTAGGACTTAACTCTTGGCTTATTTTCTCTTGTTAAATTACATGGATAGATAGATATGGACTTCTTTTAAAGGTATGTAAGCAACAGTCTTGCAATTTTTCTTAAGTCTCAATAAGATACATAGTAAAAGGTAGTATACCTGAGATCCATATTTTCATGAGGGAAATCTTTCCTGGATTTCCCAGAGAACATATGTTTCCCCCCTAATCCTACATTACACACACACACACAAAATCACATAGGGAATCACAACAACCAGAAAAAGTATTATCATTCTCCTTTGAGACTTAGAGATTAGCAATCAACATAGAGATGTTACTGGCATGAAGGAATTCACTGATATCACATTGAAAGCAAGATCAGGAAATGCTGACACATGGGGTAGAAGGTTAAGGTTGACTTGTGAGGAACTGGACATGAGCACATGGAGAGGAGCCAATTCATAATCAGTCTGTCTTGCTTATAAATATTGCCATGGTATGAATGTATGTTCATGGCCCCGTCTGTTGCTGGCAGTGAGTCATGCTTACAAATAAAATAAATGTTAGCACGTTTGTACAAGTAGTATACTTTTAACAACTCCTATGAATGATATTCTAAGAAAGAACAACTTTTAGAAGGAAAATATATCCTTAAGTTGACAATTTTTACAATTGATTCTGTGCAGTGGTGTTAACTTTGCTGGGAGAACCAAATTTTATGTAATTTAAATAATACTCAATAATGTTCACCAGTGTTTTCCAGTGTTTGAATGTTTGCTGCAGTTGTTTGTAAATACTTTAACAAACAAAATGCAAAACAAAAGAAGATATGAATGTTGTGGACTATGTAAACATGAAATCTGAAAATAATTTAAAACTCTAATTAGCAAAAGTAGTATAAATTTCAATGGCAAAACAAAACTCTGGGCAAGCCTATAAAATACTGTATTCTAAGAGGAAATTAAGTTATATGAAGCAGTGTATAACCTCATGTCCAACTTCAAGATTATTTTGGATTCCCTCTTAATAATTAGACTAACATCAATGAAAGATGAAAAAATTCTTTGTGTGACATATTTGTCACAAAACAGATCGGTGCTATAAGATAGAGTAGCTAAATTTGTGTGCTTTAAAATTTCTTTTTAAGAATGATGACTTTAAAATATTAATAGCTGTTATATTAAATTACAATTTAAAAATAATTTTATGGGCATTCATTTTGTATTAATGTTCCTTTTAAAGTTTTATATGATATATATATATCAAGTAAATATATTTTTATGTTATTGAAATATGTAAACTCTTCATAATATATTTTTTCATAACAATGAAAGAACCTGTGCATTTACTTATATCTTTTTTATAGAAAATCTCTGAAAATTTTATATAATCCTATCACAGAAATATGATTTACTGGTTATGATTATGATCACATTATTATTTAAAAATAAAATTTTACTAAAAATAAGGAAAAAACTTATGATTGCAGGGATTCCCATGAAGTCCTGTGAATTCCAATCTCTTGTTCCAAAATCTCAAAGACTGTTATTTGTCAGGAATTTAGAACACTATTCAAGGTGACAATAAAAATGCTGTGGTATATATGGGATTTTCTTTAACTTAATGGGCTTAATCCCCATGTGTAAGACCTAGTACCTGGAAAGTCTTTTATGTTTTGCTTTTTCTCTCTGGGTGCCAAGGGAAGAAAACTGCACTAGAGCCTGATAAACATAGTTTAAACATTAGCTTTGTCATTCACCAGCTATGTCACCTTAGCTGTTGCTTAAATTCTCTGAAATTTATCTTCTACAATACTGAAAGCAGTATTTTTAAGCAAGAGATAATACATGCAAAGTGCTTGACAAATAAAAATATCATAAATGAAGTTATTGTATACTTTTTAAAATTTTATCAGAGAAACAGGAGTAAAAACAAACATAGTAATGATGGTTTTAAATGTGACATATCTATGTCTGACGTTAGTGAGAAAATACCACCAGAAAGGAAATGTATAAGTGAATATCTACTTAAATGTTAGGAAATTGATTTTTGATATGCTAGGTAGTATAACCTAATTCAGAGTCTAGATATTCATAAATTCCACTTTAAGTTTTCAAGTCATTTTTCATGGAAATAGTGTTTTCTTTTGAATGATATATGCTTTGGATTGATTTTTTAAAAAAGGGGTATATAATTCAAGAATTTGCTACACTGTTTGCATCATAATTTTCTGTTGAAAAGCATTACCCTTTAGTGTAAATTTCATGTATTTTTTTTTGTACATCTTTATTGGAGTATAATTGCTTTACAATGGTGTGTTAGTTTCTGCTTTATAACAAAGTGAATCAGTTATACATATACATATGTTCCCATATCTCTTCCCTCTTGCATCTCCCTCCCTCCCACCCTCCCTATCCCACCCCTCTAGGTGGTCACAAAGCTGATCTCCCTGAGCTATGCGGCTGCTTCCCACTAGCTGTCTATTTTACGTTTGGTAGTGTATATATGTCCATGCCACTCTCTCGCTTTGTCACAGCTTACCCTCCCCCTCCCCATATCCTCAAGTCCATTCTATAGTAGGTCTGTGTCTTTATTCCTGTTTTACCCCTAGGTTCTTCATGACATTTTTTTTACTTGAAATCCATATATATGTGTTAGCATACGGTATTTGTCTTTCTCTTTCTGACTTACTTCACTCTGTATGACAGATTCTAGGTCCATCCACCTCATTACAAATAGCTCAATTTCGTTTCCTTTTATGGCTGAGTAATATTCCATTGTATATATGTGCCACATCTTCTTTATCCATTCATCCGATGATGGACACTTAGGTTGTTTCCATCTCTGGGCTATTGTAAATAGAGCTGCAATGAACATTTTGGTACATGACTCTTTTTGAATTTTGGTTTTCTCAGGGTATATGCCCAGTAGTGGGATTGCTGGGTCATATGGTAGTTCTATTTGTAGTTTTTTAAGGAACCTCCATACTGTTCTCCATAGTGGCTGAACCAATTCACATTCCCACCAGCAGTGCAAGAGTGTTCCCTTTTCTCCACACCCTCTCCAGCATTTATTGTTTCTAGATTTTTTGATGATGGCCATTCTGACTGGTGTGAGATGATATCTCATTGTAGTTTTGATTTGCATTTCTCTAATGATTAATGATGTTGAGCATTCTTTCATGTGTTTGTTGGCAGTCTGTATATCTTCTTCGGAGAAATGTCTATTTAGGTCTTCTGCCCATTTTTGGATTGGGTTGTTTGTTTTTTGTTATTGAGCTGCATAAGCTGCTTGTAAATTTTGGAGATTAATTCTTTGTCGGTTGCTTCATTTGCAAATATTTTCTCCCATTCTGAGGGTTGTCTTTTGGTCTTGTTTATGGTTTCCTTTGCTGTGCAAAAGCTTTGAAGTTTCATTAGGTCCCATTTGTTTATTTTTGTTTTTATTTCCGTTACTCTAGGAGGTGGGTCAGAAAGGATCTTGCTGTGATTTATGTCATAGAGTGTTCTGCCTATGTTTTCCTCTAAGAGTTTGATAGTTTCTGGCCTTACATTTAGGTCTTTAATCCATTTTGAGCTTATTTTTGTGTATGGTGTTAGGGAGTGATCTAATCTCATACTTTTACATGTA
Organism: Tursiops truncatus; assembly: GCF_011762595.2. Classification (NCBI taxonomy): domain Eukaryota; kingdom Metazoa; phylum Chordata; class Mammalia; order Artiodactyla; family Delphinidae; genus Tursiops; species Tursiops truncatus. Next base: position 47,089,380 of record NC_047047.1, read on the forward strand.
CCTGTCCAGTTTTCCCAGCACCACTTATTGAAGAGGCTGTCCTTTCTCCACTGTACATTCCTGCCACCTTTATCAAAGATAAGGTGTCCATATGTGCATGGGTTTATCTCTGGGCTTTCTATCCTGTACCATTGATCTATCTTTCTGTTTTTGTGCCAGTACCATACCATCTTGATAACTGTAGCTTTGTAGTATAGTCTGAAGTCAGGGAGCCTGATTCCTCCAGTTCCTTTTTTTGTTCTCAAGATTGCTTTGGCTATTCGGGGTCTTTTGTGTTTCCATACAAATTGCAAAATTTTTTGTTCTAGTTCTGTGAAAAATGCCAGTGGTAGTTTGATAGAGATTGCATTGAATCTATAGGTTGCTTTGGGTAGTAGAGTCATTTTCACAATGTTGATTCTTCCAATCCAAGAACATGGTATATCTCTCCATCTATTTGTATCATCTTTAATTTCTTTCATCAGTGTCTTATAATTTTCTGCATACTGGTCTTTTGTCTCCTTAGGTAGGTTTATTCCTAGATATTTTATTCTTTTTATTGCAATGGTAAATGGGGGTGTTTTCTTGATTTCACTTTCAGATTTTTCATCATTAGTGTAGAGGAATGCCAGAGATTTCTGTGCATTAATTTTGTATCCTCCTACTTTACCAAATTCATTGACTAGCTCTAGCAGTTTTCTGGTAGCATCTTTAGGATTCTCTATGTATAGTATCATGTCATCTGCAAACAGTGACAGCTTTACTTCTTCTTTTCTGATTTGGATTCATTTTCTTCTCTGATTGCTGTGGCTAAAACTTCCAAAACTATGTTGAATAAGAGTGGTGAGAGTGGGCAACCTTGTGTTGTTCCTGATCTTAGTGGAAATGCTTTCAGTTTTTCACCATTGAGGACGATGTTGGCTGTGGGTTTGTCATATATGGCGTTTATTATGTTGAGGAAAGTTCCCTCTATGCCTACTTTCTGAAGGATTTTTATCATAAGTGGGTGTTGAATTTTGTCAAAAGCTTTCTCTGCATCTATTGAGATGATCATATGGTTTTTCTCCTTCAATTTGTTAATATGGTGTATCACGTTGATTGATTTGTGTATATTGAAGAATCCTTGCATTCCTGGATTAAACCCCACTTGATCATGGTGTATGATCCTTTTAATGTGCTGTTGGATTCTGTTGGCTAGTATTTTGTTGAGGATTTTTGCAAGTATGTTCATCAGTGATATTGGCCTGTAGTTTTCTTTCTTTGTGACATCCTTGTCTGATTTTGGTATCAAGGTGATGGTGGCCTCATAGAATGAGTTTGGGAGTGTTCCTCCCTCTGCTATATTTTTGAAGAGTTTCAGAAGGATATGTGTTAGCTCTTCTCTAAATGTTTGATAGAATTCGCCTTTGAAGCCATCTGGTCCTGGGCTTTTGTTTGTTGGAAGATTTTTAATCACAGTTTCAATTTCAGTGCTTGTGATTTGTCTGTTCATATTTTCTGTTTCTTCCTGATTCAGTTGGCAGGTTGTACATTTCTAAAAATTTGTCCATTTCTTCCAGGTTGTCCATTTTGTTGGCATAGAGTTGCTGGTAGTAATCTCTCATGATCCTTTGTATTTCTGCAGTGTCAGTTGTTACTTCTCCTTTTTCATTTCTAATACTATTGATTTGAGTCTTCTCCCTTTTTTTCTTGATGAGTCTGGCTAATGCTTTATCAATTTTGTTTATCTTCTCAAAGAACCAGCATCTTTGCTATTGTTTCCTTCATTTCTTTTTCATTTATTTCTGATCTGATTTTTATGATTTCTTTCCTTCTGCTAACTTTGGGTTTTTTTTTTGTTCTTCTTTCTCTAATTGCTTTAGATGCAAGGTTAGGTTGTTTATTCGACATGTTTTCTGTTTCTTAAGGTATGATTGTATTGCTATAAACTTCCCTCTTAGAACTGCTTTTGCTGCATCCCATAGGTTTTGGGTCGTCGTGTCTCCATTGGCATTTGTTTCTAGGTATTATTTTATTTCCTCTTTGATTTCTTCAGTGATCATTTTGTTATTAAGTAGTGTATTGTTTAGCCTCCATGTGTTTGTATTTTTTACAGATCTTTTCCTGTAATTGATATCTAGTCTCATAGCGTGGTGGTCGGAAAAGATACTTGATACAATTTCAATTTTCTTAAATTTACCAAGGCTCGATTTGTGACCCAAGATGTGATCTATCCTGGAGAATGTTCCATGAGCACTTGAGAAAAATATGTATTCTGTGTTTTTGGATGGAATGTCCTATAAATATCAATTCTGTCCATCTTGTTTAATGTATCATTTAAAGCTTGTGTTTCCTTATTTATTTTCATTTTGGATGATCTGTCCATTGGTGAAAGTGGGGTGTTAAAGTCCCCTACTATGAATGTTTTACTGTTGATTTCCCCTTTTATGGCTGTTAGTATTTGCCTTATGTATCGAGGTGCTGCTATGTTGGGTGCATAAATATTTACAATTGTTATATATTCTTCTTGGATCAATCCCTTGATCATTATGTAGTGTCCTTGTCTCTTTTAATAGGCTTTATTTTAAAGTCTATTTTGTCTGATATGAGAATTGCTACTCCAGATTTCTTTTGGTTTCCATTTGCATGAAATATCTTTTTCCATCCCCTTACTTTCAGTCTGTATGTGTCTCTAGGTCTGAAGTGGGTCTCTTGTAGATAGCATATATATGGGTCTTGTTTTTGTATCCATTCAGCCAATCTGTGTCTTTTGGTGGGAGCATTTAGTCCATTTTTATTTAAGGTAATTATTGATATGTATGTTCCTATTCCCATTTTTTTAATTGTTTTGGGTTTGTTATTGTAGGTCTTTTCCTTCTCTTGTGTTTCTTGCTTAGAGAAGTTCCTTTAGCATTTGTTGTAAAACTGGTTTGGTTATGCTGAACTCTCTCAGCTTTTGCTTGTCTGTAAAGGATTTCCATCAAATCTGAATGAGATCCTTGCTGGGTAGAGTAATCTTGGTTGCAGGTTTTTCTCCTTCATCACTTTAAATATGTCCTGCCAGTTGCTTCTGGCTTGCAGAATTTCTGCTGAAAGATCAGGTGTTAACCTTATGGGTATTCCCTTGTGTGTTATTTGTTGTTTTTCCCTTGCTGCTTTTAATATGTTTTCTTTGTATTTAATTTTTGACAATTTGATTAATATGTGTCTTGGCATATTTCTCCTTGGATTTATCCTGTATGGAACTCTCTGTGCTTCCTGGACTTGATTAACTATTTCCTTTCCCATATTAGGGAAGTTTTCAACTATAATCTCTTCAAATATTTTCTCAGTCCCTTTCTTCTTTCTCTTCTTCTTCTGGATCCCCTATAATTCGAATGTTGGTGCGTTTAATGTTGTCCCAGAGGTCTCTGAGACTGTCCTCAGTTCTTTTCATTCTTTTTTCTTTATTCTGCTCTGCAGTAGTTATTTCCACTATTTTATCTTCCAGGTCACTTATCCGTTCTTCTGCCTCAGTTATTCTGCTATTGATTCCTTCTAGAGAATTTTTAATTTCATTTATTGTGTTGTTCATCATTGTTTGTTTGCTCTTTAGTTCTTCTAGGTCCTTGTTAAACATTTCTTATATTTTCTCCATTCTATTTCCACGATTTTGGATCATCTTTACTATCATTATTTTGAATTCTTTTTCATGTAGACTGCCTATTTCCTCTTCATTTGTTAGGTCTGGTGGGTTTTTATCTTGCTCCTTCATCTGCTGTGTGTTTTTCTGTCTTCTCATTCGCTTATCTTACTATGTTTGGGGTCTCCTTTTTGCAGGCTGCATGTTCGTAGTTCCCGTTGTTTTTGTTGTCTGTCCCCAGTGGCTGAAGTTGGTTCAGTGGGTTGTGTAGGCTTCCTGGTGGAGGGGACTAATGCCTGTGTTCTGGTGGATGAGGCTGGATCTTGTCTTTCTGGTGGGCAGGTCCACGTCTGGTGGTGTGTTTTGGGGTGTCTGTGGACTCATTATGATTTTAGGCAGCCTCTCTGCTAATGGGTGGGGTTGTGTTTCTTTCTTGCTAGTTGTTTGGCATAGGGTGTCCAGCACTGTAGCTTGTTGGTCGTTGAGTGAAGCTGGGTGCTGGTGTTGAGATGGAGATCTCTGGGAGATTTTTGCCGTTTGGTATTATGTGGAGATGGGAGGTCTCTTGTGGACCAGTGTCCTGAAGTTGCCTCTCCCACCTCAGAGGCACAGCACTGACTCCTGGCTGCAGCACCAAGAGCCTTTCATCCACACGGCTCAGAATAAAAGGGAGAAAAAGTAGAAAAGAAGAAAGAAAGAAAGAAAGACAAAGGAAGGAAGCAAGGAAGGAAGGAAGGAAAGAAGGAAGGATGGAAGGAAGGAAGAAAGGAGGGAGGAAAGAAGGAAGGAGGGAAGGAAGGAAGGAGGGAGGAAAGAAGGAAGGAGGGAAGGAAGGAAAGAAAGAAAGAAGCTAAAATAAAATAAAATAAGAAAATAAAGTTATTAAAATAAAAAGTAATTATTAAGAAAAAATATATATATTTTTTTGGCTGCACGTGGGCCTCTCACTGTTGTGGCCTCTCCCGTTGTGGAGCACAGGCTCCGGACGTACAGGCTCAGCGGCCATGGCTCACGGGCCCAGCCGCTCTGCGGCATGTGGGATCTTCCTGGACTGGGGCACAAACCCGTGTCCCCTGCATCGGCAGGCGGACTCTCAACCACTGCGCCACCAGGGAAGCCCAAGAATTTTTTTTTTAAAGAAAAAAAAAAAACAAAAACGGACAGATAGAACCCTAGGACAAATGGTGGAAGCAAAGCTATACGGACAAAATCTCACACAGAAGCATACACATACACACTCACAAAAAGAGGAAAAGGGGAAAAAAATCAGAAATCTTGCTCTCAAAGTCCACCTCCTCAATTTGGGATGATTCGTTTTCTATTCATGTATTCCACAGATGCAGGGTACATCAAGTTGATTGTGGAGCTTTAATCCTCTGCTTCTGAGGCTGCTGGGAGAGATTTCCCTTTCTCTTCTTTGTTCTCACAGCTCCCAGGGCTCGGCTTTGGATTTGGCCTCGTCTCTGCGTGTAGGTCGCTGTCTGTTCTTCGCTCAGACAGGACGGGGTTAAAGGAGCAGCTGATGCGGGGGCTCTGGCTTACTCAGGCGGGGCGGGGGGGGGGGGGGGGGGGGGAGGGGGGGGGGGGGGGGGGGGGGGGGGGGGGGGGGCGGGCCTGCGGCGGCAGAGGCCGGCGTGACGTTGCACTAGCCTGAGGCGCGCCATGCGTTCTCCCGGGAAGTTGTCCCTGGATCCCGCGACCCTGGCAGTGGCAGGCCGCACAGGCTCCCCGGATAAGTGGGGTGTGTGGAGAGTGACCTGTGCTCGCACACAGGCTTCTTGGTGGTGGCAGCAGCGGCCTTAGCGTCTCATGCCCGTCTCTGGGGTCCGGCCTGTTAGCCGCGGCTCGCGCCCGTCTCTGGAGCTCCTTTAAGCAGCGCTCTTAATCCCGTCTCCTCGCGCACCAGGAAACAAAGAGGTAAGAAAAAGTCTCTTGCCTCTTCGGCAGGTCCAGACTTTTCCCCGACTCCCTCCTGGCTAGCCGTGGCGCACTAGCCCCCTTCAGGCTGTGTTCACGCCGCCAACCCCAGTCCTCTCGCTCCGCTCCGACCGAAGCCCGAGCCTCAGCTCCCAGCCCCGCCCGCCCCGGCGGGTGAGCAGACAAGTCTCTCGAGCTGGTGAGTGCCGGTCGGCACCGATCCTCTGTGCGGGAATCTCTGCGCTTTGCCCCCCGCACCCCTGTTGCTGCGCTCTTCTCCGCGGCTTCGAAGCTTCCCCCTCCGCCACCCGCCGTCTCCATCCGCGAAGGAGCTTCTAGTGTGTAGAAACTTTTCCTCCTTCACAGCTCACTCCCGCTGGTGCAGGTACCGTCCCTATCCTTTTGTCTCTGTTTATTTTTTTTCTTTTGCCCTACCCAGGTACGTGGGGAGGTACTTTTGGGAGGTCTGAGGTCTTCTGCCAGCATTCAGTAGGTGTTCTGTAGGAGTTGTTCCACGTGTAGATATATTTCTGGTGTATCTGTGGGGAGGAAGGTGATCTCCGCGTCTTACTCTCCCGCCATCTTCCCCCAGAGTTGTCATGTATTTTTAATTACATAAACTTTCATAGTCATTATTATTTAACTTAGTACTTAGATTTAAACTACTCCCAACTCAAACCAGAGTCCAACACTCTCCCAGTCCTGTTTGATATGTCCATACCTCATTTTACCTTATTTAGAAGTCTTTTTGGGTGGGGAAAAAAACCCATATATCCATTCTTACAGAATTAGTGGCATTTCGCTAAGTTTTTCAGTCCTATTTTCATCAGCATCATGCGAACAAAGACATTTTAATGTCCAATTACCGTTGCAAAGGAAAAGTGGAAATGGCCAACCAAAATAAAGAAAAATGCTATATTTTTTAAAACTTATAGGTGAGTAGTATTTACTTTGCTAGAAACATTCAATACTCTTTTTCTATTTCTTTAGGAAAGCTGGAACAAGGGAGAAATGTGCATATTTTGCAATAAAATGCATTAGAGGCCAATATTCTGTGCTTTTATGGGTAAAAGGGGAATAGATTGCTAAAGAAAATAAGAAAATAAAACTTCCCAAAATATTTAAGATTAGATTACATACTTATCAGTCTAAGATTTTAATGGAATTATGCTTTTAAGTGGAGAGGACGCTCAAATTTCAAATATTTGTCTTAGAAAATCATCTTTTGTTTTATTCTCAGAGAACGTTAGATAAGTTCACCTGAATCATGTTTTGACTTAATGTATTTTATTCGGTTGATGACAGGGTGTTGCTTAATAATCCATAGTTAACCCTCAGATCTGGTCTACACCTCTTACTTACCTGTTTCCTGGCACAGTTAGATCGTGCCTCCACTCGTGTGTTCTCAATCACAATTGTTCCCCAAGGCTTAGTACATGCATTGTTTAAAGCTTGTTATCTGTGGCAGCTAACTTTTGCTTGCTTCACGTTAGTACTGTCCCATATTGACGTTTCTTGTGATTTATCCTCTTCCTTTAGCGATCTGCAGCATTATTTTTGGTATGTTTCTATAGGCCTAAGTTCCAAAATTGGTGCTCACTGTCAAATTCCATTTCTTTGTGTTTGGGAAGGAAAGCCTGTTATTCTGAAAACAAAACAAAACACCAATTCCTGATTCTGCTATCTATGACACCTAAGGCAAATTATTGACCATTTAGAGCCAAAGTTTCTTATTTGAAATGTGAAGAACCTCAGAAACAATAATGACAATTAGATGAGAGCATGTTTTTAAAAAGCACTCGCTTGTTCATGCAACAAATATTAGTGAGTGCCTTTCATGTTCTGTGGGTTGTTCTGTCTGCGAGAGACACAATGGTTAATGGAGCTTATCTTCTAATGCTTATGAATTGTGAAGGTTTGAATGTAGTGTCATCACTACTACAGCCAGTCTACATGGTAGATACCTTTATTTTTCTTGAGTTAATTTTATTTGGTCAACAAAAAATGTAATGTCATCTTGGCCTTTAGGAATATACACTGCTGATTTCAAGTTGGTCATAGGGAAAATAAAGGGAGATCGCCTGGTATTGGGTGAGTAGAGTTAAATCTCCCAAGAGCCCATATAGAAAGTTTTAAATACTCATAAAACATTCAAACTCTGATCTTGTACCTCTTGTTGATAACTTTAAAAAACGGCAACTCCTTTGCTTTATGGATGTGTCGTAGCTCCAAAGCAAATGTTTCCGCTCTTCTCATATCTGACTGCAGAACTCTGGCAGAGAGAGCCATTTGTCTGTGTCTTTGTTCTCCATGTCCCTGGAATTCATTTCTGTTGCTATCACAGCATACTGGGAGGCATCTTTAAACCAGTGTTGAAAATGTATTTTTATTTCTCCAGTAGCCCAATTTATGTGGATTGCTATATGGCAGGACTTAGACCGAAGATCAGTCCCAAGTAAGAGAATGCCTCAGTATATATTTGTCATGCTGTTCTCTATACCATTAAGACCATAATGGTTTGGCACGATTCTTTTCCTGTAGCAGATACTTGGATCCACAGATGCCTATAGGCATATCCAGGCACTTCAGAATAGCAAGAAAAGCAAAGGTGGAAACAGAGGATTCTAATTATATATCTACCCCTTCACAGAATAGGCCACAGGCAAAACTAGGAAACAGTATCTTGACAAAGAAGTCCCACCTGCCCTCCTGGAACTTCTGTCCTACCTTAGTGTTTTCCTTAATGTGCTGCATGTAACATCATATGGCTGATCCCAGATTATTAAACAAAGAGGTTTGTTTTTTTTAAGAAAGTGGTTTCAACATTATGAGGGAAAATAAGAAATTTTATTGGAGAGAAAAGGTTGTTCAGAACTCCTGCAATTACGTTGTATAGATTCGTTCCCAGCCTTATGTACTAGTGTAAAGAGAAAAATCATTAGTAATAACTATTAATACAAATAAACCAGTAAATTGCCATGGCTTGCTTATAAGCAGAATCTTTGGGGCATTGGGTTTAGTGCTTATATTAATCAGAGTTTTCCAGAGAAACAGAACCAATATGATATTCATATATATATAGAGAGAGAGAGAGAGAGAGAGAGAGAAGGAATTTTAAGGAATTGGCTCACACACACGTGGAGGCTGTTAAGTCCAAAATCCAGCAAACTGGAGATTCCTCTAAGAGTTGATGTAGTCTTCAGTTTAGAGGCTGGAAACTCAGGCAGAATTTCTATGTTCCAGTCAGGAAGCAGAAGTCCTTCTTTGGGAAACCTCAGTCTTTGCTTTTAAATCTTTAACTGATTGGATGAGGCCCACCCACATTATGGAGGGTGATCCACTTTACTTAAAGTCAAGTGATTGTAAGTGTTAATCACATTTACAGATTCCTTTGTAGCAATACCTAGACTAGTGTTTGACCAAATAACTGGTCACCACTGTCTAGTCAAGTTACACATAAACACAAACAATACTCATCTACTTTGTAAAAATGTTGTATTCATAGCATCGTTAAAATGTTTCTTTGTACCTTAAAATTTGGGGGGAAAGTAAAAATCTACCTGATGATTTTTCACATTTGGCACAGGTGATGCTGAAGAGAGCTTTTCCCCCAGGTACATCTGATGAAAGATTCTCAGGAGCAGTCTAGTAAGCCATACTGTTTATTGGATTCTGTGGGTGGCATAAAGGGAAACATCTACAAATGAATGCATAATTTCTTCTTCATCTTTAATTAGATCCTTATAGCTCCATCAATTTGAAGAACAGGTAGTCTCTCTGATCCCTGCAGCTGTAGACATACAGTGTTTATAAAAAGCCAGTACATCAAGCCCATGTATATTTCTTTTAAGGAAAAACAAAAACCAAAAAGCAAAACAGGAACTGGTGGCTGTTTCATACCTCTGGAGCTGTATGGCTAAGGGGAGGAGGAGTAGCTTCTGTGTGCCTGGCCCAGCTATTGATCAAAGAAACCGCTTGACCAAAAAATCAAACTCACTAAGCCTTCCAAAACTTCCAAAGCTTCTTCACAGGGTCCTCTACTCACAGGAGAAATTCAAAATGGCACTCTGCCCCAGGTGGGTCCCAGGTTAGGGCTTGGTACTAAGGAAAGATTTGAAGCATCTAAAAGTGGGCTCTGGTAATGTAGAAATTGCCAAAGCAGCATTAGTTTTCCCCATTTTAAATTCTTATTTGCAATAACTTTGTAATTCTCCTTGTTTTCAGGCACTTTTTGAAGTGCCTAGGTCAGAAATATTTAAAACTGTATTTATTCCTTTTCACAACCGTGGTACCTCCTTCCCTGAGAAACAGAATCCAGAGAAGCAGGAAAGGCAAACCTTGAAAACAGACTTACAGTCCTTTTGGAATTTAACACTGGAGGTGGAGGAGTGGCAGCTGGTTGGATGTGAATCACAATCAATTAACATTTATAGAATGTCTGTATGGCTCCATCTCAGTAGGGTTGTTGCCAAGAAAGATAATTCTCCAATGCTTTTTGCATTCTTCCCACAGAGCATGGCTTTGCTAAGCTCCTCTGGCTTTCTGCTAACCCTGCAACAAGTTTCGCTCATGGCTTTATGAGTATGACATTATAGTGAAGTCGTCATCAATATGTATTTAATAAAACTTTACATACATATTTTCATTCAGACTCTAAATAAAATATAAACATCGCCTTGTTTTCAACAAAGTTACGGACTAAGCAGGAGGGCAAAATATGAATTAAAAACAATGAAAGATCAGTAGACATATAGTATTTATACAGTGTTTATATATATAGTGTATATATTTTTCTGTTAAATTGTCAATGACTGAAAACATGTAGAGTTCAAACAAAGAAGGAGTCACCAGAGTGCAGTGGTCCAGGGAAGGTGTGTGGGGATGGTGGAACTTGATCTGAGTGTGGAAAGAAGTTGAGTATTTGAACAGGAAGAAAAAAAAGTTCACCTGTTAAGGTAGAATTTTCTACTCTCCCTACCATCCTTTAACTGGCCTGCTAAGCACTGAGCCCAGAATGGAAAAGTGTCTTGATATGTTCACAGTCTAACTTTGGTCTAACTTGTTTAGAAGAATCAATAGAGAAAAATCACTGCAGCGTGCTCCTGTGTATTTTGAGGCAGGGTTACACCCAGCAGGTCAACATTCAGGTCAACAACTCATCCTGTGGATGAGTTCCTTAAGTTCTAATGGGAAAAAAAGAGAAATGAATTAAAGTGAAATCTGAATATTTCAATAAAAATGAAATATAAAAATTACTATTGTGAGGACTTCCCTGGCAGTGCAGTGGTTAAGAATCCGCCTGCTAATGCAGGAGACACAGGTTCGAGCCCTGGTCCGGGAAGATCCCACATGCCGTGGAGCAGCTAAGCCCATGCGCCACAACTACTGAGCCTGCGCTCTAGAGCCTGCGAGCCACAACTACTGAAGCCCGTGTGGCTAGAACCCGTGCTCCGCAACAAGAGAAGCCACCACAATGAGAAGCCCGCGCACTGCAATGAAGACCCGATGCAGCCAAAAATAAATAAATAAATTTATTTATTTATTTAAAAAAATACTACTGTGGATATGTGGAGAGAGAAAAGGGGAAGTAACTTACTATCTCTAAAGCATTCAAAGATTTTAACCAGGAACAAACATACTTCCTTTGACCAATGAAAGAATCACATTTGTTTTTAACTCAGTCTCCCGTATGAGACATATGAATCCTCAGGATTCATTCACCACACTAATATCTTGGGATAATTGGGAATAAGCTTAATTGTCTCCTAAGAAAATAAAAAAATCAATGTCTGTCTCTTCTACCATGTTACTGCTTGAAAATATGAAAACTGAACAGTAGGCAAATGTTGAGATAGCTGGATATATATCAATTGCTGTGATAAACTGTTATATTTTATCTCATTACAATTATAGATGCATACTATAATAAGATTTTGAAAGAAATGAACTCATGAGCAATATGCATTATAATATATATATCCAAAGAGAATAACAAATGTGGAGATTCCTATTTTTACATCAGACACTGAGATTTACCCACGTTTGTTCTCCTCGTGTTTGGTACCATGCTTGATATATAATAGATACTCGAAAAACATTTGTTGGGTTTAGTTGCATTTCAGTTGGAAAGCACTTAGTTATAAAGCATATACTAAGTATTTGATATTTTTTCTATCACTAGACCACAGTGTTTTTTTGTGACTTCCTGAGTGGAATTTTTATTATGATAATAGTGTCACAGATATTTGGAAATGCTTTAAGATGAATAGATAGGTAGATAAAATCCTTTGCTAAATTTTCATTAGGTAGAAAACTCTTGCTTGCAGTTTTTGTTTTGTTCTGTTTAAGTCTAGGCCCGTTATCTAAGAGGAAGATGCACCATGTGCTTCTACATTTCAACAATTTTAACTAGGGATCTTTATTTGGGATCACGCTTTCCCATCTAATGATCACAATCCAGTAGGGGCAGGAGGAAGATAGTCTTAGGAGTTCTGCTCTGATCCTGCAAATACACACCACAGGACAGACTACCTCTTAGGAGTCAGGCTACATCAGACAGTGTAATAAACAATGCAGAATTACAGGGTCCTTTCTACCTGCAAGGCCTTCTGCTTAGAACTTGAATCCTTTGGGATGCTTGGTTGGGCTGAGTCTAGTTGCATTATCTGTTGCTAGATTCGGGAAGGGAAGGGTCTGTCACCTTTTAAACTTTGGGCTGTTAGTGAAAACTGCTAAGATGTGATAAGAATCTAAGATGGTATCAGATTTGATTGAGGCAGAAAAACTGACTGGGGTGCTGTTTGCTTCTGCCACCCATTAGCTTAGCTTGACCATCTCTCAATTCAGAATCATCATTCCTGGAACTTTTGTGCCTAGCTATTAAGCTGTTGGTTCTGTTCGTTCCTTGCTTACCTCTACACAAATCCCACAGGAAGAATGTGACTGGGAAAAAGTAAAATATCATAACTGAGCAACTAAATTTTTAAGAGCTAACATAATTGATTGGCATGAGGTAGAAATCTTATCTTGTTTCCCAAGAGCAAACCTGCAAACCATAAAGAGGAAAGCATTGGAGGAAAGATGCTGGGTTTTAGCAGAGGGATTTGATTATGCAGTAATAATAACAACAATAAAAGTAATAATACTTGTTAACATTTGTTGAGGAACTGTCATATGTAAAGCATGTGTCAGTTTCTCACAGGGACTGTCTATTAGAGAGATCATATTAATAAAATCTTAGTATCTCCATATTTGGTGTACTAAGGTTTGGGGACAATTTAGTTTTACTTAATTCAAATTTTAGCATAATCATGCTAAAAAATTCTACCCCACTTAAGAAGTTGAGTTATAAATGTATTCTACTCTTAAAACAAGAAAAGGTACTCTGAAAGTTTGTTTCAGGGAAGGACAGACTTGATATTACTAGAAGATTTTCTAGTTAAACAAAACTACCATATGTAGAATGCTCTAGTAAAAATAATTCTATATTCTAACCTAAAATATCACTTTTTTTTTGTTTTTTGGTATGGACAGCTGGAATGGCTTTTTAACATATTATTTATTTGTGGTCCTGCTGGTTTTAGTCTCTAAATCCACCCATGTGACAGTTTTCTACAGATATATGCATTTGCATTTCTCAGATGCTTTTGACAGGACATCTTCTCCTTATTGCACACAAATTCTTACTCCTCAGCATAGTATTTGGAAATGCAAAAGATTTTCAGGTTGCCTACTGAACTGAAGCAAATCAAATGTAGCAATGTGTTGATGGTAGGTCTGGTGATGCGTGGAAAGGAAGGGCCCACAGGGAACTGAGTGAGATTCAACTTCTTCCTGTTAATGGTATTAAGGGTTTTCTTTTTTCTAAGCATAATTCTGTAGAAGTAAGATGAAGACCATCTCTTGCTAAAAAAAATATTAAAAGGGAATAAAATTCATTATTACTACCATTTCATTTAGAGGAGGGGTATATAACATTTCTTTTAGAATTTGATTATACCGTATTTCATCCAAAATTATTCTCAAAGCAAGATCCTAAAAAGGCAGATTATTTCAAAGCTAATGTAGAACAGAATCCTAAAGATCCCCCTGTTCTCCCTGTGTGACTTGTGGCCACTTGGTACCTCAGGGTCCTTCATCTATGGAAAACACTCATTTTGCAGAGTGGTTGTGAGAATTAAATCTAACGTGAAGAGTGCACCTGACACAGAATTGATATTATGATATGTGTGTGTTTTGATATTTACTTTAAACTATTTAAGGTTCTGTCCTAGGAAAAAATTAATTAGAATTAACTATTTCTTAGAGATTTCTTAGAAATGTTGGATAAATTAAAGTCGGAAATAAGGATGGCATCTGAGCTAAAAGAGGAGAGGCGTTCTTTGCAAAACACTTGATGCCCCAATATAACAGGCTTTGTTGACGATGCTTTTGTATTTATTTTAATTGACTTAACAAATACTTGTTAAACATGTGTAATGTGCCAAAATACTATGTTGGGCTCTCAAAAACCATATAAGAGACAGTTTGTCTACACTCAGGGAGATGCTTTATTATAAATTGAATTAAGGAATTTGAAAAAAATAAGGTCACAAACCAGTATGGTGTGTCAGAGTCAAGATTGGGTACTATACTTGGTAAGAATTTATTTCATTCAGTGGGATCTGAAACCACTCACTCTCTGGAGGCACTGGCCAGATCAGCATTATTTTGCATGTAACAGCATAAATCTCCATTGATCAGCCTTTGGATTTAAATACAAAAAAACACTTCTGGAGTTTTTCTTCCATATACAATATAGAATTTCTAAAATAATTAATACTGGTTTAATAGCTGCAATGTGTATGTTTTGAAAAATTTCTCAATCCTTTGCAGTTGTTAAGCAATGTGTATATAATGCCCAAAATGTTCTAGAATGCAGCTATCGCTGAGCATTTCTGCAAGTTCTCTAAAGTGAGGTCTGTGGTAATTCAGAGCATAGGTTCCCCCCATTTCAAAAATAACTCAGAACCTATGTACTCTGCTCCTCCCCAAATGCCAAAATTATCAGACCTGAAATGAGTTCAATTACAATCAACTTGATGCTTTACTTTTTTAATCCATCCATAGAAACAGTATTATTAGATTGATCCATCTTATAATTATGAAGTTATTTAGAAATAACTGTAATGAACCAGCAATTACCTCAAAGCACGTGGATTCTGATTTATAGCAGGGATTTTGGATACCAGGTTGTTTTCTTTGTTTGTTTGTATTCTGATCCTCTGAGGATATTGATTTTATTTAGCAAATTTTATATAGTGTTATTAGGTGCCAGGCACCATTCTTAGTGCTGTACAAATATAACCACATTTGATTCTTAGAACAACCTTAAGCATTAGATATTACTGTTATCTTCATTATGCAGATAGGGAAACTGAGGCACAGATAGGACAGTTTCCTCAAGGCCACATAACTGGTGGAACTAGAATTCTAAGCCAAGTAATCTAGCTCTAGAATCTGTGACCCTAACTACATAAGAGCATCCTCTTAGCACCGGATCCTAATACTTTTGAGGTTATACTGGAGATAAAACATTGGTCGCCTTTAAAGTCTTTAATGCAACAGGGGCTTAAAGTAGAGGTTGGCAGATTCTCATATTAAACATCAGAGTGGGAAGAGGGGGAGATTTTCAAGGGTATCAACAATGAGAGTGTAGCATTTCTTTTCTTTCTCATTCACTGTAATTTTTTTTTTCATTGAGCATTGGCCTAGAGGAAAGATCCAGAACTACTTAGCATGACACAACCCCAGCATCCTCTGCTTAGTCTCCTCTGCTCCAACAGTACTGTACTCTTGTATTGCTAGTTTTATAGCCCTTCTAAGGTATCCCTTAGACCCAAAATGCCTAGTACCACTAATCCCTTTCCCACCCTACAACCCCCTCAGAAGTCTTTTGGCAACCGCTGCATACTCTTCAACCCTCAGCTCAAGCATTTATATCTTCACATCACCAGACTGATGGATGGACCTTTCTGTACTTGTGCATTATACTGTATATAATCTCTGTTATTACACATTACATTTTAGCTAATCTTTTGGTCTCACGTCTGTCTCTCTCACTAAATAGTAAGTTCCTTGAGGATAGTGACTGTTCCTTGAGGAAAAGACTCACATTGTAAAGAAAAAATGCAAAAATATGTCATGTAGAATAATAACTCATTTATGCCACACACATACACATGTACAGGGGAAACAAAATGTAGGGAAATACATGAAAGAGTTAAGGGTAGGTGTCTCTGAGTAGTGGTTATGAGAGATACTTTTCTTACGCTTTTCCTAAATTTTTCAAATTCTCTACAATGAAAATGAGTTGCTTTCATTAAATTAAAAAATATAAGCATGTCCTAGGTCTATTAGAAATAAAAATGGAGTTCTTTACTGAATAAGAACACTGTACATAAGGTCTTTTAAAAATAGTATAATTCCTAATGTGTGGAATATAGTGAGTGTTTAATATATTTGGATCAGTGGATGAATAAAGGAATTGAATGTGACATCTGCTTAAACTGAGGAAATCCTTATACTTGGAAATCATTCTACACTATATACATCTTGAGAATTTTGAAGATTCCCCAATATATTTTAGAGGCCCTATACATGTTGAGCATTTTTCTTTTCTCCCAATTCTCTATAGCAAAAATAAAAAGGTCAATTTAAAGAAATGTGGAATTAGAAAATATATCATATCAGAGATGTCCTTAAGCATATCTAGATCTAACAACATGACATATGCCTACATCTTTCTCTTAAACTGAATTAACAGTTATTTATTTACTCGGCATAATTTATTATTCACGTAAGTCTTGCTTGAAGGGATACCACACTATTTTAGAATGTTATATAATTCTAAGCCTGTTTTAGAACCTGCTTATCTGAATAAATTGAAAGAAAGTCATATTAAAAATGATATAGTCCGTTTATTAGAGAGTATAGGATTTTTTTAAACTTTTTGCTTTATAAAATTTCAGACTTACAAGATTAAGGCATTTTAAGTGGTAAATTGATAAATATGTAAAAATAAAGTCAGAATAGGAGAGCATTCCTGTTTAGAATTAAAGTGAGCATATATACTTGAGATAATTTCAGTAGATCTCTATTTTATATTGTTTCTGAATAATTAGAAAATGAAAGGATCTAATTAATAAAGTTTTCTAATTAATAGGAATTTATTATATACTAGTGATAAATGTTTAATTTTAAATAAGTATATTTCAATAAAATATATGATTAACACTATATTTACAATGTACATATATTCAGAATGCACTTTAAAAATTTAGTATCTCAAAAAATAATAATTTACATATAATTTAACAAAATAGATTGACTTTATTCACAGCAGTGTACTAACTTCTGGGATGATACACAGAGGTCTAAGACATAGGTCCTACCCACAGACAGCTTGCAATATTAGTGACTAAATAAAATATGCCAAATAGATTGCACATGCCCCTGTGCAAGATGTGATGAGTCAAAAATTAAGCTTCTCTTCGAAGGTCAGAGAAAGGAGAAAACATCTTCAAAATCCAAGTAAGATTTAGATTGTTGGAGGGAAAGGAGGAAGAAGATGATTGGCCAAAAGATAGGTTACATGGCCAAAAGTGTGGTGGTAGGAAATTGTTTTCTGGAGACTGAGACAAGAAAAGCCCAAACTGGGAAATGTATGCCACAGAATAGTATCTTACTCTATAGTAATATAGAGCTGTAATTAGGACTAGGTAAAAAACCAAGGTGAATGTGTGGCTACAAAATGAGACTCAGTGGTTGAATGAATTCTGTTCAATGTGGAAGCATTGATAGAATGGGGAAGTGAAAGCCAACTCTGTAATTTCAAGCTTGGGTAAGTGAAGTTTAAAAGATAAAACCTATAGTTACTTGGATTCAGCATAAATGAAAGTTTACTAGGAAATTTG
The DNA here is from genome assembly GCF_011762595.2 of Tursiops truncatus. Taxonomy (NCBI): domain Eukaryota; kingdom Metazoa; phylum Chordata; class Mammalia; order Artiodactyla; family Delphinidae; genus Tursiops; species Tursiops truncatus. Next base: position 47,106,831 of record NC_047047.1, read on the forward strand.
AGAATTTTGAGAGCAGTTCATTATTTCTATATTATTTTCCCCAAATTTCACACAGATTTGATATGCCAGCATATATTTCCCTGAATAGAAAATGTTATTGACCTATTAGTAACATTTTTATAATATTCAAGATTCAATTGTGATGTAATTTTAGGTACCTACAATTATGTAGAAATGGCAACTTAAAATAACTTTTGTTAGGTTATTTTAAAAGCCAAAGAGCCTTTAAATGTCTTATTCACTTTTGCTTTTCCAAAACTTATCATAGTACCTAGTCCAGAGCAGGGACTTAACAACTGTTTATTAAACCAATGAATAATAATATATTTAATTTTTTAGAGTCCTTCAACTTTAACGCCTTGTCAATTTGCTAGAAATTTCAAATCAACTCACATGTGCTGAGTTCCTAAAAAGGGCTAAGAATGTGTTGGGTTTTGGTGGATACAAGGGATATAGTGCATTGCATCTGACTTTATTGAATTCAAAACTAGTGACACAACTACCTTTTAATTAGATAAATTAAGTAATTACAGTAGATTTTCTTTATGATTCATTAATATAGGACCTCTAGGCTGTGTGCCATTAGTACCTGTCCATCTAATTATATCACTAATTAAACTGGTCATATCAAGTTCCATATCAAAGTCCTTTAAAATTTAATTTAACTTGTATTTGAAACTTGAGAAAGAATTCTTATGTGTGGTATTTCCCTTTCTCTCTTCTGAAAGTAATTAAAGCATTAATACCTACCTAGTTTTCATTTCTTTTCTGGTTTGCTTTTAAATCAGGATACCTTACTTAAACACCTTAAGTATATTCTGTTAAACTGTTTTTAGGAAAGTTTTTTTTTTCTTTATTTTAAATTACAATAGTAGTGGTAATACTAGTAGTAGTAACATTATTAATCTTATTATTGTTATTCTGTCATTATGAAGATATTGCCTATTAATTCTTATCCTTTTAGTACATAAATAGTAATTTCAACCCTTTAGCCTTGAAGAAGATAATCATAATGAATTAGTGTTTTTCTGAAAGGATTGATAAGTCATCTAAATTCTTTGATAGTGTTATTAATTTTTTCATCATTGAACTTTAAGAATTTTTTTTTTTTTTTTATTACAAGTATCACATGTCAGCAAGAAAAACTGGTAGATGCAGGGAGTATAATGCATTCTACCTGACTTTATGGAAGTCAAAATCTAGTGACACAATTACCTTTTAATTAATTTAATTAATATCAAGTCAATTTTAAAAGGAAAGACAGTATGATGAAGTTGCATCTGAGGGACCTAAAGAAGATTGGACTATGAATATGAAGGCATTTCTACATTGTAGAATATTAACTCATTTTATATCTTTGATTACATCATTTTGCCTTAAAAACTAGTTTAAAATCTCCAAATTAGTATTTACGAAATTTTTTTCCAAGATGATAAGTTTTCTGTACTTCTTAGCTGTGACTGTACTTTGAATTTTAAGGCACTCTTTAGGCAAAAGTGTATACAGAAGGGTGGGGAGGAGATAAACTGATGTTTCCTTAACTGAGCATCACGAAAGGATCACTTTGCCAAAATGTAAATAAAACGTTGTCAGTGAGTCTCCCCTAATTTTGACCTGCACTTATAATATCAGTGAGAAAAAAAGAGCACAGACGTTATTACTGGTCTACAACAATTGCAATTCCTCAACAATAAATTCTGATAAAATTCCTATAAATAGAGCTTTCAAGATTTTGTTTCTGTAATTCTTGTTAAAGCTGAACAATAACTGTAAATTATCTTTGGTTTGGGGAAAATGCAGTTAAATTACCTTGTTAAAAGAAATTGTAAGAAGCAATTTAATTATATTTATTCTACAGTTCCTATCATTATAAACTTTAGTGGAAGAATTCTTTAAAAAGGGCATCTTGTTATGTAGTTAAAAAATTTTTTTTCCTGGGATTTAGAAATAAATATGTCCCATATAAAGTTAATTGCTGTCAAAAATCTTTCAGAAAATTATTCTTTTTAACTTTACCCATTCTTGGGAATCTTGCCCAAGAGAAATAACTTTCTTCTGTTGGAGTGTTTAGACTTAAAAATGTAGCCAAAGTACTTTTCAAAATACGCTGGAGACATTTGACATGTATAATTCACATGTTCTTCCTTACTTACATATAACCTTTATGTGGCAATTACTTGATAGATAATTCTCATTAAAATAATCATATAAAGGCACATCTCTCCAGCGGACCAGAAAAAAACTGTTTAAAGTCATTCTAGTCCATTGAATTTGGGAGCTTGAGAATACTTTTAAGCAAATCTAGCTAAATAAATGTGCACCCTGGAGAGCAGAATGGCTTTTTGTTTTAATCCATTAAAGGTCCTTTAATTTCTTCACAGTTCTCCGTCTGTCCCCTCTCAGCCATTTCCCTTCAGTGAACGAACATTTGTACAATGTCAGTGAGAAAGTAAAAATCCTCCATTGATTTCATTGAGCCATGTAAGCAGGTGTTTAAAATAGAGTCCCAAGAACTCCCAAGTACAGGTCTTAAGAAGGGCAGTGACCTTCTAGGACTCAGTGCTTTTACCAGTCAGAACCTTGATGTTACCTGGGGGATGGAAAGAGGACCCTTGGACAGATGTGTTTAGGTAAGAGTATACTCTGTATCTCTCAGGGGTGATAGCAAGGCGATGCCAAAGGAAAGTTAAATATGCCTGTGAACTCAATGCTCCGGGTGGAATTCCTAGGAAAATTAGGCAGATTTTAGTACTGAAATGAAAAATTTTAAAGGCAGTTCCATTCAGTTATCCTTAAAAGATGGGTGCAAGCAAATAACTTGAGAGGGTGTTAGGGACCAGGCAGTGCTCTGCACAACACTGTCGGTTACTGGTGATTGTGCCAAGAGAGAGTTCTTCTCTTCATCCCTTTGGACTTCAAGAAGCCAAAGGGTTATAGCCCAGTTTTTTTCTTGAATAGACAGTGCATTCGTAGCTGATTGGAATTTTCTAGAGTGGTGTGAATTGGCCTCATTCTCTGAGTTCCATAAATTATAATACTGACCCAGTTTTGTTTTAACTATAACCATTTCATTGTTAACCAATGTTGTCTCTTTCCTGGTACTGACCAGTCCTGGCATTGTACTTGACCTTAAAGGGGTAGGTGAATTGTAAATATATTGCTTATGCTGTTAAATGATATTAGGGGAAGGTAAATAGCTTGAAAACTTTAACATACACTGTAATGATAGCTGTGCATACTGCAAGAAGATGACCTTTAGCTTAAAACAATTCACCTTGTGTCAGAGTGGATTGCTGTTGGTTTTCTTAGGAAATTTTAACTCCATTGCCTGGTCAGTTACCTCAAGAAAATGATTTCTTTATTGGATAATAACATTTAATTAATCAATTTAACTGCAAAAAAGCTGTCATTAGAAAGTACACAATTCATAGTAATTTATTCAGGTTCATTTCATTTTGAGAGTGGAGAAAAAAAAAACTAAGGATACATTTTATTTCACATTAACTGAAACTCTAATATAGATATAAATCATTCCTAAAGCAGCCATTAGCCACAGTTTCAATGTGGTGAAATTCTTCCTACCTTTCTATAATAATTGATATTTAACAGCAGAAATCTTTATGTTCTTGGCTGTTTAATTTACATATTAAATTTGATTCTGAGGACCTAATTCTGTAGAAACATAATTAGAAATAAGGAGTGAGAGACCAGATTGGAGGAATGGTGGGGAGGTGACTAGTATTAGGGACAAAAAACATCTAAAGATACTACCTCTGAAGTAAAATTGATTTGAAGTTCATTTTCTTTCTGCCATTAGTTCTGCAAGATCTGACAAGTTACTTAATCTTCAGTTGTCTTATCTATATATTTGGGATTCTATGATACCCCTTCTCAGGATTGTTTTTAAGATTTATGAGTTAACATAAATATGGTAAGTACCTGGTGCATAATAAGCTCCCAATAAGCATTTGATGGTAATTTTTTTTTTTTTTTTTTTTTGCGGTATGTGGGCCTCTCACTGTTGTGGCCTCTCCCATTGCGGAGCACAGGCTCCGGACGCGCAGGCTCAGCGGCCATGGCTCACGGGCCCAGCTGCTCCGTGGCATGTGGGATCTTCCTGGACTGGGGCACGAACCCATGTCCCCTGCATCGTTAGGCGGACTCTCAACCACTGCGCCACCAGGGAAGCCCTGATGGTAATTTTTGAAAAAAAAAAAATTGAGGCCACATATAGTGGGCAGGGAGAGAATAATACAAATGACTAAATATGTGGTCTCTGAAGCCAGATAGACCTGGATCAAATCCAGGTGGGCTCTTTGCTTCCTTTCCTTGTGACCATGGGTGTGCTGCATAGCTTCTCCAAGCCTCAATTTTCTCATTTATAAAACTGAGATGATATAATAGTCCACGAGTTTTAGGAAGTTCCAGAATTTGTGCTGATTTTCTCTCTCTGGATAAGACTGTATTTTTATTCTTTAGTAATGAAATAGAAATTGCACAATACTCAGGGACTAAGACTAGTCAAAGGACTTCTTTCCCTTTATCCCCTAATAATCACTCTGACAGATAATGCCTGAATATTCCTTGTTCTGCTTCTAGCTGTCTTCTGTGGTTTCACCTGTCCCTGGACCCTGCAATTGCAGTCACTCACTCTGGGATGGAGGTGAACCACAGAGAGCTTTGCTTGCAGCTTTCAGCCAGGCTCTGCAAGTACAAGCAAGGGACAATGATGTGGAGGACAGTTGTTCCCACTCCTTCTATTTTTTCTTCTAGGGATGAAATTAAATATATTGAGTATTTTTTCACTATTTTCTCTTTGTTTTATTTTTCTTTTACTTTGTCTGGAGGAGTGAGGGACCAACTTTCCCCTAATCATTTATATTCATTCTTTCTCTCTCCCTCTTTTCAAAAGAACAAGCAAGCATAAGTTCTTACAGCCTTTCTCCATAAGTAGTTCTCAGTGCCAGTCACTGGACTGAGCAGTAATCACCTGTGAATTTGTTAGAAATGTAACATTTAATTTATCAATTTAATATCCAGCCTCACCCAGACTTAACTGAATCAGAAACTCCAGAAGCATGGCCCTGGATATGAGTTATAACATTCCCTGCAGTTTCTTTGATACTAAAAGTTTAAAAATCATGGCTTTCACTACAGATAACTTTAAGATGTCTTTGAGATGTGGCACCATTTCTCCTTCCTTGACACAGGTAGATGTTTATGTTTGGAAGATGACCAAAGATCTCGGCATGCTTTCCTTAAGAGCAATAGATGCAATCTGTTCATCTCATCAGTTTCCCATGAGATAGAATATTGTTACACGCGGTATCGGGAATCTGCAGATTCCATGTGGGAGATTTTTTTTTTTTTTAGTGTCTTCTATCATTTTATTTCAAAAGATTGTTTTAAGCAGTCAGTGTTTGGCACACGGTATAATGATAATAATTATTATTACTTTAAAACTAATCTTATTTAAAAACCCTTTATTTAACTTCCATTTCCTTTATATGTATTAGGTACCTATTATTTATAAGTTGCTCTGCTAGTTTATAATGAAAAGATAAATGAGATATTCCCCTAATTCAAGGAGCTTGAAATCCAGCTGAAGTTCAGCTTTTGTCTGACCCACAGGTTTTTAAAAATTTTGTGATGGCCACAGACATATCATTTTGTTCACCGCTGTTTTGTTCACCTAACCATGTTCTAGCAGATTTTTATTGCACATAGATCCGATGTCTCAAAAGGATTTGATAAATCAGCAGGATTCTACCATTTCTAAGTCTGACTAGGCTTTGTGTAATAAATGAGGCCATTATCCAGCCTGATAAGCAATCAACCCAAGGCTGTTCGTTTGGAAATCACAGCAATAGGGAAGGAGGAGGGGAAAGCTGTAGTTCTGTGCTTCAGCTTCAAGAAAACATCAAAATTATTTTCAGATATTTTTAGGAAAAACCCTATGGCCAAAGCTTTTGTATTAAAGTCTCAAAAAGTGTGGCCATTTGGAGCTTAATCTCTAGAGTAGTGCGCTGATGTTTACTGAGGCTGTGGGGTGTGAAAGGGCAGACTGGGCTTGCTCTTCACACTTCAACTCAGATCAAGCTATGGTTCTCTTCCCCCAGATGACTCTGAAGTAGATTGACTCTGAAATGCAATATAGTTTAAAACACAGACAAACCCATTCAGCTAATTAGCGTATTTGAAAGTGTTTTGAAGACCTTTATTTGGGGCTACATTCAGGAAGCAGCTCTGACCTGAAATTGCTGTGGTGGGGTAATTATTTATCTTAGACATTTCAAAGACTAGAGGTCTTTTTGATAGCCATTTCAGAACAGTCATCTGAAAAACCAGATTATTCTCCTCAAAGGTAGCTCATTGTTCTTCCTTTGAATACCTTAGAAGGAGAAATATCATTGAAAGTCCTATGCTCTTATTATAATATTGTAAACCCTTTTATAAATTATCTTCCCTCATATAAGATTCTGTGATGTTGAAGATCAGCTCTTGCACAAGGCCTGGCACAGAGAAGGAACTGAGGAAATGGTTAGTGAAGGTGGAATGAATGAGTGATTTGTCTGTACATCAAAACTAAACTCCTCTATCTGGCTTTCTAGGCTATGTCAGTGTGACTCTGCCTAGCCTCTATCACCTGCCTCCTTTCTATCCGGGCATGCTAATATTCTCTCCCCCAAATGCCTGCATGCCCCACACAAATTCCAGGTCTAAGCCTGTGCATGTGCTGCTTTACTGGTCATAAATGAGCTTTCATTATCTTTTCACCCAAATCTTCCCACCTTTCAAGGACCTTTTTAGACCTCACCTCAAACCACAAAGGCTTTTTCTGATTTTCCCTTCCCTAAAATCCTATTTAGCTTCTGATTTCCAAAAATAGAATACAAACATTAGGCTGCGATTGTTAGTATAGGTTTCTGAAAAACGCAAGCAAATAACCAGAAAGATAAGTGACTTACCTCACAGTTCTTTTTGTTTTTTTTGTTTTTCCTGATGTTGTAATCTTGTGTTTGGTGTCAGTGATTTTTGGTCCTCTGCTCACCAAAGCAATTGGCACAAAGCTGTCCCTACCATGGATGACCACTAAATAATTGTTGACAGATTGACAGTTATAATCATAGGTCTTAGATCTTTTTCATCAGAACAACGGTAACAATACTGTGATATAATGAAAGAGGACTTTAGAAAGAACAAAAATGAGGATAATTTCCATGCTAAACTGGATCCCAAGAGGGAAAAGACTGCCATATTAGGAGCTATGGTTTATAAGGGAATATACATTAATCCATAAATATTTAGCTCTAAATTTTTAATTGATAAATCTGTATCCAATACATCAGAAACATTTATACAGATATCAATTTTTTAGAGGGAAAGGACATTCTGAGTATTAAAAATGGAAATAAAATTAATTGTTGACGCAGTTACTGGAGAGGGAGAGCTGCACATACCGTATTATCTGCATCTTGTCCACATTATTAGTGACAAGCATTTTGTCCACACCTTCCCCGTAGGACCCTTCCAATTTATTCATCTGTCACTAAAAAGATACCTATAACCAACCTGTATATATTTCTATTAGACTTTAACTTCCTCTCCCCCTACAAAAAAGACTTTGAAGCCTTTCTCTTTTTTTTTCTTGCATCCCTTCTGTTTCTCTGAATAACCATTTTGTCCCTATTTTGTCTTATATGTTTTCATACAAAACATACCCACCACCCTTAGAAATAACCCTTACTTGAGCTGAGTAAGATGATGCAGTACTGTGACATTCCCTGGCCACTTAGTTACTCTTCGTTTGTCTTTTGACAACTCTAGCTTCTCAGCATTGCCCCCCACCACTGCCAAACGTGGTGGTTTGGTGAGTGATGGGTCTGGTGGGTTGTTGGAAGGCACAGAATGAATGTATTTTGGAAATGGAGACTAAGGACTTCACTGGAACCACAACCAAGTGTAATTGCACATGTGAAGTGAGCCCTGAGGGGAAAAAAGAAGGGGAGAGAATGTAACCCTTCTTCGCTTCACTTTTTAAATATTCTAGGTCTTTTAGGTTGACTCATCCTGTCCTGACTCAGAACAGGATGGTAAGGGCTTCAGCATAATGAAAGAATGATGCCATTTGCTTTAAGATCTCAGTGGAGATAAGATTTATCTGCCAGCCTGTTAATGAATCCAGCAGTTTATTTTTGAGTTGTGCTTCCTATCAAGGAGGGAGTGCACTCCACTCAATATTTTCATCTCAGAAAAATTAAATCTCTACTGATAGCCACTTTCTGGGCCCCCAAACAAATCATTATTGCTTTGAGAGTTTGCCAGGTGGGTTTTATTCTAGAAAAAATGGTACAATTTTATATTGAAAGCCTGTAATGCAATATCATGTTTACAAGCCTGATTTCAACCATCTTGATTTCTGATTTAAAAGCCTGAAATTTTCGGGTGTCAAAAGGCTCGAGCTTAAGTACTCTGCATAGTATGTCTAAAATTGTAACAGAATGATTTGCAAATACATAACATGGCTCCAGTGCCTTAGCAAAGGGCTACTTTTTCTTTTAAGTAGGCTTTAAATATGTGGTATTTTTCTTCGAGACTTCTGTATTTCCAAGCCAATCATTGCTGTTAATCTCACACTGTAAAGTAAGTTGCATCTTGTGTTTGAGTGGAGAAAGCTGTTTCTCAACTTAAATGGAAATCTCAAAATTCAGACTTTTTTCCAACAAAAGAGTCTGGGTTTTATTCAGATAGCAGCCGTCCAAGCTTGAAAAGGAGTCAGCACAGATGTCCTTGAAAATAATTGTGCCCAAACACTGAGACAGTGGTGCTGCTTTGTTTTTTGGGTTTTTTTTTTAAGTTAACCATTAAAAAAAATTATTTATTTTTGCTGTGTTGGGTCTTTGTTGCTACACCGGGCTGTCTCTAGTTGCGTTGAGTGGGCTTCTCATTGCGGTGGCTTCTCTTGTTGCGGAGCATGGGCTCTAGGCATGTGGGCTTCAGTAGTTGTGTCACAAGGGCTCAGTAGTTGTGGCTCATGGGCTCAGTAGTGTGGCTTGCGGGCTGGCGCACGGGCTTAGTTGCTCCGCGGCATGTGGGATCTTCGCAGACCAGGGATCAAACCCGTGTCCCCTGCATTGACAGGCGAATTCTTAACCACCGCGCCACCAGGGAAGTCCTGGTGCTGCTTTTTATGTCGATGTTTTGTTCATCACAACCACATAGAAATTTTCTGAAGACACAGAGTTTAGAAATATATATATTAATTTGCTTTATTTGTGTCTTTATTAGCAATGCCTGTTGACGAATATGTAGAGCTTAATTCAACCATCCAGTTGAGTTCTAACCTCAATGAAGCATTTGGCTTCAAAGTTTGTCTTAATCCATTCTGAAAAATCCATTCTGAAAAAAAATCTATGTGAATAAAACATGCTGAGCTTCGCACCTGCTAATTTTAGGTGTTGAGAAAAAGAAAACATTTGCCCATCAATAAAATGTTGATATTTAGCTCTGTAACCAAAGCACCCAGAAGCACATGGAAAGGTGTAACAGAAGAAGATCCGTGCATCAGATTGCATCATGTTAAAGCAAGTTATGTAAGCCCTCATCATCCAGTGTTGGGTTGAATGAGTAACATGGTTGCTAGGCTTTGGTCTGAATTCCATGCTGTTGTCCACTTCCATCTATTTATATTAAGTCTTTTATGAGACAATAGCATTATACACTAATTTAAAAGCCACAGAGGTAAGAATTGTATGAGTTCAAAAGGGAGGAAGATCACTGAAGAGGGGATAATCAGAAGTGGCTTCCTAGAGAAAATAGACCTTGACCTAGATCTTGAAGAATTGTAGACTCATGGGGAATGATGAATCACTCCCCAGATAAATTGATGTCTTCGTGTATCTTTTTTACAAAGATGTTAGTCTCTGAGCACATACTTCCTAAACCTCCATGTTAACTGTCTCTTCATTTTTCTCTTTAAGCCCTCCAAACAGAATCTACTTCAACAAAAGCATCAGTGAGCCACATAGAGTTCACCAGCCATCATCCTTTAGAATGGGAAAGGAAGGCCATTTTTCACACCCCGAATTGACTCATAAAAAATACTGCTAGATTTATCTATTCACCAAAGTTCTTTCTCAGCCATGTAACTGCCAAGGGCTTTTTCACTGACTTTTCCCCTCAGCAGTTCCTTCCTCCCTCCTGAATGTTTTCTGGCAATGTCAAATTCCCTTTCCTTCCCTTTCTTAAAACTGACTCAGAGGGCACACAGGCTCAACTTTTACCCTGAAGTGAATCTATAAGTAATCCCTCAACAAAACACCTAGCTAATTAAAATATTATCCGTACCACTCAGTGCATATGGAACTAAAAAAGAAGGTAGCACTTAAAAAGTCTGTGTTCGCATCTAGATTTGTGCATGAGTTTTGCCAGGTTGATCTACAAGTAATTTTAGAAGATTGGGCCTATGATAGGAATGTGAAAGGGCATTGTCCCCTGTGGTGTCTGGTACACTGAATGTGGCAATTACTGTGAGAATGGGTTGGGCCACAGCTAGTTGTCTGATAATTATTCATGAATCAAAATCTATTGAATATCTAAATCAGTCATGCCCATAGGAATTTCTATAAGGGAATGTGATATTATAGTGGAATATAATATGGAGATTATATGGAAACAGTGGAAATCACTGTTCTGAAAGATCAGAGAATACTGACACCGTCAGAGAAAAATTAAATGAATTAAAACACAAAAGTAGTTAATTTAAACATCACTAATATTCTTCTGGTTATGACAGTTGCCTAAGATAACATATTTCTATACAATTAAAATTAAATACCTCTCTTTATACATATTTGACTTGATACAAAATTGGAGGGGGAAGTGTTGATAATATATTGATACTAAATTTATTCTGAATTAAAAACCTAGAACAAATCTTTTTTCTTTTCACTGAATATATTATTCTTTATCTCAGCTTTTATCTTGGAAAAGTTTTTCTGTTGGAGTTGCTCTGATAGAATACACTCAATAAGAAAAACAAGTAAAACCTCTGCAGGTTGAAAGAGAAATGTGTTTTCTGAAGTTGTTTTAAAAGTGTTACCCATAAATTTACAGGGCTGTAAATAGCCTAAGTCAGTTCCTTAGTCTGTCTCTTGCCTTCTAGCTAGGAGAGGTGTACATGAATAGTACTAGTCAGGTGAGAAGCTCTGTTTTTTAAGGTGATCATTTCTGCAAAGCCCTCTTCCACGGTTGAATCTAAAAGCACTTGTTATCAGACTGTTCTTCCCAGTACTTCTGCAGGTTGCTTCCCAGTAATCTAAATGTCACCTGTATGGTTGAAGCTTATTATCTCTCATTCTGTCCTCAGGGAAAACTGAGAACCACCAACTGTCCTCTGCATAATTACATGATCCCTAATGAAATGCATTCTTAGAGGCTATGGCTTCCTACAAGGTTGAAAGAAATGACTACTCCTGCTCTGTTGCTCCTTGTGCGTGATGTTGCTTGTTTGCCATTCAGGCACTGCATGAAATCATAGAGCTTACATGCAGAGCAAGTGAGAAGGGGACTGTAGGTATCATTAGGACATAAAAATAAGAAAACATTAAATAACAAATCCGTGTGAACATTTATCTGCAGCATTCTTTATGCAGCTCAAGTAAATACCCAGTCTTCCTTTCTTCTGCTGAAATGATGCTTAAAATAGAAAATGCACGTAATATGGAATAGTAGAAAGGTACAAAATTGTGGAGTAAGAATATCTAAGTAGGAATATCTTCTACACACACACTTTTCTTCCCAATCAAACACTACTGGTTTTCGGGTAATCTTCTAATCCCTACTTCAGTGTGTTCAAAGAGGTACTTGAACTTGAGGATCTTTTTCAAAACACAGGTTTCCTGGCCCAAACCCCAGACACATTGAATTCAGGTCTCTGGAGGGAGGACCCTCTAATCTGTCTTTTGTTTTGTTTTGTTTATTTATTTATTTATATTTTATTTTATTTTTTTTTAGATCTGTCTTTTAAATAGCTTTGGGGTGCTTGCCAAATTTGAAAAAACTATCCTGGTCCCTCGCTTTCTTCCACTCCTGTACTTCATTCACATCACATAAAAGTTGGAAAGCCAAATAAAAATACTTTTATAGTTGTAAAAATATTATATTTTCAACTCCCTGTGCTGTCTGCATTAGCTGTAGAGCAGAATCCCAAGTGGAAGAAGACTGCAGGTATCACACCACATGCAGAAGCCGCTTAAAGTTGTCAGGAAGAATGACTGTCAAGTTGGGTCAAGTAAGATTTGAACAGTAGTCAGCAAAGCAAAAGCCCTTTGGCTATTCTGCCAAGGCACCAAGTCTCGTTTTCCTCGAACTATAGTAAGCTTTCAGTGAGACATCTTAGAAATCACCAGCCTATTTTCTCAAATAAAGTGTGGCTTGAAATATGTAAGCCTGTATGGCTTAAAGTTAGGCTATTCCTGTTCAGAATTTTCTCTATTGAATGTACTCTAGTGTAGTGCAAACAAGATGAATATACTGTTTCTGATGGTAGGTTTCCATTCAATTTTATTATTATGTTTCTTTCCTTGCACTTTTCTGTTGATTTTAGCATTTGGATATACTTAGATACTGGAACAGATCTTATAGGAAGATGCATTAATGCATTAATATAGAAGAGAGGTTACAGTCTGTATTTTTAGTCAGTCAAGTGAAATATAATTTTAACTTATGATAGGAAAAAAAAAAGCGCACACGTGTGTGTGTGTTTTCTTGCCTGTCCATGTTTTTTTCCTTTCTGAAGTCTAATATAATGCTTTATTAAATGACAATATTGAAATAGGAGATGAAGTAATAAATTTCATAGCTATTTAAGTAATAAACTCCCGAGTCTCTAGGTTTAAAAGAAAGGGAGGTATCCCAATGACACACTGGTTGACAGGTCTTATAACGGCAAAACACTAAACTTACAATTTTAATTATTTGGGGTTGAGATCATTCAGTGTTCAAGATCAACATTCATTAAATAAAGACCCTAAAACAGTGCCTGACATATATTAAATGGCAGTAAATATTAACTATTACAATTAAAAAAAAAAGGAAAGTATCTATTGCTATATCTGCCATGCTGATCACACAATTTCCTGAAAATGGAAGTGATTTCAAGCTTGTCTTTTACCAACAAGAATTTTGCAGACGTTTCATATTCAAAATGTAGTCATCATTTAAAGAAAGAAAATTGTAGTCAATGGGAAAATTTCATTAAAAACATTATTTTGGGAAAACTTACATTCTGAATAAAACAGAAATTAGAAAAAGCCCATAAAATGTGTGTTACAAAATTAACAGTTTATGTTGGCAGGAAGTTCCTGTACTCTTTTCAGTTATGAGATTTTCTCACTATGCTGCCCTATTTAAAGCTTGCTATAATTGACTTACATATTAAAGAAAATAACAGTGACAAAAACAGATCAGGGTGCCTGTGTTTATTGATAACAATTTGTATAGAGAACCTCTTTGAGCAATTTATCCAGTAAGGGATATGCTTAATTGCAGGGAAATATCTGAGTTTATCACAGGTGTAAAAGAGGTTTCTTCTTAAGCTCAAAGTCCTAATCATGTGAATGTCTGATGTGGATTCCAGCTCTATTCTTCTCCGGTCCTGTTTCTTGAAAGAAGCTAAGACATGAATAAAGGAGCTACAAACCATTATCTCACATATAACTTTTAACACCATCTCTCCTGTGAGCCTCATTCCACTTTGCCAGTTCCGAATTAAAACACACAGCCTGAATGAAACTCGTGACACTGATGCAGAAAAATGTAACTCACTGGTTCCACTGCAAATAATAAAAGAGTGAGCCCCTGGAGAACCTGTGTGAAGGATTCTTCCTCTCTGAGCAGTGATAGCATGCAATAAACAATGCTTTCATGCAGATTCCCATTATAAAATCCTCACTTGTATCCTACTGTGAAATTGTTTTGTTCAGTAATAGGCTGAAGAAATGGGAGCATGCAGAATGTCTAAAAGTTCCTTTCTGCAAGTAGTCAAGACAATAGAGAATAAATTATTACAAAATATTTTTTCTGCAAAGGGCCACTCCTCTTGCATGCGTAACCGCATTTTTCTGGTTCTAGGCTCTTTTCAATAGTGAATACAAATAGTGAATTGAGGTGGGTTTACCAGAACAAACCAAGTCAAACCAATGGGATTTCCTTTACTGGGAGAAGAGTTTGGGGATTAACAGATGCCTGCTTGTTAGCACAGCATTTCACAAAGCTTTTTTATGATATTCTTGTTGGATGGCAGAAGGAATGGACAATAAGTCAGCCAAGACAGTGTATAATATGCAAATGGAAGTTGATTCTGGGTCGTATTAAGATGAATATTTGAATATTTTATCAAATGAATGCTTTGTATTTGTGACATATGCTGCTGTTTTTTTATTTACGTTAAGGATACCGATTTTCTTTTAAAATACTATTAAAATGTAAAAAGTGAGTTTGTTTAAATAAAAATATCAAGCAAATCCTGACACAGGTAGTATGCATAATGAATGAGACATGAAACTTGATAGCCTCTGAGGTTTTTACCCACTCTGAAATTGTGTGAAAGGCAAATAGAACCATCCTTCTCCTTAAGCAAAGACAGAATTCAAAAGTAGTAAGTGGCACAGGGAGATGAGCTCGGTGCTTTGCCATGACCTAGAGGGGTGTGTTAGGGAGGGTGGGAGGGAGGCTCAAGAGGGAGGGGATATGGGAATTTATGTATGCATATAGCTGATTCACTTTGTTGTACAACAGAAACTAACACAGTATTGTGAAGCAGTTATACTCCAATAAAGATCTATTAAAGAAAAAAAGTATAAGTTGCTAAACATCTTGAACCAGAACTTAAGTCTTTTGACAATTAAAGGACTGGCAGAAATATGGCTCTCCATTGGAGTCTGGGAAAATAGGCAAACATATATTTTAATCATAAAAATTATCTTTTAATTCTCTATTGTGATATAGCAACAAAAGAAAATGGAATCAGAAGCTCATCAAAAGTTCTTCAAAGTTCAAGTGACCAGAGAAAAGAAAGAACCACTCCCATTCCTGCTTAGAATCCCTTCCCTCTTGCCTTCTTTGTCTGGAGGGGACAAAAAGGGAGGAGTGAGTGTTTCCCTTGTGTAGAATATTCTGGAATCTATTCAGGAAGCCATTTCAAATATCATATTGTAAGGCTACCATATGGGAGAGTAGGTCCTGTTGCCTGGTCAAGTCCCATGGGGCCAGTTGTCTCTCCTGGCCAGCATTCCATTCACCTTCCATCTCTATATCCCATGGGTACCAAGAACTTGGCCCATTTTCTCCCCTCTGGCTACAACCATCTGCCCTTCCACCTGGGTTCCTTGCCATTCAGACCATCACTAACACAGCTTACCAATTTCTCCTTCAGTTTTCTATTGCTGGAAAGATCTTTAAAGTCGTTGAAATGTTTTCTGTTAATACTGACAGTAAAAACAAAGGCACAGTTAGGAGTGTCTTAGTGTCTCTTTTCTTTTCAATTAAGGGAAATAATTTAAGCCACCATTAGCAGAAATTGTGAATTATGAGGACACAGTCATATCTTACAGAACTCAAGGGTTCTTACAGAGGCCTGGAAGAAAGCAGTAAAAAGCAGATGAAAACTCAAGCAGCCATGTTTTTGTTCTCTCTGTCTTTCTCTCCTCTTGGTCTCTCCTCTGTGTTTTATCTGTCTTTTTCCTCTGGAAGATCTTTTGTTGCTCAGGAATTATCTCACTTTATTTAAAGCTAATAAGCCGTACTCGTTGTAAATCAACTATACTTCAATAAAAAAGAAAAGTAGAAACATACTCAGTTCTAAATTCCCTGAAAATCAAATTGGTCATCTTGTGTCAAGTGTTGTGTACCCTGATGTACAAGAGTGAGATGGGTCTCAGGATACAAACGTGGCAAATGAGTGGGTCCATCATGTGGTTGAGAAGAGGGTTCATCATGTGTTTGGGAGCAATTTTCAGGGAAAGGAGGTCACTGCAGCTTGACAGTCCCCACTACAGGGATTGGTTGATCTGTGGATGTGGAACCTGGGAACATGGAGGACTGACTGTACTACACTATTTTATATCAGGGAGTTTGGTACCTGCAAGGCAGAAAGGTCCTGGAACCAATCCCCCACAGATACCAAGGGATGACTGTACTATTAGAAAAGATAACATCCTACCCCTGCTCCATCCCCTGAAAAATAGTAATGACTATTTTTAGAAGGAAAGCAGTGGAAATTTTCCAGGCAATCACAATCAGAAAGTTTATTTTCCAAGGAAGATATAGTGACTGGGAAAGTTCTTCTGTCTCAAGAAAACAAAATCTGGTGTTTTTGAGTGAATTTTTGGTCTATTTCATTTTAGATGCCCTCTGCCAGTGATTTTTACAATTCAGATGTATAAAGAAAAAAGACAGTTTGTTCTTTGATATTGATTTTTTTAAGAATGTGAAGTAGTTTACTTACCAAAGAATAAACAGCCCTTTAAACATGGAGGTGATGAACCTTGCCAAAGACAGAGTTTAAAATCATATATTCTTTAGGTTAAAAGGACTTCTTGTAGTCTAAGAAAAGCAAATAGGTTCCAATTTGCATATGGAATGAGATAGACTAGAACGAGCTGCCTGGAATGTGATGTTGAGAAGGATTCTGAGCCCACTCTGACTAATGTGGGAGAGTCAAAATAGTCATGAGGGGTAATAACTGTGGGCACATTTCTCATGAATTTTTCATCTATAATCTGTTTTCTGAGATCGAGAGAAGGAAAATCACGTGACCACCAAGGAAGCTGATAATTATTGACTGCATGCTAGTTCCTTGTTAAGAACAAATGAGGGGGCTTCCCTGGTGGCGCAGTGGTTGGGAGTCCGCCTGCCGATGCAGGGGACACGGGTTCGTTCCCCGGTCCAGGAGGATCCCACATGCCGCGGAGCGGCTGGGCCCGTGAGCCATGGCCGCTGAGCCTGCGTGTCCTCCGCAACAGGAGAGGCCACGACAGTGAGAGGCCCCTGTACCGAAAAAAAAAAAAAAAAAAAAAAAGAACAAATGAGGGAGGGAGTCCCAATATGTACTCTTTCAGAGATTAGAATTCAGATATCTAGTGTAAATGTGGAGTGTGTGTCTGTTGCAGAAGGTAGAAGTTGTAAATAGAGAAAGAGATGGAATATGTAAACCAAGAACTTTCCAGAAAAACCCAGATCATTTAATTAAAGTAGTTCCAGGATCTTACATTCTGGGTCAAGAAAATTAACATACAGGAAGCAGTTGTTAAATTTATAAGACAGTATATCAAAGAAAAATTGTACCAAACAAGTTAAACAGATAAAGAAGACTTTATTCAAGATTATTGCAATAGGGGTCAAGACAGTTTCAACAGGAGGAAAGAGTTCAACTCAACTTCACTAAAACAAAAGACACACTGGAGGACATTGGTGGGAGAGGTCCATGTAACTAGGCCCCCTTGTCTTGGTGTTCATTAAATTTAGGCTCCTCCCATCCCACAGAGTGGGACCCTATTTTTCTTGATGATTACATGTCAAAGGGACGACTCCCAAGTCCTTGAGAAAGACATTCCTGGGTTGTAAAACTGGTAGGAGTTTAGAATATTAATTATCTCAAAGGGGCAGAGAAAGGGACTTCCCTGGTGGTCCAGTGGGCAAGACACTGAGCTCCCAATGCAGGGGGACCTGGGTTCGATCCCTGGTTTGGGAACTGGATCCTGCATGCTGCAACTAAAGATCCCGCATGCCACAACTAAGACCTGGTGCAGCCAAAATAAATAGATAAATATTACAAAAAAGGGGGCAGAGAAATAACTTAAAATTGCAAGTTTCTAAAGTAAATGCTCTAAGTATTGGTAAAAGGAGGTGAGGAGCCTTTAGATAGGAAGAAACCTGTTAAAAGTTTAGTTAAGTTGAAGGGAATGTTAAAGCCTTTTTGGCCAAGTGTCAAATTTAATTCTGAGCTATGTAGTTCAGGGTACACATAGAGTAGCATTTCAGAGAGGCTGGAAATCAGAGAGAGATCAACAGAGTTTTCTGGTGGTGGAAAGATTTGAATTGTCCTTTGTTTTTTTTTTCTGATGAAAAACTTATTCTCACATTATAGCTTAACAAAATCATGTTTTTCAGACCATACAGATGAGTGTTACATAATAGCAAGCTCATAGCAGTCAATTAGTAAGGGTTTTCAGAGCTAAAGACTGGTTCCTTTTATTTTTCCACTCATTTAATTTATTTCACTTGAGTTTCTCTTTGACAAATCTTGTAAAGTAACTGGAAAGAAAGACATTTCCATCAAGAGCAGCACAGTGAGTGATGACAGGTAGGACACAGTAAGTGCTATATGTGGAGAACCAACTGGGACTTACTTTTTTTTTTGCGGTACACGGGCCTCTCACTGTTGTGGCCTCTCCCGTTGCGGAGCACAGGCTCCGGACGCGCAGGCTCAGCGGCCATGGCTCCCGGGCCCAGCTGCTCCGTGGCATGTGGGATCTTCCCGGACCGGGGCACGAACCCGTGTCCCCTGCATCGGCAGGCGGACTCTCAACCACTGCGCCACCAGGGAAGCCCAGAACTTACTTTTAAGACAAGGCTATTCCTCAGTTTTAGATCAACTTAAACAATCTCCTCTTCTCCCTTCCTGTAAGCCCCAGGGTGCCATTGTTTTGTCGTCCTCAGAGCTGCCAGCTCATGCACTAACCAGTGGGGTTCTTTCCCTCCGAGAGTGTGCAGTGGGACACAGACTCCCCTGCCCCTTTTGCTGCCTGCAAAGACAAGCCTTGGTAGATTTGTTCTGTTAGTTGTTTCCTCCTACTCACTGTCAGGTCTGAGAGACATACCAGATATGGGGAAATTAAAAACAAAATAAATCATATACAGCTCTCCAGTCTTCAAGCCTGAATCCTTTCTGGCATGTTAACTGGAAACCCCACAGGATTTTTCCTTCAGGCTTTTGTTTCAAAGCTCATTAGCCCTCACCTTTCCTTCAGACTTTCTCCCACGTCTAAAATTGTAGGTGAAAAGCAAGCCAAGGCAAAGCAGTATGGACCAGCTCTTCTCAAACACGAATTAGCATTATTGTAGATCTGCACACAAGGTGACAACCCTGACCCATTGGAGGATAACTTTTGTAGGGAATGCCAGTAGTGGGAGGACAAATGGCAGAGTGCCAGCGGCTTGGAGCCTTGAGTCTAGAGTCAGGCCTGGCTTTCAATCCAACTTCTTTCAGCTACTTACCCTATGACCTTGATAGATTATGCATTCTCTCTAAATGCCAGTTTCCTGATTTATTAATAAAAATAAGGGAATCATAAATGAAACCATATTTTCATCTTAAATTGTTATTTTGTCTTGAATGTTGCTTTCACGGTAAAAGCCCATGTGAAAGAATTCAGTGGCACCATGGCTACTGGAAAAAAAAAATTTTTAACTTTTATTGTTGACCTATGCTATTTTTTAGAATTTTTTTAGGGTGTAAGATCTATTCTCAGCGTATTTCTGAAAATATATATGAGTCTTTCAAAGGGTACAGAGATTTCTAAGGAATATTAAGACAAATACAGTAGTGGCATGAGCTAAATATACCACACAATTCACATCTTAAAAGCAAGAAAAAAGAATTTGTTGCTTGCAGACCAGGAGTCATTAACTGGCTAGTGCAGTAGAGTGATTTGAGTGAGAAAATTGGTTTGAGTGAGGAGCCTTCGTTCTTTCCACAGGCCTCACGCCTGAGATTTTGAGAATTCCAATTCAGGACACATCTGTGACAGCTTCAGTTGCTGAGAATTCAGTAAGACCCTGTATGTTTTACTGATACTTGAAAAAAACAAAACATACAAAAACAACCTGGTGGTTGTATATAGAGATCACCTGTGGTTCTGAAAATGTGGAATTGCCAACCAAATCAATGGACATTTTTATTTAAGTCATCTCTACAGATCTCCTTTACTCCTGTCTCCCACCCCTCACAGCTAGTCATCCACTATTCGATGCTAGAAAAGAAATTTTACTGTGAAAAACAACACTGAACCAGTAATCTCTAAAAACCTGTCAGCAATATTGAAATATGCTATTGGCAGTTGATCGTAAGCTAACAAATTCATGGGCTGTTCTGTTGCAAAAGAATCATCAGTTTTGTCAGTCAATCAAAGTGAGCGTTCACATGAATTTTCCACTTCTTTCCTCTAAAATACAAAAAGCCTTTCTTTTCCTTTCAGTTGCTGTCAGAGTAGATGTTTATACCAGTGACATGCCCATGAAAGGGAGAGGGGTATGCATATCAGAATTACTTAAGGAATTTTTTCAAACGCATATTTCAGTCGTCATCTTTTTGTAATCTGCTACTGCATTCATTTAATATTTATTAAGCATCTACTATTTCCTAGGGGCCATTCTTGGTAATAATATTTATATAGAGGTAACTAGGTGGCAAGGTCCCTAATCTCCTGAAGTTTAAATTTGTGATGGGGGACAGATAGTTAACAAGTAATCAGATGAGCAAGATAATTTAAGATGGTGAAAAGTGCCCTGAAGAAGGTAAACCATCATGTTTCAATAGAGGGTGACTGGGATGGAGGAATTTTTGACTGGGTGGTCAAGGAAGATTCCTTAATCTATCTGAATCACTTTCTCCTTTGGAAAATTATAACATCTACTAGATGAAACTAATGTGAAGATTAAGAGTGATAATATCTTTTAGATTGCCTGGCTCATAGTAAGCACTCAAAACTAGTAAGTATTCAGTAAATGGTAGTTAGTGTTATCATGGCTTTATGGCTTGGTCCCTCTAGGGATAAGGATATTATCTAAAATGATTCCCTGGATGCATCCAAACTACAGGACTCTCTCTTGTTCTTTTCAAAGGCAATTGTTTCAATTCAGGGATTAGTCAAGGATGACACCATGCTATGCAATGAATATGTTTACTAGGTAGCTCTCTTATCATTCCCCATCCCATGATTCTTCCTCTGACCCAGGGCAGTCTGTTCACCACTTTTCTCATGTGAAGAGTGACACATCAGCTCTTCTGGGAACCAGGAGAATATGGAGGAATTAAAATCAAAGTTTAAATTATCTTCAAGAGGAATTCTAATAATATGATTTCTACCTTTTAGTACAACAGTCTTTCCCCATTTATCTGTACACTCTTCTGTTTTGTATAAGAAATGGTTGATGTCAAATGCCTGCTCCCAAATACCACCAATGCAAGCTGTTCATAAGACAAAGTTGTATACATCGATTACCGAGGTAAGAGAGACCACCTAGACCGGGCTATTGGCAGGATCTCAGAGGAGTAAAGACAAGGTCAGAATAAATTGAGGATTGGAAGTTTGGTTTACGGTGGGTCTTTCAATCTAGGGATTTGACTGAAAGTGGGTAAAGATCATAACGTAACAGTTTAGTCTTGGTAGAAATAGCACAGGCAGGATTTTGAGTGAAGGGGCTCGGAAGAGTCTTAGGGCACTAACTGTGCATTAATACTTCGTTTCAAAGTCTGGATGAGTCTTTTGGGAATTTCCTGTGTTTCACAACCAAATTATTTGCTGGGGCATGAGTTTCCTAGAATAGTTAAGTTATGCTAATGAGGATAATGGAATAGTAACGGCAGGTTAATGTAAGCAGTAAACTGGGTAGAGAACAGGTAGTTTCAGTTTTCAGTGGGAATTACCACTGCATGGGCTCCACCCATGATCAATGAAATGAAATTAAAAGGCAAGTGGGGCAGTTCTACAACAAAGGGTGCATACTCAGCTAATAGGGGAAAAGTCTAAAGTCCTCATGAAGGAGGGAAGTCCCTCCATCTTTAGTTCAAAACTGAAACAACTATTTTCAATTATTTTCTCATATTTTGTGAGCCAGTTGTTTTCTTCTGTGAGATGGGAAAACAAGACTTAAATACAGGAGCAGGAATTTACTACATTGAAAAATATTGTGTCTTATATTAAGGTTTCAATTTATATGATATTTTAAACATTTTGATAGGCCTCGATTGAGGGAAACATGTTTTAATTAAAGGAGTTAATGGTTTTTTGAAGAAGCGTCATGCTGATACACCTTCCAGGGAGACAGGAGCTTGGTTTCCTGACCCTGGGTCCAGGGCCCCAGCATGCATCTTACATCTGAGCTAACTGGTACCGTCCACAGAGCTCCCAGCCTTCTGGGTCCCTGATCTGTTTCCTTTTCTTTAGAGATAATGAGTGCTATACACATAGACTTCACCTTTACTGCTTCCAGACTTGTGTAAATGATTTGATATCTCTTAATAAATGCCAAATGGACTAGGAGGAGCATAAAGTTCTTATAAGGGAAATAATCTGTATAATCCTAAGAACTGAACAATCACAGCTTCCAAAGACCTACATTGCTAACAGCAGTAGCAAAGTGATAGTTACTGAGGTGAAAGTTTGTAATGAAAAAGGAGTCTTTCTTCATAAAAGCAACATGATACTTGAAGGGGTTCCATGGAAGTTATTCCTTGAACGTTTAGAGATTGACTGTTTTGGGGGTCATCTTCATAAATTTTTTTTTTTTTTTTTGGTATGCGGGCCTCTTACTCTTGTGGCCTCTCCCGTTGCGGAGCACAGGCTCCGGACGTGCAGGCTCAGCGGCCATAGCTCACGGGCCTAGCCGCTCCGCGGCATGTGGGATCTTCCCGGACCGGGGCACAAACCCGTGTCCCCTGCATCAGCAGGCGGACTCTCAACCACTGTGCCACCAGGGAAGCCCCATAAATTATTTTTCTAATTAGTAGTTGGTTACCAATTAACTTTTCACAGATAATTTGACCAAGATACACAAGTTAGCATCAGGTTAGTTTCCAGGGGTAGAACAAATAAATATTCAGACACTATAGTAGATTGTCTTAATGGTGACACTCTGATGCCATGCTACCTTTCTCTGTTCTGCCATTTTAACTGAAATACCTATGTTTTTGGTGCTAGCCTATTGAGCATTCTACAGTTTACTTATGGAGTCAAATTCAAAGATTCTTAAACATTGTACAACATGTGACTTCTTTAGAGTTGTCCTATGTTCTAGAAAGATGAGTTAAGAAATTGCCTGAGAGTTGGACATAATTCCAAATTGTTGTCACCCTCCATTAATTGTTTGAGTGTATCTCCTCCAGCCCCTCACTGTTCCCAGATATAGTAACATGTATCTATGTTCTAAATCAGACTGTGAATAGTAATAGAAAACCATTTGAAGGGGATAAATGTGGCAGGGCCAAGTGGAGGATGATGACAGTGAGAGGTTGATTGGTGAGCAGTTCTGCTGGTGACAGGTAACCTGTCTGCTCAGAGATGAGGTGCCTAGAAAGAAACACAGCAAAAGACCCAAATGACCCCTGTCAGTGGAGGCTATCGGGGGCTAAAAAACCCGCGGAAAATTCAGCTAGGTTAGTTATTTGATATTATGCAGTCAAAATGAAAGATTCTTTGCGTATAATAGTGTTTGTTGTTTAATGTAAACCAGTTTTGATCAATAAAACTTAGGTGTGTCCACACATAAGAGACTTTGTGTCTTCCACAAACTATTCACCTAAATGCATTATACTTCATTAAGTTAAATGTCAAACACATGCATTCCAGGGTTAATAAATAGCTACGCAACACAACAGAGGGAAATGGGTGCCAAGAATATGAAGACCTTGTGCAATAAACTAGGGCAGTTTTTTCACAAACCTTTTGGGTTACAAGAATTACAGGATTTTTTTTCCGAAGAAATAGCAAAAATGTTAGATGTGCTTTTTTATAACTGCCAGCTAAACAATAAACAGCACTTAGTTTTCAAAAACTGTTGACATTTGTCTTGCTAGAAACCAAGCGCTCTGAATAACGGGTATTAAATTGAGGTAAATGTCCTGCGACTAACGTAGATCGTTTACATAACAGAAATAGAGGGATTTTAGCAATGACAACATGTGCATATATATACGCAGATATGTAACATTGTCACTTTTAGACAGTGACCTCTTGCTTGGCTTGATTCCAATAAAGAATAGGAGAAGCTTAAAATTAATTACATGGCAGCAAGCAGAGGCATGAATGTGGCAATTAATTTGATTTCTACAAGCAGCTTGCTAATAAATGGAGATAGGAAAATCTAGTTATGGCTGGAAATTTCAAATCCCTTCAACAGTAAAGCTGTGTCGTATTCATGACACATACTGATGTATGAAGATAAATTGCCTGTCACTTGGTGTGGAAGATACTGCTTAAGTTGTACATTAGATGCATATTAAGTTGTGTAGAAGCACATATTTAGTCTGTCTGTTTCCTCCAGGTAATGTAGCTCATTCATAATGTCATTTTCTTGGATGTGCTGAAGTGGCTAAATGAGCATAAAAGTTATTTATACATTAGCATGGTATGTAGAACATCACTGTTTTCTACTTTTCAGAGGGGCATAGGCAAAGTTGACAGGGCTGAGTTTATGCAGGCTCTAAAAAGTAACTCCAGTTCTAATTAGCATTTCTTCTTGAATCTGGAATGGGGTGAGGGGAGTAAATTACACATCTGAGGTGAAGTGTTCGCCTTCTTCTGACAACCTATTCATACAAATTGAATGGGCCAGGCTGCAAACATGGAACACTTCAAAGTTTCCTCTGGTTACAAAGAACCCTGAAGTCTTTTGTAAGATGTACCCTTAGATAATTAACATGGGATTTCTGTACAGTTATTCATTTTTGATGAATCCCCCACTTCAAAAATGAGTGGGATGTAGCTTACTTATAACAGGAAGAATTTTAATTGTCCACAGCACCCCTCTTTGGTGTACAACTACTAATCCACTCAGATGTTATCTAAAGTTGCACGAGGCATGGTACAGAGCAAGTGCCCCATCTCATCTGATAAGGACACAGTAAATACGTAATTGAATTTGGTTTTTCTGGCAAGCTGTGATTTGTCCTTCCTTTAGGCCCTCAGCATGAGCTACCTTTCATTGTCATAATCTCTCTGCACCATCTGGACCTCTATAAAGATGTTGGTGTCAGCTGTGAAATGAAAGACAAGGAGGATACTAAATAAAACTTACATAGAGAAAATTTTTATTGTTGATGGTAATCATAAATGTATCTTTTGAGCTTTTCACCTAAGGTTATTAAAAGATTCTCTCAGCATCAGTTTCAGTCTCAGTTTGGGGATTGATGGCAATATTGCTGCACAAGGAGGTTAAACAGTTTGACAAATAACAAATAGTGAGACATGAGAGGAAGATATATATATATATATATATATTTATTTTACTCATTCATTTAACAAACATTGGTACTCACTATGTAGAGATAATGATCTAAGTAGCATGACTGTATAATCTGTCTTTCAATCTGGGACATTAGTAAGAGTTAAAGGAGGAGCTCTTAGACGTTACACTGCGTTAAAAAACATATAAACTAGGACCATCCTAGGCAAACGAGGAAGAAGCGCCATCTTATTTCTTGGCAGCAGAAGATGCAACTAGGTTTTAAACCTTACAGCGCGCCTCAAACATATTTTCTTTAGGTCTTTGCTCAAGTGTTAAATGTCAGATTAAAATACTGCAGCCTTCCTTTACCATCCGAATTAAAATGACAGCAACCCTCAGTATTCCCTAATCCTTGCCCCCTGCCTTATTTTTCTCCTTAGTGCTTATCACTTTCCAATATACCATTTAATTTATTTGTCTTCTTTCCTCTCTGTCTCTCTTCATTAGAAGATAAGCTCAGTAATGGCAGGGATTTGTGTATGTTTTCTTCATCGCTCTATTCCCAGCATGTGGAGTAATGTCCAGCACATAGTGAATGCTAAATAAGTACTTGCTGAATGGATGTATTTATCCATTCTTGAGCCTCGGTTTTGTGTTGGGTGTGGTGCTAGGTGTTAGAGGTACCAAAATGCACAAAAATCTTTCTCTGCCTTCATGAGGCTCCTAAATTAGTTAGAAGAAATAACTATTCTTATAAATGAAATCAAAAAAGTGATAATTCATGATGTCTATAGGTGTTTGAAGATTGGTACCTTAGGGGGTTATATAATTCAGATATTACCGAAAAATATTTTATAACTAAAAAACCTGATAGTCTTTCACGATACTTTCATTTTCTTCTTAGTTTTATTGTAAAGTTTTAATAATGCTTTTTGTGTCACGTCACCTTCCATGTCATACCAAATGGATCATTTGATAAAAATCAAGTATTAAATGGGTTAATAAGAAGTCTCAATTTTATTTTGAAGATGGGAAAAACAACTCTAAAAATTGGAGCATGGCTGCTTAGAAAGAATAGAAAGGGAAGCAGAGTACTAATATTATTTTCAGTTTTAACAAAAGTCTCTAAATAAAATAGCTTAAGGGATTGAATTTTTGATGCACCTTATAACATTGGACATTTTCAGTCTGTCAAGGAGGGGAAGAGGCAGCCCTAAACTTGTAGTCAAGAACACCATGCTCTTGTTTCTAGAGTTCTGTCAGAAGTAGCTTTGTGATCTTGGGCAACAAGATACTTCATCCTTTTTCTATATCAGCTTTTTGCCTTGTTGAATCGTAAGTTCTATAAGTCTCCTGTTATAGTTTCCTAATGCTGCAGTATCAAAGTACAGTAAGTCCCCTACGTACGAACGAGTTCTGTTCCGAGAATGCGTCTTGTAGGTCCAATTTGTTCCTAAGCCCAACAAAGTTAGCCTAGGTACCCAACTAACACAATTGGCTATATAGTACTGTACTGTAATAAGTTTATACTTTTCACACAAGTAATACATAAAAAAAATACAAAAAATAAAGAAAACATTTTCAATCTTACAGTACAGTACCTTGAAAAGTACAGTGGTACAGTAAAAGAGCTGGCATACACGGGCTGGCATCGAGTGAAGAGGCAAGAAGAGTTACTGCCTGGAGGAGGGAGAGGAGGTGGGGGATGGTAGAGCGGAAGGATCGTCAGCAATGGGAGGTGGAAAGCAAGCTGCAGTTTCACTCATGCCTGACATTGATGGCACAGGTTCTGGTTCCTTGCTGGATTCAGTTCTTTCTACCCTCTTGAAAAAAATGATCCAGTGATGTCTAGGTAGTAGCACTTTTTTTCTCATCATAGATGGCACGGTAGCAGTGGATTGCATTCTAAACAGCTGCTGCAACCTTCATGAACTGTTCTACATTCAGGTCCTATGCCTCAAAAACTAACAGGGACTCCTCAAATAAAGAAAATCCCTTCGCCATTACTTGCATCGTGAATCTCTTCGGTTCTTCAGTTACTTCTTCTTCGTCTTGTCTCTCTTTGTCCCTTCTCTGGTAAAGTAAAGTACACAAAAACACAACCACTTGCAGAGGATGCACGCATGTGACAGTGAACACCAGACACGCGAACTAACTTACATGATTGAAAGTTCGCAACTTGAAGGTTAATATGTAGCGGACTTACAGTATCAAAAAGTGGGTGGCCTACAACAACGGGAAATTATTTTCTCACAGTTCTGTAGGCTAGAACTCTGATGTCAGGATATTGGCAGGGCCATGCCCTCCCTGACAGCTCTAGGGGACAATCATTCTTTGCTTCTAGCTTCTGGTATTTTCTGCTAACCCTTGGCATTCTTTGGCTTTTAGATGCATCACTCAAGTCACATGGGTGTCTTTTCCCATGTGTTTTCACATTGTCTTCCCTCTGTGTGTGTCTGTCTCTGTGTCCAAATTTCTTTTTTTATAAGGACACCAGTCATATTGGAGTAGGGCCCACCCATTGATCTCATTTTGACTTATCTCTGCAAAACCCCTGTTTCCACATAACACCACATTCTGAAATACTGAGGATTAGAACTAACAGTTCAACCCCCAACAGTTCCTTTAGGTTCTACATGGCTATTAATTCTAAGTAATAGCAAGGAGAATTAATGTAAATTTAAAAAAAAATCATATATTGCTTTGAGATATCCCCAAACTATTATTTAAAGCCATATCTGTTTTTTCTATCTTTTCACATCATTGAAACACAAAGATCTAATGGGTCATTATGGAAAATAGAATGATTTTCTTGATTTATATACATATTTTTATATGATTTGTAATGGATTTCAGATTAATGCCTAAACTAACATTGAAAAGAAACATGATTTGAAAGCCTACAAATTTCAGTATTTATATTGAACTAGGTCCCTTGTAGAAGAAAATGACACGTTCTATAAAATTTGAGCAACTTTTTTTCAGCCATTTTTTCTCTGCTACTCCCTAAGATTAAGGTAGATTCAGGTAATTTTTAGCTGTGTGTCACTCAGGCAGTGATCTCATGAGGCTAACAATGCAGAATATTGAAGGACTGGTAACATAATAGAATTCTAACTCAATACCCAGAGTAAAGAAATCAATTCACTGGGGATTACCATGAATTCACATTGGGTATTTCTAGGTATACGTCTGAAAAGAATTTCTATAACAAATTTTCTGTATTTCCTAATAAGAACAGAATTTTTTTTTATAATAACTACTATATTTTCATAAATGTCAAGCACATTAGAACCACTTAAATCTGTTAAAACTTGTTCTGTCTCTTTTTCTGGTTTATGCAAAAATATTGCATGCATCTCAAATGTAATAAAAAAGCCTCTCCTTCTTACTCAGCTACTGTTATAGAAAATCCTGTTCAGAAATAGTATTGATTTAATTCTTCACTACTAGGGCTAAATGCTTCTCAGGTATAGAACCTAACTAATTGCCACACAGTAAGGTGAAATTTTTTCAAGGTGTTAGAATAGATAATATATGTCCTAATTTGTCCATTTTTCTTATGATTTTAATACTTTTAAAATATCAGTCAAATCAAATTTGATTTCATTTCATACCTCCAGAAAACATGTGGTCAAAAGAGTTGTGCAAATCCATGAGCACCTTTGACATCCTCACTGAGGTTTCGGAGGCTGTTGACAGAAGCTGCTGTGTTGAAGCCACCATTGTGCAGAAATAACTTGCTTTCCTCTGAAAGACCTGTTAATGTTAATCTGATTTATGATTGAACATGTTCTTAATAGACCAGTGCTCCTGGAATCTTGTTACCAGGGATTCTAACACATTGCTGACTTAATTCACTTCTCTTTCCCTTTCATTGGTAATAAAATTCAGGAGAAAGGGCTATATTTTGACAATGTGTATCTTTATCAAAGATCGTTCCCTATCTTTTCTTCTTAAATAGTTTTTTTTAAAGTGCATGTTTATTTTTGTTTTACCATTGTCATTGTTCTAATTTGCCACATCAAAGAGTGGCATACCTGAGAAGCAGCTGTTTGTTTCAGTGGGTTCAATGTATTGTGCCCATGTTAAGAAACTTTCTGATTCCCTGCAATCTTTAGGTCTTTGCAGTAGGAGGGATGGCAAAGAGAAAGGAAGGGGAAGGAATGTCCAGTTGAAAATCATGTGAGCTATGGGACAAAGGTCTTTCTGACCATCCTTTCTCACCCAGCCCATCACTATGAATCAGTTACACACTCATAGTCTATAAAATGTATAATCCAACAAATTTTTTTAAGACATATGAGAATTTCATCAACATACTATGTTCTTTCTCCACACTGCTGAAATACATCTCTGATTGATCAATAGATCATTCAACATACTTATAGAACATCCTACCACATGCCTAACACATGTGCTTAACACATGAACAGGCATTATGAAAAATTTACATAAATATAGAAATAGTGCTGTAATTTGGTGCTTGTCATCTAGTTTACTTCATTTTTCTTTAATCTTGTTTATGGAAGAGGTAATTTTTTACTCAGTTCTGTACTTTACCTCTGTATTGCTTAATCAGGAAAGAAAGTTTTGGATTAAGGTAACAGCTCAACATTATTTAAATTACAAAATGCATAGGAATTCTTAGAGTGAGGCCATCTTTATAGCAATATAACTTTCATTTCAATGACAAAGCCATCATTGAAAATAAGTAGAAAAGTAAAACATTGGAGTAGAAGAGTTGTAGTTTCAACATTAGATTACTTAAATTTGTAGCCTGAATTCTTGATTTGTAAAAGTGATTCCTAAGAACTGACCTTCCTGATAATGGTTTGTGAAACTTGGAAGAAATACATTTTCAATAACATATTTGTTCGGAGTATATTTGCTATTATTTCGGTAGACAATTATATATCATTTTCCAATGTTTGAGGCTTAAAAAAATCTTTAACATACCTTAGAAATGACAGTGTAAATAAACAGAAAGGTATTTGGAAAAGTAAAAACTTGACCCAGTTTCAGCTTTGTGGAATAGCATATTGTATAAAAAACATTATCCATATATAATAAGCAAAACCCTATTAGAGATATGAAGTAGGGTTATTTTTGATGAGTGTTTGGAAATAGAATATGAATGCTTGATTTCATGCTTTTATGAAAAAATAATTTTTTCACACAAGGAAAAAGTACTTTTGGAGTCTTCACCAAAAGTGAAGTTAACAATCATACTTCAATAATAGGAGGAAGGTGTTTTTTTGTTTGTTTTTTAAACGTCTTTATTGGAGTATAATTGCTTTACAATGTTGTGTTAGTTTCTGCTGTATAACAAAGTGAACCAGCTCTACGTATACATATATACCTATATCCCCTCCGTCTTGTGTCCCCATATCCCCACCCTCCCTATCCCATCTCTCTAGGTGGTCACAAAGCACAGAGCTGATCTCCGTGTGCTATGCTGCTGCTTCCCAGTAGCTATCTGTTTTACATTTGGTAGTGTATATATGTCCATGCCACTCTCTCACTTTGTCCCAGCTTACCCTTCCCCCTCCCCATGTCCTTGAGTCCATTCTGTACATCTGCGTCTTTATTTCTGTCCTGTCCTAGGTTCTTCAGAACCATTTTTTTTTTTTTTTTAGATTCCATATATATGTGTTAGCATTCAGTATTTGCTTTTCTTTTTCTGACTTACTTCACTCTGTATGAAAGACTCTAGGTCCATCCACCTCACTACAAATAACTCAATTTTGTTTCTTTTTATGGCTGAGTAATACCCCATTGTATATATGTGCCACATCTTTATCCATTCATCTATCGATGGACACTTAGGTTGCTTCCATGTCCTGGCTATTGTAAATAGTGCTGCAATGAACATTGTGGTACATGTCGCTTTTTGAATTATGGTCTTCTCAGGGTACATGCCCAGTAGTGGGATTTCTGGGTCGTATGGTAGTTCTATTTTTAGTTTTTGAAGGAACCTCCATAGTGTTCTCCATAGTGGCTATATCAGTTTATATTCCCACCAACAGTGCAAGAGGATACCCTTTTCTCCACACCCTCTCCAGCATTTATTGTTTGTAGATTTTTTGATGATGGCCATTCTGACCAGTGTGAGGTGATACCTCATTTGATTTGCATTTCTCTAATGATTAGTGATGTTGGGCATCCTTTCATGTGTTTGTTGGCAATCTGTATATCTTCTTTGGAGAAATGTCTATTTAGGTCTTCTGCCCATTTTTGGATTGGGTTGTTTGTTTTTTTGATATTGAGCTGCATGAGCTGCTTGTATACTTTGGAGATTAATCCTTTGTCAGTTGCTTCATTTGCAAATATTTTCCCCCATTCTGAGGGTTGTCTTTTCATCTTGGTTAAAAGATACTTGATACGATTTCAATTTTCTTAAATTTATCAAGACTTGATTTGTGACCCAAGATATGATCTATCCTGGAGAATGTTCCATGAACACTTGAGAAGAAAGTGTTGTTGTTTGGATGGAATGCCCATTCTGTTGTTTTGAGATGGAATGTCCTATAAATATCAATTAAGTCCATCTTGTTTAATGTGTCATTTAAAGCTTGTGTTTCCTTATATATTTTCATTTTGGATGATCTGTCCATTGGTGAAAGTGGGGTGTTAAATTTCCCTACTATGATTGTGTTACTGTCGATTTCCCCTTTTATGGCTGTTAGCATTTGCCTTATGTATTGAGGTGCTCCTATGTTGGGTGCATAAATATTTACAATTGTTACATCTTCTTCTTGGATTGATCCCTTGATCATTATGTAGCATCCTTCTTTGTCTCTTGTAATAGGCTTTATTTTAAAGTCTATTTTGTCTGATATGAGAATTGCTACTCCAGCTTTCTTATGATTTCCATTTGCATGAAATATCTTTTTCCATCCCCTCACTTTCAGTCTGTATGTGTCCCTAGGTCTGAAGTGGGTCTCTTGTAGACAGCATATATACGGGTCTTGTTATTGTATCCATTCATCCAGTCTATGTCTTTTGGTGGGAGCATTTAATCCATTTACATTTAAGGTAGTTATCGATATGTATGTTCCTATTACCATTTTCTTAATTGTTTTGGGTTTGTTTTTGTAGGCCTTTTCCTTATCTTGTGTTTCTTGCCTAGAGAAGTTCCTTTAGCATTTGTTGTAAAGCTGATATAGTGGTGCTGAGTTCTCTTAACTTTTGCTTGTCTCTAAAGGTTTTAATTTCTCTGTCGAATCTGAATGAGATCCGTGCTCACTAGAGTAATCTTGGTTGTAGGTTTTTCCCTTTCATCACTTTAAATATGTCCTGCCCTAAGAATACGACCTTCTGGCTTGCAGAGTTTCTGCTGAAAGATCAGCTGTTAACCTTATGGGGATTCCCTTGTATGTTATATGTTGCTTTTCCCTTGCTGCTTTTCATATTTTTTCTTTGTATTTAATTTTTGATAGTTTGATTAATATGTGTCTTGGTGTGTTTCTCCTTGGATTTATCTGTATGGGACTCTCTGTGCTTTCTGGACTTGATTGACTACTTCCTTTCCCTTGTTAGGAAAGTTTTAAACTATAATCTCTTCAGATATTTTCTCAGACCCTTTCTTTTTCTCTTCTTCTTCTGGGACCCCTATAATTTGAATGTTGGTGTGTTTAATGTTGTCACAGAGGTCTCTTAGAATGTCCTCAATTCTTTTCATTCTTTTTTCTATATTCTGCTCTGCAGTAGTTATTTCCACTATTTTATTTTCCAGGTCACTTATCCATTCTTCTGCCTCAGTTATTCTGCTATTGATTCCTTCTAGAGAATTTTAAATTTCATTTATTGTGTTGTTCATCATTGTTTGTTTGCTCTTTAGTTCTTCTAGGTCCTTGTTAAACGTTTCTCATATTTTCTCCTTTCTATTTCCAAGATATTGGATCATCTTTACTATCATTACTCTGAATTCTTTTTCAGGTAGACTGCCTATTTCCTCTTCATTTGTTTGGTCTGGTGGGTTTTTACTTTGCTCCTTCATCTGCTGCGTATTTCTTTGTCTTCTCATTTTTCTTAACTTACTGTGTTTGGGGTCTCCTTTTTGCAGGCTGCAGGTTCGTAGTTCCCATTGTTTTTGGTGTCTGTCCCCAGTAGGTAAGGTTGGTTCAGTGGGTTGTGTAGGCTTCCTGGTGGAGGAGACTGGTGCCTGTGTTCTGGTGGATGAGGCTGGATCTTGTCTTTCTGCTGGGCAGGGCCACGCCCGGTGGTGTGTTTTGGGGTGTCTGCGAAGTTATTATGGAGTTCAGCAACCTCTCTGCCAATGGGTGAGGTTGTGTTCCTGTCTTGCTAGTTGTTTGGCATGAGGTGGCTAGCACTGGAGCTTGCTGGTCCTTGAGTGGAGCTGGGTCTTAGTGTTGAGATGGTGATCTCTGGGAGAGCTCTCGCCAACTGATATTACGTGGGGCCAGGTGGTCTCTGGTTGTCCAGTGTCCTGAACTTGGCTCTCTTGTATCAGAGGCTCAGGCCTGACATCCAGCCGGAGCACCAAGACCCTGTCAGCCACATGGCTCTTGCCTCTTCAATGGCTTTTGAGCTTCTTTTGGTAACAATATCGCATAACAAAAACTTCAGAGGTAGGTCTGATGCAAGGTCCATTAATTTAACAGATCAATGAGATCATTAAAGACCTAGAATCCTTCGTCTTTCCATTCCACAGCCTCAGTAGGTTGGCTCCATCCCTCATAGTCCCAAGACAGCTGACAAGGAGGAAAACTTTCTCTTAGAAGTGCCCTGCAGACTTGGCCTCATATGTCATTGACCAGAACTGGGTCACCTACCTTACAGTTCTGTAGGCACGTTTGTATTCCTTTCCAGAGGCTCTAAAGGAGAATCTGTTACCTTGCTTTTTCTCGACACTAGAGCCTGCTCGGCAATATTGATTTGTAAAACTTTTGGCTACACAAGTCGTTTTCTTTCTTTGAGATTACTGCTAGTGTTAGAGGGTCTCCAGCAGAGGCGGTGGGTGACTGTGGCACACTGAGGGGACAAGGACACTCACAGCAGAATTTCTGGGAAGTACTCCTTGGCATGAGGCCTCCCAGAGTCCGCCATTAGCCTCACCAAAGACCTGTAGCCTCCAGTGCTGGGTCGCCTTAGGAGGAAGGTGTTTTGATGATTATTTTGTCTTGTTGAACTTTTTTTTTTTTTTTTCGGTACGCGGGCCTCTCACTGTTGTGGCCTCTCCCGTTGCGGAGCACAGGCTCCGGACGCGCAGGCTCAGCGGCCCTGGCTCACGGGCCTGTCCCGGACCGGGGCGCGAACCCATGTCCCCTGCATCGGCAGGCGGACTCTCAACCACCGCGCCACCAGGGAAGCCCTTGTTGAACTTTTAAAGCAGCTAGCTAATTGAACAAAATTAGTTATAAATATTCAGAATGCCAATCCATTTTTTAAATTCCCTGTAATGTTTTGTGAAACTACTGTGGAGGAAACTCTTTAATAGTAAAGTTGACATCAACCTACGTACTTTCATATGCTGATTTAAATACAATTGTCAAAATCTGAGTTGAATAAAACAATCTAACATCAATTATTGCCTAATAAAAAATCTCTCACTATGGAGAACAGTATGGAGGTTCCTTAAAAACCTACAAATAGAACTACCATATGACCCAGCAATCCCACTACTGGGCATATACCCTGAGAAAACCGAAATTCAAAAAGAGTCATGTACCAAAATGTTCATTGCAGCTCTATTTACCATAGCCCGGAGATGGAAACAACCTAAGTGCCCATCATCGGATGAATGGATAAAGAAGATGTGGCACATATATACAATGGAATATTACTCAGCCATAAAAAGAAATGAAATTGAGCTATTTGTAATGAGGTGGATAGACCTAGAGTCTGTCATACAGAGTGAAGTAAGTCAGAAAGAAAAAGACAAATACCGTATGCTAACACATATATATGGAATTTAAGAAAAAAAAATGTCATGAAGAACCTAGGGGTAAGGCAGGAATAAAGACACAGACCTCCTAGAGAACGGACTTGAGGTTATGGGGAGGGGGAAGGGTGAGCTGTGACAGGGCGAGAGAGAGTCATGGACATATACACACTAACAAACGTAGTAAGGTAGATAGCTAGTTGGAAGCAGCCGCATGGCACAGGGAGATTGGCTTGGTGCTTTGTGACAGCCTGGAGGGGTGGGATAGGGAGGGTGGGAGGGAGGGAGACCCAAGAGGGAAGAGATATGGGAACATATGTATATGTATAACTGATTCACTTTGTTATAAAGCAGAAACTAACACACCATTGTAAAGCAATTATACCCCAATAAAGATGTTAAAAAAAAAAAATAATACTAGCAACTCCCCTTTCTTTATCCTGAAATAAAATTTCTAGATATCTTAAAAAAAAAAAAAAAAAAAAAACTCTCAAGTGCTACTTCTAACCCATCATGAATATTTCAGTCTCTAGCAAAATACCTTGCATATTGTGGGTATTTATACTTATCTGTTGGCTTAAAACATTTCTCCATTTTAAAGATATAGAGACTGAAATTGTAAATGTATAAATTATACAATTTATATATTATATATTACAATTTAATTTATAATACAAATTTATTTTTTAAGTAAGTTTTTTACTTTATTATATTAGTTTATTATACTATTTAAATAATATATTATATGGGAATATTAATTTATAATAATACATAAATTACATATGTCTGAAGTCACACAAATTTGATTACATATAGATAAATTTTACATATGCATATATTTATATCTGAAGTCACACAGATGTAGAGATGATAAAAATTACTGATCCTATCCTAAAAGAAAAAGTATGATTTAATATCATTTCAGGAATGATATCTTCAAACCCCGATTTAAGACATTATATGGCAAATGTGAATATAGTTATAAAGACACAATGACAAGCTATTTGAAATAAAGACTGACACTGGAAAGTAATTTTTCTAGATTGAGACTTTTGCTGTCAGAAGTTCAATGAGTATGAATCTATGGACAGCCTTCAGGCTGTTTCAAGGAAACTGTCAGCCTTCAGGCAAATACGGTGCACAAAAATATTTAGTTTGGCTGGTGTTGTAATTTTCTCCTCCTTTTTTCCCACCTTTTCTTTTTTATTTGAATGTCTTTGGGCAGAGCATGCACTCTCCACTTTCCATAGGCCCTACCCCTCCCTACTTGACTCTGAACCCTTGATTTTGGGCATATTGGAGAGGGGATCCCAGATGCACATCATAGCTGTAAGTTTTCCTATAGACCCACGTGTGCCGGAGGAGGAAACAAGGTGCATGTTTCTTAGTAGGGAGGGAGTTATCACTTGAATGGTCAACCACAATTATCTCTCAAATAAGTGAAGCACATACTTATGCCAGCCTCCTGTTAACTTCTGTTAGTGCAAGCACTAGGAGTACAGAAAAGACAAAACAGTTTAATTGTTAAGCATGCCCTTTACCCTTAAGGAGCTCCTTGTATAGTTGCAGAGTAAAATCAGCATAAACGTAAGCTGCTAAAATGTAGTATGGTAGTGGTGGGAGGTCAAAGGAGGGAGAGATTATATGGGCTGAAATTCTTCAGGTGTCATAGAGGAGGAGGGGCTTGAATTTGAATTAAAGAGGATTGATATTTGCATGCTCTAAGGAAAGGAAGGTATTAATCTTGGTTCTAGCAATGAAAAAATAAGATAAGAAGGAATTACAAAGCAGACTGATCTCTTTATGTCTTGAAAAATATCTACAAGAGAAAGAAGAATAATTATCTTGTTTCTTGTCTATCAAATTGACACCAGCCAGTTGAGGAAAGCTATGACTTATGTAAGCGTTGATTTTTAATATATTTAGTAGCTATAGTAGCAGTTATTTATTGAACAATTACTTTGTGCTGGCCACTATACTAAATGATTTATAAAAATGTTGACGTTGAAATCTTTCAATAGCACCGTAAATTAAAATTATGTTTCCCAGTTTTGTAAGTACTGTAAAGAAAATGAACCTCAACATGATGAAATTATTTGCCTAAGTTAATAATGTTTGCATGGAGGACAGCCTGGATTCTTACCTACCTGATTCACAATTATTCCTGCCCTAAACCAGTGTGTTATACTGCCTCAACCAAGTGCAAAGAAGATGCTCAGTTTCCAATTAAAAAAAAAAAAAAGATTGATCTCAGTCATATTTTAAAGGGTAATGTGATCCTCTTTATGCTCTTCTCCAAAATATTTAGTGGCATTCTTACATGCTATGAGTAGATAACAGCAAGGTTATAGAGTTCTGTTGTTTCTTAAGAACATTGTTCATTGGTTGATTCATCAATTATAGAAAATTAACACCTCTTAATTAGCAGGCGATGTGTTTTTCCCTGGGAATACAGTGATAACCAGAGTGGATTTCTTTTCACAAAACAAAGTCTAGTTAAGGGTATGATGTTACAGAAGGTATCTTCAGGGTTTGTACTTTTTTACTGTTGAAAACCCAAACATGTCCATATGCTTGGGATCTTGATTTTTGAATTTTGTTCTAGGTGATTTATTACAGTTATATCTATTTTTTAATTTCCATAAAACAATTGATGTCTATAGATATTGTCAGGATCAATATCTGTTCCAAAAAATTCTGTTACATTCATGATCCCTTAGTGACTTAACTGTTTCTCATACACCAAGTATATAGAAGTCTAAAGAATCCTCAAATTTGTGACTTAGAGCAAGATTACAGAAGATCACAGACGATAAACAGAACAAAACATTTAAAAAATAAAAAACAAAACCTGCTCTATTACTGTGACTAATTAAAATCAGAAATGTCTCTTTTTCTCATTTGTTTCCAAAACTAGAACATTTTAGGGTTTATAGTGACTGAGAGCATGTTTTCACATTTAGCAAATGTGAAGAGAATATTAAAGTTTTCAAGAATTAGAATTAAATTAGAATGAAAAGACGTCTGTAGTTATACTACCCTCTTTTAATTTGAAGAATTAACATGGAGAGATTTGGTGGTATGTCCAAAGTTGTCTCTATTTTATAGATAAAGAAAATGGGACTCAGTACATGAAGGCTTCTGGCCCCAAACAACCTATTTTGTAAGGAAAAGAGCCTGAATTCTAACTTATTAGCCTCATCTGATTTTGGCTGGAATGTCTGATATCAGCCCTCAACTTCAGGGTTTTTCCACACAGTGTGTATACTTCAGCGGCATAAATGAATGTGATTATGTCTGGAAAAATATTATTATTATTCATTTAGGATTAATACAATTAATTATCTCAAAGTTTAATTTTGAATATTTATACCCATATTTCCACACAAAACTTTAATATTCTCAAAGTAAATATCATCTACTGGCATGTCAATTATCATTATTATTGGAAACATTTGCATTTTTTAAGTCACAGGGTAGATTAATTGACTAGAATTTACTTTACAAATAAAATTAAAGCCTTCTTTTAGAATCAGTAGTTGAATTCCCTTAACTAAATATCAAAATATTATTTTTAAATGTAATTTTTCTCTTTATTGTTGAAAAAACAACAGGATGAAATTAAGTAAGAAATTGAAACTAAAGGTCAAACATAATTTTCTTTGGTAGGCCTTTTGATTTGCCTAAATACAGTTTTATTTTAAGGATATCATTAGTTTTCATTTATATCATATTATTCCATCTTACACTTAGGAGTTTAAATCTATTTGAGGAGATGATCTAAAAGGTGACTTCCTAAAGATCAATTGTGGTTTATGAGGCCTGTTTAAATTACAAAAATTATAGGGAAGGTGAGCTTACATGGTAGAAGATACCCCATGTGAAAGCAGTTTTGAAAAGTAAGCTCTTCCTGGGCTGTCTGTGGTTATCTTTGTTATTCACAAAAAATACAGATCTAAGGGAAACCCTAGTAATTTTGTTGCCTTTCTGATATGAAAAAGGACAAATCTAATAGCCTGGTCTGTACTACTAAATAGCAGGGAAGAACAAAATAAAAGACACTGACTAAATCATAGAGTATTAGAGCTGCAAGAGGTAGGGACCCTCTATCCAGTCCAGTGTTGATCTAAGGACCATCTGCCTCAGCATCATTAGGGCTCCTTATTACAAAGGTAGATCCCAGAGCCCTAACTCAGACCTGGTGTTGGGTCCTACCTAGGAATCTAAGGTACACACACACACATACCCCCCACAAGGGATATAGTAAAGATTAGAATTGCTTATCTAATCCAGACACTTCATTTTACAAATGAGTAAACTGGGACCCAAAGAGATTCAAATTTACCTGAGATTATCTAGCTTGTTACGGGCATCCTTCAAATACAGATTTTCTGACTTTCCCTATCAATGATTCCCATTTCAATTTAGCACCCTTATGACACATGAAACTAGTCACTATGGATTTTGTTGTGGTTGTTCTTTTTCTCATGAAATTCAGGCAGTTGAGTTGTTTTTAAACCCAGAGAGAAACTGAGAACCAAATCCTTTAAAATTGCAAAACCAGTTAATTGTCTGAGAAGTCCAAGATGTACTCATGAGCCCCATTTTGAACAAAATTGACAAAAGGTTATTCACTTATGATTTATTATTGTCTCTTGTTCATCTAGAAGACACATCCATTCAGATAATTAAAACTGATCACAAATAATCATAAATGTAGGAGCAAAACCCATCCCATGTTCAATTATTTGGATACCTTTTGTGTACTCTCCTGGCTATTCTTAATTTTTTAACAAGCCCAGTTATGTATTTCAGCCATCTTAGTGCCCATGTACACTTGCTAGTTAGTTAATTTTTAAACTTTTTTTATATAGCAGGTTCTTATTAGTTATCCATTTTATACATATTAGTGTATATATGTCAATCCCAATCTCCCAGTTCATCCTACCACCACCACCCACCGCTAATTAGTTTTGATAACTAATTTTGCATTAACTATTTTGTGAGATTTGAGAGTTATGTAATCTGGATACAAGTCCTTTATCAAATATAAGATTTGCATGTTCTCCAAGTCTGTAGCTTGTCTTATAATTCTCTGAGCCATGATTTCCACAGAAAAAAAGTTTTAATTTTGACGATGTGTAGCATTTCTAAATCTTCTCATACTTTCTCACTATATCTGTACACTCCCTTAATACTTTAATACATTGGGAAAAACAGAAACATCGAATATATGATATTTGAGCCCTGTACTGTATGGATCTTGTGTTGACCTTCACCCTTGGCTATTCATTCTGTCATTTTTCATTATCTTCCCAAACCAACTGACCCATAGGATTTTTTTCTCTCTGTCAAGATCTCATTTCGTTTCCAAAACTGTCACGTTAGGCCTTTCCAGCTCCCTTTACACCCATTAGTTTCCAAGTTGTGTAGATTATTTTTGTCCAACTTTTCTTCATATATACCCATCTCTATTTTCCGTTTGTGTCATCATCATCATAGTTTAGGTCTTTATCTTCTTATGCAACCCTGCTAACTGGTCTGCTAACACTGATTTTCCAGGTTTTAGTATATTATGCATGACCAAAATAATATTTTTATTATATTATCCCCTGCTCAAAAACTTTCTCCAGTTTACCATTGCCTAGAGGATGTCATCCAAACTTGGAAACCTATTATAATTTAAGGTCTTCCATACTGTAGCCCCATTTTTCCTTGCTTGCCTACCATTATCACTCAAATGTGAAAAATCAGCTCTACTAAAAAGGCCATTTCTCTTGCACCAGTGCTGTTAATAATACGTAAGAAATAGCTCCTACTTTCCTGATCTTAGGAAATACAGTTTATAGTTTACAAA
This sequence comes from Tursiops truncatus, assembly GCF_011762595.2. NCBI lineage: Eukaryota > Metazoa > Chordata > Mammalia > Artiodactyla > Delphinidae > Tursiops > Tursiops truncatus. The sequence continues at coordinate 47,147,822 of NC_047047.1, forward strand.
GCAAACTGGTGTTTGTATGACACTGAAAGTCAACCACCAGTTCCATACATATTCTGGAGAATTCTCTTGTCATATTATGAGACTGAAAATATGACCCAAACATAAGGGTTTTTTTTTTTTTTTTAAGTCATTTAAAAAATCTGCTTTGAAGGAATGCAATTTAGAATTAACCTTAAAAATTTAGGAGATTTTTGGGAGAAGCCACTTTATGCACCTGTTTCCAATACAGATTACCTCTCTGGAACAAATTTTCCAGGAACTAAAATGCCCACGAGAAACTTAGAGAAGCAAAGCATTATTATTATGTTCACCTTAGAAACACAAGGCCTCTGCTTAGTGATCTATTGTGTCATATATCCAGAGACATGAATATTTCTGATAGTTAAGTTGTCATGGTTTCAGGCTATCAAACTCACTCTGGCTACCAAGAAAAATAGGTGAGTTTATTAAGAGGATACTAGGGTAGCTCATAACCAAAACTTGAGCAAATTATGTAATTTTTAGACTATTTTTATTTTTATGATTCATTTTCCAGGGCTCCCAATTTCTTTCATTCAGATTTCCAGTTTTTAGAAGAGAAAATCTGATTAGCCTGCTGCAGGTATCTCCCTTGTATAAATTGCTATGGCCAGGAAGACTACCTAGCACAGAAACAACTACTGGGAGTCAAATCTTGCTGGATCAAAAGTTGTTTTCAACAAAGAAAAGATCATTATGAGCTGCTCAAGTTCCTCTCTTCCCAGTGGAGTTCAGTATTTTCTGTAAATAATTTATTTAGCTGAATGGAACATGGGGGTCTTAGCGTCTCTGTGTGGATAGATGATATCTGGAGACCTACAGAGCTTTGACAATGCCTAAGACAGTCCATGAGACAAGAGTACTAGGTCATGTCTAGAAGATTCTATGAAACATTAAATTAGGTAAGCTCTGTAGAGTATGCAGGACATGATAGAAATAATTTTGTTCTTTGTGTTCACAACAGTCCAAAATACCCAAGTGTTCTACTCAAATCTGGTAGTTCAGGATAATTCTCAATGACTTTCCACAAGAAGGACACTTTTCTGTTCCTGTTGCATGTCCGACACTAGTTGGTTGTGGTTCCTTTCTGTGTTGTCTTCATTCTGGGATACAGTCTTGAGGCAGAGGGAAAAGAGGTGATGGTGAACCCCACACTAGCTCTTAAGACTTGGGTTGGAAGCAGTGCTCATCTCTACTCATATTTCTTTGATGAGAGCAAGTCACATAGCCAAGCCGGCTCGCAGTTGAGGGTAAGAGGTAGATAATACATGTGAACAAGAACTCAGTCTACTACACTTGGTATTGAGCTATCTCTATTCCAACTCAGCCAACGTCCATGTAAACTTGAGGTTTTTTAAATTATTGAACTATGCAATCTATACAAAAATGTAACATATCTTAACTATACATTGTGATGAACTTTGAAAAACTGAATGCATTTGTGTAACCAGCACTCTGGTGAACCCAAGAACAATAGCAGAGTTTCAGAAGTCCTTTATGCCCCTTTCTACTCACTAGACTGCATTAGAGGTAACTACTATTCTGCTTTCTAGTCAGTATAAGGTTTTAGTAGTTTATGTGATGAAAGTGTTCACTACAATCTCTGTTATCTTACATCTTTTGCTCAACAGTCTGTTCATGAGACTTCTCCATGTTGTTGCATAAAGTTGTAGATTGTTCATTTCCATTGTAGTAGTTTCCACTGTGTGATAATTTTATGAATTCCATTCTTGATTTGGGCACATTTAGGTAGTTTCTAGTTTTGTGCTTTCATGAATAGTGTTGCTATTCATAACATTTATTTTAGTGCATGTCATTTGGTGAACTGCACAGTCTTTTCCATGCATTCTGTACTTAGAAGTGAAAAGTTGAGGTCCTAGAGTATACGTATGTTGAGCTTTAGTGAAGAACTCCAGTTTTTCAAAGTGATATTTCCTTTAATTTTAAGAGGAACTAAATGAGACATCTGATAGGAATCTAGTGTAGGAGGAGATGTTTTACAGCATGAAATGGACTAGGGATTTAAACTTAGTCAAAAGAGAAAATGCATGTCATAAAGTTCTGACAGAGCAGGGAACATTGTTGCCCTAGAGAATGATGACCAAGATCCTGGTATGAGCAGCTCATATGTAAATGGATGTGCTTCAAGACTAAGGAAGAGCTGAGCCTTATTTTATGTATAGTAGATGCTATATGATGCAGAGCTTTTTGAACTCTTTTTTTCATTTAAATCATCTGCCTAAGGTTTCAAGTGCTTTTAAATTAGCTTAGTCTTGAATAGGTGCTAATAAAACTACTGTGTGTGATAACTGATAATAAAATCCCGGTGTCATGTCAGTATGTGGATGAGTGTTTTTATTATTCAAGAGAGAACATGTAGCTTTGTTCATTTTCACAAAATAATCCTTCTTCAAGGTAGTTTGGGCCTCTCTCCCTCTTCCTGCCAAGCTACTGAACTGTCTCATATTTCAGTTCTTTTTACCTGCTTAGATAATTTTTCATAACCCAGATCTGTAGGTATTGGTAGCTGAATCTATTGGAGAGCACAAATAAAAACGAGCTGCATTTGCCAGTAAAGAAGTGGAAGCCTGGAGAATGGCCTAGTGCCAATTAGGAGAATCTATAAACGGATGCTGTGTTCTCTGTGGCCACAGCCAGAGACTTTATGAAAAAATGAGCTCATTTTTTTTTTTTCCAGCAGGCAGTATTCTCTGGGTTCCTGTGTGATTTCCCCTGATAACAAATAGAACAGAACTCACATTGTAAGTCTTGCTAAGGGCAGACTGAGAAGACACACAGAGCACACTTAATTGGGTTCATTCAAACTCTATAAGTCTTTAAAATAAACTGGTGTCTTAAAGCAAAGTTATATACTATGTTACCCAGAATTAAAAATACTTTATAAATAAAAACATTAATTTTAGATGTGAAAATCAATAATTTATTGCTATGGTGACATTTGAAAATAAGTTTTTAAAATAATTTACTTTGTTCTTCCTAATTTAAAAAAAAAATTTCAATATCATAGCCAGAGGGTCACATTTATTGCTTATAAGAGTAGTGTCGGGCTTCCCTGGTGGTGCAGTGGTTGAGAGTCCGCCTGCTGATGCAGGGGACACGGGTTCGTGCTCCGGTCCGGGAAGATCCCACATGCCGCGGAGCAGCTAGGCCCGTGAGCCGTGGCCGCTGAGCCTGTGTGTCCGGAGCCTGTGCTCCACAACGGGAGAGCCCACAACAGTAAGAGGCCCGCGTACCGCAAAAAAAAAAAAAAAAGAGTAGTGTCATTTGGAACACTAACTATTAAGTCATATATCCCCAAAGCATTTTGTAAACATACAAATTATTTGCTGCTAATTATTGTGGGTTCCCACCACTTTTTTTAAAAATTTAACTGTTATGAAACATTTAATTATAAACAAATCCTATATTGTGATAGTCATGAAATCAGGCATAAATTTCAGTAGGGGTAAACATGATAACATTTCTGTGCTAAGAATACTGTTGCATTTCAATAAGGCTTATTCAGCCCATCAGAAGCACCCACCTCAACAGCTTCTTCCAGGCTACTTGCCCTCCGTAACTGAATAAACTCTTGCCAGGGTCACCAGGTTGCCAAACCCAATGATCATGTTTCTGTCCTCATGTTGTTTGGCTCAGCAGGAGCAAGTCACATAGGTGACCATTCCTCCCTTCTTCAAACACGCTGTGCTTTCGCATCCATGATGCTATACTCTGCTTCTTACTGACCACTGTTTCTTGGCCTTCCTTGCTGATTTTCCTGCTCTGTTGACCTCTAAATGCTGGTCTCAAAGACTACCTATAATCTTTCCCCAGATGCTCCCATAGTGTGGTTTTCAATACCATCATATACTGATGAATCCCAAATGTATGTCTCTAATACTGATCTCTACAGTGAGCTCTAGATTTATGCAAGTGATCACTTACTTGACATTTCCCCTAGGATGTCTAAGAAGTTTCTCAAACTTCTCAAGACTGAAACAGAGCTGTACATTTTCCCTTTACTCAAGTTTATAAATATCATTACCATATACCTAGTTGTTCAAGCCAAATACCTAGAAGTCATCCTTGATTCCTCACTGATTCCTCACTCGCACCATAAAACACTTACACACACACACACACGCATGTGCACATATACTCCAACAACTAAAAGTTTATTTGCGTCCACTTCCAATTTATATGTATCTTTACATTTCCACAGCTAACACCCTAATCAAGCCACCATCATCCGATAGCAAGATGACTGGAATAGCCTGTGACCTAAGCTTCTCTGAAATCAAACTCCTATTCTAGATCTACATGACTTGACACCTTCCTCTGTCTGTGACCTCAGACTACCTCATACCTCACTGTCCTTCAGTCACTTTGCTTCACTCACTGATCTTTACATTTCTTATATACTCTAGGCTTGTTCCTACCTCAGGGCTTTGTTGCTAACTGAATGAATAAACTGTGGATACATTGGAAGCATCTAGGACAAAATGCTGTTGGCAAATTATCTACGAGCAGCCCTATTGATTTATTTATTGATTGATTTTCTTCATGCCTTCCTGTAATCTGTCACTTGCATGCAGTCAGTGCAAGCACACAAGAGAATCCTAATGTCCAAGTTTTAAAAAGTCATAATAAATTGTGGATGCCTGCACCTAATCTTTATTTTTCAGTTAGGTTCATGCAATTTTAAAACAAATATTCCCTACTGTTATTGATCTCACCAATGACAAGGTCCCTCACCAAATGTGAACTGACTTCTGGGGTTCTGGTTCCTGCTAGTCTACTTACTTTTTATCCAACTTTGAGACTGCCCAGTCTTTTTTAGTTTGGCAGTCCCCTGGAGAAGTGGGTATTTTACTGTCTGGGCCCCAGGTTTACCTAGAGGCTTCAGAAGTAGATTATTGTCTTCCCTAGGAGCCTAACCCTTTGACTATGCCTGTGGTCTCAACATACTTGTTTAGCCCTTAGGCCAAGCCTCTATTTTCCCTTTGCTGGTCCCTGGCATATTCTGTGTTCAGAAAGTCATCAGCTCAAACATATGATAGTGTTTTAAAAGCAGCTGCTTTTATGCTCAAGAATTGTGAAATCATAGAATTTTAAGAATGGTAAGTTTTTGGGGTATTGCCTGCCCCTACATCTCTATATTTGAAATGTGAATGAGAATGAGCCAGAGTGTAATAGTCATACCCTTAAAATATTTAATAGATTTCAAGATTATAAAATGCTACACTTGATATTTTTGTACATCCAACTGGTTTTCACACACACAGACCCACACAAAAAGGGCTTGAATTATGGCAGTAATAATATAATATGTCACACCCTGTTTATTCAAATAACTTTTTCATATATTGGATGTAAACAAAGCTTCAGTAAGATTGTTTCTCCTCCCAATTCAGCCTCTAATTTCATAATTTCACTCCTCTCTCCTTTTTTTTTGCATAAAAGACATAGTTAGGTGATTCCATAAGAATAGCTCAGGCTCCATCTTCTTCCCCATTATCCCCTACATCAAACCCTGCTCTATAAGCAAGAGATTGTTTCTATGACAGACAGTCTGACCACACATTTTCTCATCCCTTATTCACAGGGTGTGTGAGGCAGTGTGAGGGTAGGAGGGGATGCAGCTCACCACAAGTGTCCCATGGTGTTGCCATTCACAGAGAGGAGAGTCAGTGTATCATGTTGCAGAAACATTCGTTGTAGATTTGAAGGACACAAGAATTTAAATTCACCTCCATGTTGGTAACCATCCCTGATTAAGCCGACTCATCACTCCGTTTGATTCTTTTTTAAAAATTGTTATTGAAATATAGTTGATTTATAATGTTGTGTTAGTTTCAGGTATACAGCAAAGTGATTCAGATACATACATATATATATATATATCTTTTTTAGATTCTTTTATATATATATTCTTTTTTTAGATTCTCTTCCATTATAGATTATTAATACAAGATATTGAATGTAGTTTCCTGTCCTATACAGTAGGTCCTTGTTGGTTATCTTCTCCATATATAGTAGTGTGTATATTTTAATACCAAACTCCTAATTTATTCCTTCCCCAACCCTTTCCCCTTTGGTAACCATAGTTTGTTTTCTATGTCTGTGAGTCTATTTCTGTCTGTGTATCTTTTTTTTTTTTTTTTTTTTTTTTTGCTGTACGCGGGCCTCTCACTGCTGTGGCCTCTCCCGTTGCGGAGCACAGGCTCCGGACGCGCAGGCTCAGCGGCCATGGCTCACGGGCCCAGCCGCTCCGCAGCATGTGGGATCTTCCCGAACCGGGGCACGAACCTGTGTCCCCTGCATCGGCAGGCGGACTCTGAACCACTGTGCCACCAGGGAAGCCCTGTGTATCATTTTTTAAGATTCCACGTATAAGTGATATCATACGATATTTGTCTTTCTCTGACTTCACTCAGTATGGTAAACTCTAGGTCCATCCATGTTGCTACAAATGGCATTATTTCATTCTTTTTATGGCTGAGTAACATTCCACTGTGTATATGAACCACATCTTCTTTATCCATTCATCTGCCAATAGACACTTAGGTTGCTTCCATGTCTTGGCTGTTGTAAATAGTGATGCTATGAACATTGGGGTGCATGTATCTTTTTGAATTAGAGTTTTCATCTTTTCTGGATATATGTCCAAGAGTGGGATTGCTGGACCATATGGTAGTTCTATTTTTAATTCTTTAAGGAACTTCCATACTGTTCTCCATAGTGGCTGCACCAATTTATATTCCTGTTTGATTCTTTACCATTGAGTCCTTCATTATGTGGGCTTACTCAAGAGTCAAGCAATAAATAACCAATTACTGAACATTTACTGCTTTGGATCCAGGACTATTCTGGGTGCTTTCTAGGATTAACATTCATTATTTGTCTTCTAGAAGCATGGAAAACTGTTTGGCAGACTTAATCAGCATATAGACAAAATACTTAGTGTGCTTTGATAAAACAAGACTTCTTTTTATTTGTCCTGCCGTTTAGTTTGAGAAAACAAAATGCATCCATGGAAAAAGCAGTGCTATGTTAGTCAGGAATGTGGCTCTTGATGTTGCCTCTGCCACTAATTATAGTAAAAAAGGTTAGTTAGCATTTATTGAGTATCGCCTCTTTGACCTTACTTGTAAAGTAAAGCCTTTCTTTTACTATAGCTGTATGATGGTAGGTTTTGTTACTCTCTAGTGTCCTGGTCCCAGGAAAATATGCCTGTCTGTTATTTCAAATCTTCAGCTCTTCTAGCCTGCACTGGTGGCCTGGGGCCATACCTAGATGCCTCAGTCTTTCTTCTCTCCCTAATGGGTTTGGGATAGACTTTAAATCATCACTTTAGTTTTCAAAATTGTATGACAGCTAACATTTATTTGGCAATACTGGGCTTAATGACTTCTGAAGGTGCTGTTTGGCCTATCATTTGAAGCATTTTGCCTGCCTGCAGAGATCTTAATATGCAAATAGTTAAAGTGACAAACCCAAAGGAGTCCCTGGAAGCGTTTCAGGTTCAGTGGTGCCCAGGTTCGAGTGCACATTGATTATTGACTTTGATAGTTTCTTTGTCTAATGAAGTTGAGTGATTCATTGCTGGAAATACAATTGTTTGCCCCTTCCATTGCTCACAAACTATTCTCAGTAACCCATAAGAAGTCAGAGATTCAACTAAATTAATTCATTATAATGTGTAACCACTAACTCTGTAAATAAAGTATTTGACTGCAATTTGATTAGAAGACTGGCTTCTAAATTCTGGGTAGAGGCTTGAGCTGTACTGACAGACAGACCCTTAACCATTTCCATTATTAATTTTTAGAAGTATTTTAACTAGTTCTCATAGTATATATTAGAGTTGCTAGGAAAGAAGAGTGAAGATGAGGACTTAATATCTGAAGGACTGCATTCGAAAGGTTGTTAATTATCTTACAGTGTGCAAGGTACATTTCCCTCTCTTTCTTGTTCCTCAAAATTAACTCTTGGATGAGGGGTGATGCCTTTGCTTTCTGCTGTAATCGCAGCATGATTAGATTTGGCTGCCGGTCTTTAAAGGTGCTACAGGCTAACTGCATCCTGTGGGTGGCTCACCTTATGCAAAAGGTGAGAAATCCTCAAGACTAGGATATATTTGTGCACTTTTTGCAGGAAAAATATTTATTTTTAGGGATCTCACTGTATTTTTCACTGATAATTTATTATGGGTTAGGGAACCAGCTAACCAAACTTGTTAGAAGGGTATGTAAAATAGAATTAAGAACTTTTTGTGAGTGGATTTGGTGAGATCTGTTTTGGTTGCTTGGGGTTTGAAATTCTTTTTAATTGTTCTTTTTTCATTTTATCTTTTCACCCTTTTTACCCATTTCTCCCCCCTAAACCCTCCCACCACCTCTGTCAACCACCAATCTGGTCTCTGTATCTGTGAGCTTGTTTTTAGTTAGTTAGTTTGTTTGTTTTTAGATTCCACATATAAGAGAGCTCACATGGTATTTGCCTTTCCCTGTCTTATTTCACTTAGTATAATACCATTGCCTATTATTTGTTCAATCACTTCAATACAGGTAATCTGGAAATTGTAGATCAGTGGTGCTTGTGAGCTTTACTATCCATTTTTCTCTTTAATAAAGGTATAAATAATTTGAAACGTACCACATTTAGTAATTTTTTTGATATTCATAGAAAACTTTCATGACATAATTTAAAGGGAAAACTAGGGAGTTCCCTGGTGGTCCAGTGGTAAAGATTCCACCTTACAGTGTAGGGGACGTGGGTTTGATCCCTGGCCAGGGAACTAAGATCCCACATGCCACGGGGCAACTAAGCCCGCGCGCCACAACTACTGAGCTCGCGCGCCTCAACTAGAGAGTCCGCCTGGCACAAACTACAGAGCCCACGTGCTCTGGAGCCCGCGCCACAACTAGATAAGAGGAAAAAACCCCACAGGCCACAACTAGAGAGAAGCCCGTGCGCCGCAATGAAAGATCCCACGTGCCGCTACGAAGATCCTGTGTGCTGCAATGAAGACCCAATGCAGTCAAAATAAAAATAAAATAAATAAATATATTTATTTACTGAAATTTATTCAGTCCTGATTGAAAGTAAGTTAGTGTTTAAAATGTTTTCCTACCCAAATATTTAGGTCTTACCTATGAGTATTCTTCCTTTCTGTTCTATTTTTTTTTCTAGAAAATGTGAAAAGAAAAACAAAAGGAGACTTTTTGCAGGAGTAGACTTTGAGTCTCTGAGACCTGTCTTCTGGCTCAATGATCCTTAAGAAAGCCTGCTTCTTTTGTCTACCTTGATTTTCTATTTCCTCGTTTATGAGCTAACCCAACCTGATGCAAGTATCACCTTCATCCACTCTAGTTTTTTTGGATTCTTTTTTTCCACTTTTACACTTTGCCATTACCTTATTATGAACATTATATTGATTTTTGCCTTGTAATTGCTTTCCTTTAATGCTTTGTAATGAATAATTCAGTACCTAATTTTATCAGTTTATAACCATTTCTATGCCATTCAGCTATTTCATCTTCTACAAGTCACTTAACCTTTAATGATAATAGCTTGTACTTCTAGTGCTTATTCTTTGTCAGACATGCTTCTTAGCCATTTACATATATTAACTCATATAATAATTGCTACAATCTTATGAAAGATATATTCTTATTATACCCATTTTACAGGTAGGAAAATATAAGCACAAGGGTTAAGTAGTTTATCTAGTATCACACAACTGCTAAACAGTAGAGCTAGGATTTAAACTGAATCAGGCTCGGTCCAGAATTCATGTTCTTAATTATAAAACTTGCTGCTTCTCTGATCTTCAGTTTTCTCACTAGTTAAATAAGTAGATTGGCTTTGATGATATCTGAAGTTCTGCCAAACCCTAAATAAATAAATATATTGGTGGGGTAAATGTAGATACGAAAATTTCACACTTGCTTAAAAGAGAAAATACTCTTTTATTGACAACTTCATGTTGATATGATGATTTTCCACAATATGTTTTAAGATTAATAACATCAGAAGTTCTTTTATTCTGATTGTCTTCCTAATCCATAACACAATTCTAGTCCTCATGAGTGCTCAGTAAGGATTTGGTTGGTTGATTCAGTGGTTGATTAATTGACTTTTGAGAAATCAGCACTGAAGATGGTTCTAATCCCTGACAGGCAGCACCTCGAAACCAGACCCTGAAGTCACACCAGGCGCTCTTCCCCTCTTATGACTGAAAACAGAGCAATGTTCTATTTTAGAGGTACCTGGGGAGCTTTAGACGTTGCTGTCTATCTCCCAGGATCACCTAGAAGGAGGATGCAGGGAAGACAAAGAGCAGAAGGGAGACAGGAATAGGAGAGAAATTTTACGCCAAACATCGTTTTGTACTTTTTGATTTTTGAGCTTTGTGAGTATATCATCTGTTCAACAAATTAAATAAGTAGTTGAAAAAAGGTTCTGTGGTCTCAGAATAGGTCTTTAGCAAGTAGAGCTGAGAAATCCTGAGGTCAAGGTTCTCTTCCTGTCAAAAGGCCACCTCCCATTGAACTGCAAGTCAGTCATGTGAGTTCAGTTAATTGCAATCACTCAAGCAGTAAGCTTATGGGAGACAGCCTTATGCAGGAAGTAGTGTGAGAAAGTCAAAAATAACAGAATGAGAAAATTTAACAGGGAACAGAATAATGACAGACACCATGAGAAAGCAATTCTGCACTAATCCAAATAGAATGGATAATCAGTTAATAAGAATTTAGACAGGAGAGAAATCACGGTGGGCCAGAGCAGTTTTCTGGACCACTTAATGGCTTTCTCTTTCACATTCCCATCCCCAGGACTAAAAGAATAACAAACATGGGCTGTTAAAGATGTACTGAGGAAAGAGAATGAGTCCTAATTAATCCATCTTCACTGAGTATCTCTAAGTTAATGATTCTGCTCTACTTATTTTGAAGGGGAGTCTGCAGTTAATTAAGGACAGAGTGACCTGTGACCAACACATGCAGGTGGAAAACATGTCTATTGACAAGTAAGCAGAGTGGTGCTGGTGTAGCCAGGGACAAGTCAGTGTGGTATAATGCAAATGGCAGACACAGGGATTGTCGTGAGCAGAGTTGGCTCAGTTCAGTGTCAACTGGCAAGTACTGATGAGTCAGAGATGATAGGCATTAAAGTTGATCCTTCATAGCCAAGGGTTCTGAGTCCATGGTGTACGGCTGGCCAACTGTATTATGTCCTTTTACATAAGGACTTGAGCATCCAATGATTTTGGTATCTGGAGAGATTTTTTGTTTATTTGTTTTTGTTTTTAAATGCTAGGGTGACCATGGTGATAATCAGGCAAAGAATCACTGCCTTCAAAGTTATATTATTTTTTTTAAATTTCTTTTTTCTATTTCAAAAACTTTTATTGTAATATAAAAAAAATCATATAACATGAGATCTACTCTTTTAATAAATTAAGTGTACAATATGGTATTGTTAACTACATGCATAACGTTGCACAACAGATTTCTAGATCTCTAGAACTTTTTCATCTTGTATGACTAAAACTCTATACCCATTGAACAGTAACTTCCCCGTTTCCCCCTCCCTCTAGTCCCTGGCAATCACTGTTCTGTTTTTTATTTCTATAAGTTTGACTACTTTAGATACTTCATATAAGTGGATAATACAGTATTTGTCCTTCTGTGACTAACTTACTTCACTTAGTGTAAGGTCCTCAAGTTTCATCCATGTCAGCATATGACAGAATTTTAATCTTTTTAAGGCTACATAGTATTCCAGCATATGTACATATCACATTTTCTTTATCCACTCATCCATTATGGACTATTGGCTATTGTAAATAATGCTACAATAGACATGGGAGTAGAGATATCTATTTAAGATTCTGTTTTCAGTTATTTTAGGTAAATACCCACTGAAAGTACACAAGGGTTCCAATTTCTCTACATCCTTGCCAACACTTGTCATTTTCTGTTTTGTTTTGTTTTGTTTGTTTGCATTTTTGTAATGACTACCCTAACTGGTATGAGGTGATAGCTCATTGTAGTTTCGATATGTATTTGCCTGATGATTAGTGATGCTGTGCATCTTTTCATATTCCTGTTGGCTATTGAAGGTCTTCTTTGGATAAATGTCTATTCAAGTATTTTGTCTATATTTAATCAGTTTGTTTAGGTTTTTGGCTATTGAGTTGTAGGAGTTCCTTATATATTTTAGACATTAACCTGGTATCAGATATATGCTTTGCAAATATTTGCTCCCATTTCATAGGTTACCTTTTTACTGTATTACTATGTTCTTTACTGCATAGAAGGTTTTTAGTTTGATGTAGTCCTAATTGTCTATTTTTACTTTTGTTACCTGTGCTTTTGGTGTCATATCCAAGAAATTATTGCCAAGACGAATGTCATGGAACTTTTCTCCTATGTTTTCTTCTAGGAGTTTCATAATGTCAGGCTTTGCATTTACATCTTTAATCCATTTTGAGTTTATTTTTGTTTATGGTACAAGATAAAGGACCAGTTTCATTCTTTCATGTGTGGATATCTAGTTTTACCAACACCATTTGTTAAAAGGACTACCCTTTTTCTATTATGTAGTCTTAACACCATTGTGAAGGATCATGACCTTATATATGTATGAGTTTATTTCTGGGTTCTCTACTCTGTTCCATTGGTCTGTGCATCTGTCTTTATGCCAGTACCCTACTGATTATTGTAGCTTTGTAATTATCTTTTGAAGTCAAAAAGTATGTGGCCTCCAGCTTTGTTCTTTTCAGGGTTGTTTTTGCTATCTGAGTTCCTTTGTGGTTTCATATGAATTTTAGGATATTTTTTTCCATTTATGCGAAGTATGCCATTGAGAATTTTATAGAGATTGCATTGAACTTCTAGATCACTTTGAGTGGTGTGGCATTTTAACAACCTTAAATCTTCCCAATCCATGAACATGAGATGCTTTTCCATTTACCTGTGTCTTTTAAAATTTCTTTCAGCAATGTTTGTGGTTTTCAGTGTATAAGTCTTTCATCTCCGTAGGTAAATTTATTCCTAAATATTTTATTCTTTTTGATGCTACTATAAATGGGATTTTTCCCCTTGATTTTCTTTTAAAATTGTTCATTATTAGTATATAGACATGAAACTGATTTTTGTATATTGACTTTGTATCCTGTAATTTTACTGAAGTTGCTGATTTGTTCTTACAGTATTTTTTGGTGAAACGTTTAGGATTTTCTACATAAGATTATGTCATTTGTGAACAGATAATTTTACTTTTTCCCTTCCTGTTTGGATGACTTCTATTTCTTTTGCTTGTCTAATCTCTCTGGCTAGGGCTTCCAGTAATATGATAAATAGAAGTGGCAAGAGTGGGCATCCTTGACTTGGTCCTGATTGTAGAGGAAAGGCTTTCAATTTTTCACCATTGATTATGGTATTAGCTGTGGGCGTTTCATATAGGTCCTTTATTATGTTGAGGTAATTTCCTTTTATTCTAGTTTGTTGAGAGTTTTTATCATGAAAGGGGGTTGAATTTTATCATATGACTTTTCTGCATCTATTGAGAAGATTATGTAATTTTTATTTCTTGTTCTCTTAAAGTGTTGTATGAAATTGATTTATTTGTGTATGTAGAACCATTTTTCCATCCCGGGGATAAATCCCACTTGGTCGCAGTGTATGGTCTTTTAAATATGCTGTTGAATTTGGTTTACTAGTATTTTGCTGCGGAATTTTGCATCTATATTCATCATGCATATTTGCCTATGCAAATATGTTTTTTTTCCCCTTAAGGTTTTGTCTGGCTTTGGTATAAGGGTAATGCAAGCTTAATAAAATGAGTTTGTACATATGCACACATCTTCAAATTTTAGAATTTGAGAAGGATTGGCATTAATTCTTCTTTAAATGTCTGGTATATTTCTCCAGTGAAGCCATCTGGTCCTGGACTTCTCTTGTTGGAAGGTTTTGACTATTGATTCAATCCCTTTATTCATTATTGGTGTTCAGATTTTCTATTTCTTTATGACTAAGTCTAGGTAGTTTGTATGTTTCTAGGAACTTACCCATTTCTTCTAGGTTGCACAATTTTCTTATGTATAATTGTTCATAGTAGTCTCTTATAATCCTCTCAAAGTCAGATTCTAACTGGAAAATATTTACTATCCTATATCTTCTTTTAAGATAGCTTTCTTACTCTGTCTGTCTGTGTCTCTTTCTCGGTCTCCTAGCTCTCATTGCCAGAAATCAAATTTATGCAAACATGGAAATTCAGTCATGAACACAAAAAGAGATGGTGGTTTCCTCATGACCCTCTTTCTTGACACAATTTATGGTCTCTGAGAGTCCTGTGTAATTTGTGCAGTCTGAGAGACCTCATATTTTTTTAAGTTATTACTTTAAAGGTAATTTACCAATAATGCTAAAGCAATCTATATTGTTTTCATCTCTAATAAAGATACCTAAATCCTCCCTGGTTCATCTATGTTTTAATATCTTAAAGGGAAAGACTTTTTTTGAGTCATTAAACTTTGGAATCTCTGCTTTTAATAAGGCAAAAATAGCACTTGGTCAGGCCTTCTTTAGGACACAGTAGTAACCAACTCATGGCCCAAATGATGCTCAGCCTTAGGGCCAGAATCTTCTCTGGTCTGGGTGATATTATCTGCGTCAACATGGGAGGCATTCTCTTCTTGCAGCTGTTGGCTCTTCTGTTTTTGAAAATAGAGACTTTTCACCCCACAAGTCAAATAAAGTAACCAGTAAGCTTTGAAGGATCTTTGATTACTACAGAAAGAAACAAGATCGATCCATATGAGCAGTATCTGCTTTCTAACCATGCCAGCTTTGTCTTCACTTCAAGTTCTGTATCTGCTCCTTTTGTTTTAGTTTTCTACCAAGACACCTTGTAGGATATCTTCAAGATTGCTGCAAGCTATTTGATTTATGATTGCTTTTTCATGTCAGAAGCAGCAGCTTGGGAACATTCCTGTTCTCTCAGCATAAAGCTCTTTGCTTCGTTCTGTGAGGTCAGGCACACAAAGGCCACCGAAATGTGTAAACTGAAGTACAACATCCAGTGAGAGCCCTACATTTAATATAAGAAGATTTAACATCATTCTCCCAAAACATTCGTAATATACTAGATATTGGTCACCATTTGACCTATAGCATGCGTTTTGATTCGTCACTATAGAGTTTCTTTTAATATTGAGAGCAAACTACAGGGCTCTGGTTCTTGGGAAACAAAGAGATGCAGTATTTTTGAACTAATGCAATGAAGAAGAAGAATATTGATACTCATGTGTTTTGGTTGCATTAATTATACTTTAGATCTTACTGGATGTTTGTTCAAAAGTTGAGGTCTATCCAGGTGTGGTGAAAGAGAACCAAACACAACACGGCTGTTTTCCAGGAATAAGAACTAGTTCATTTACATGGGGTTCTCTGAAGAGAGATATTCTAACATTTTTCTGGATAGGCTTATGTATGACTTGATAGGCAGGAAGGTGGGCTCTGAGGATTCTTTCAGATACAAAATTCTGCGATTCTATGCAGAACTATTGATTATGTGGATAAAATAATATGAAAATAATACTTTGCTTTGAAGACCAGTTAAGTCAGTTTTTTTTTGTTTTTTGGTTTTTTTTTTTTGCGGTACGCGGGCCTCTCACTGTTGTGGCCTCTCCCGTTGCGGAGCGCAGGCTTAGCGGCCATGGCTCACGGGCCCAGCCGCTCCGCGGCATGTGGGATCCTCCCGGACCGGGACACGAACCCGTGTTCCCTGCATCGGCAGGCGGACTCTCAACCACTGCGCCACCAGGGAAGCCCTTAAGTCAGTTTTTAAGTGTATGTTTCAATGAAATCTGTCTTAAAATTTCCTCTTTCCTTCTCTTTCTCTCCCTCCTTAAACACACACACCACACTACACCATACCACACATATACATACATACACACACACACTTACATACTGCTTTTAAAATAGCCATGAGGGCTTCCCTGGTGGCACAGTGGTTGAGAGTCTGCCTGCTGATGCAGGCGACATTGGTTCGTGCCCTGGTCTGGGAAAATCCCACATGCCGCGGAGCGGCTGGACCCGTGAGCCATGGCTGTTGAGTCTGCGCGTCTGGAGCCTGTGCTCCGCAACGGGAGAGGCCACAACAGTGAGAGGCCCGCGTACCGCAAAAAAAAAAAAAAAAAAGAAAAAAAATAGCCATGACATTTATTTTAGTCATGCTTTTACTGTAAAATTTTTTAAGGGATCAAAAAATTTAAGTTATTTTATAGCTTTTCCTTTGAAATATCAGAAATATTAAGTGTAAATATTTTAAATATTTGATAATATATAAACAGAATTCAGATTAAATACCATGATTTCTTGAATAACAAAGACACTTACAAGAAGCAGAGGTTATCCAATACCTGAAATATACTTCTCACATATTGTTACTCTGTTGTAGTATATCAAGTACAGGCCCTGTAAAGATTTTAATTATCTCACCCCCTTCATCCTGATCAAATAAAAAGTTAAAAAGCATTCATCATCCTAATGGGAGTTAGACAAATAAGAATGTCAAGAGATCTTTTATAATTACCACTGCCTTTGTTGTCACATTGTCTGATGCACCTATACCCTGGAGACACAATTCTGTCTTGATCTGTGCACACAACACATATCATCACTCAGAGTGCCCTTGCTTTAAATGATAAGAAAGTTTCAAAATGTAACTTCCTCATCATAAAGGAAGGAACAGACTTTTCAATAAACATGAAGTAGGACAGTTGCAAACATGGTCAAGGTAAATAGTGTAACTTGATTGTAGAAGAAAGAGGTAAAAATTAAAAGAAGATGTCAATTCATCTTCTAATGCAACATAATTCTAAGAATTCTGCCCCATACACGTTCTGATTATATGACAATTGTTCTAAGAATTCTCCTCTATGAACCTTCTCATTCTTTGATATAGAACCAGAAAGTGCATCAAGATAGTCTTTTTAGAATGTTTTCTGGAACTTTCTCATCCTTTGAGATAAATAACTGAATCAAATAAATGGTGTCCCCTTTATTCCCAATGAAATGCTAGGTAAATAAGGGGGACACAAAACAAGATTTTAATTTGGTACTTGACTTTAAAAAATAATAAGTTTTAGGAAATAATAATATTATGAAATATTACTGTATACTGTAAAATAAGAACTTTTTTTTGAGGGGGGGCTTCGATTATTTTAAATCTTCTAGTGAGACCTTGAAGTAGTATTTGCAGGTGGTATGAGAGGTTGCCCAAATTTAAGGCAGAACTTTTATCTGATATGGGTGTGAATTTAGAAAGTAATAGGCAGATAGGAATGAAGGGTTTTCTAGATTTTATGGGGTATAATATACTCCTAGAAATTATTCTCCACTTCCCAAAGTTCTTCTTTATGGTCTTTCAGAAGGTATTTCACAATCTCTTTCTGTGTTTGCCATGTAAATATGTAAGTGGTGGAATAAAAAAAGCAATAATTCTTGGTTTATGAATTCACTTCACAGTAGACATTCAGGGCTTAGGGAATGATAAGGGGAAAGGGGTGGAAGTTTTGCATATCAACCTTGGTAATGAATGAAGTGTTACAATTTATACTGATTAAAAAATTCAGAATAAAGCCTGGTCACATTATCATTGATGAAGTGCATAGCTGCTGCATTTTCCA
Organism: Tursiops truncatus; assembly: GCF_011762595.2. Taxonomy (NCBI): domain Eukaryota; kingdom Metazoa; phylum Chordata; class Mammalia; order Artiodactyla; family Delphinidae; genus Tursiops; species Tursiops truncatus. Next base: position 47,165,547 of record NC_047047.1, read on the forward strand.
TGCAATTGCCATAGTTACCCTACAGTGGAATGATGACCCAAATTAAATTTCCACAAATGGTTGCCCTCAAATTTCTTCTTCTTTTGCTGAGAATAAGAAGACTTTATTTTTTGAATAAAAATGGATTATGATCTCCTCTTTAATCTTGGTAGAACAAACTAAGCTTCTTAATAAAAAAGATTAGTGAGAACTGAAAATGTGTTGCTTAAGTCATAATAATAATATGATAGAAGCACTGAAAATAATAATTAGTAGTTCAGTGAAGGAGAGCCCCATGCTTCTCATCATGATGTTTTTTTTCGTGGGATGGGGTTTGTAGAGGGAAGATGGAAATGTGGATCTTATCCAGGGACATGGCTTTGAATATGCATGTTCACATCTTCAACCTACAATCAAAGAGGACCCCTTTAACACACCTGTTTGATCAAGTTTATCTAGATTTAGTAATGACTCTCTAAAACCCTATTTTCTTTTCTTTTTTTAATTGAATTATAGTTGATTGCAATGTGTTAGTTTCAAGTGAACAGCAAAGTGATTCAGTTATACATACATATATATCTATTTTTTTCAGATTATTTTCCGTTATAGGTTATTACAAAATATTGAGTATAGTTCCCTGTGCTATACAGTCGGTCCTTGTTGGTTATTTACTCCATAGATAGTAGTGTGTGTATGTTAATCCCAAACTCCTAATTTATCCCTCCCCCACCTTTCCTGTTTAGTAACCAAAAGTTTGTTTTCTGTCTGTGGGTCTATTTCTGTTTTGTATATAAGTTCATTTGTATCATTTTTTTTTAGATTCCACAGTTAAGCAATATCATATAATATTTGTCTTTCTCTGTCTGACTTACTTCACTCAGTATGGTAAACTCCAGGTCCACCCATGTTGCTGCAGATGACATTATTCCATTCTTTTTTTATGGTTGAGTAATATTCCATTGTATAAATATACCACATCTTCTTTATCCATTCAGCTGTCATTGGATATTTAGGTTGCTTCCATTTCTTGGCTATTGTAAATAGTGCTGCAGTGAACATTGGGGTGCATGTATCTCTAAAATCCTATTTTCTTTTCTGTAATGTGAGTATAATAAGTTTTCTATGACAAGGGTGCTGATCAAACAAGAGAGTGCATGAAAAGAGTATAGTTTAAGCCATATGAATTGCTGCTAATCAACTGTTTTTTACCTACAAAAAGGAACTTTCAGATGGTACAACATAATTTTAAAATGCACTGCAAATGTAATATATTGCTAATAAAACCAAAGGAAAACTGAAACTGAAATCAAAAAAGTAATAAAGAAGAGTTGAGAGTACAAAAATAAAAATGTAAAATCTTGGAGAATACTTTCTCATTTACCTGTATTTACTTTGTTGATGACCTAAAAAATAATAACAAAAAACTAAAATGATAAAATATTTAGTAAATATTTAACTGTGCATAATGATGTAATTTAACAAGCATGGCGTTATGCATATTTAAACTTTTAAATATCTCTTATTTTTCTATTAAAAAGCACTACATGTTATTGCAGCAATTTGAAATTGTAAAAGAATCAAATGAAAATAAAAATAATCATTTTCTCATGACCTAGAGAAACCAATCAATACTATATTAATTTAGTCCTGTCTGGGATTTAACATTTTTTTAAATTTGTTTTTTATTTTTTTTCCCAGCAATAATAGCTAAATTTCATATATATATGAAAATAGACAGATTTATATACATATATATAATTTCATATATATGCAAATATATTCTTATAATCTATATGTATGTAAATATATATTCATATAATTTCATATATATGCATATATATGCTTCTGTATGTAAGAATTGTATTATGTTTATATAATCTATTTAAAAGTCACAAAGTGACTGGTGACATTGTATTTAGATGGTTTCCTCTAGCAATATAATTTAAATATATACTGCATAAATATATACATATATTTAATATTTAATATATATGAAATAGCTGAATGAAATTATATATGTATGTTTTATATAGTATAATAGCCAAATATATTATAATAGCCATATAATTAAATAAATTTTATATGTAATATATACTATATATCTATTGCCAAATGCAATTATATCTATATACAAGCTATATACCTACCCAAAGTAAAGTATAAGATAAAATCATTTTACATGTCACTATATATATATATATACACACATACACATCTAAATATATGTATATCTTTCATATTTTTCTCAGTATTAACTCATGTGTGTTTTTAAATTTTTCTATTTTTTCATAAACATAATTTAATGGATGCTTTTTAATTTCTTCTTTGTAAAATGAATATTCATGTACTTTGCCAATTTTTCCATTGTCCTGTATATCCTTGTATTGGTTCTTAGGAGTGTACTAAATATCAAATCTGTTTATCTTTTTGTCTTATGTTCATTATAAACTTCCCCCCATTTCCTATTTGCCTGTTCATTTCTTGATGGTGTTTAAAGAAAAGTTCAGAAGCTTTTCCTTTCCATAACTAGATTCATCTGTATTTCTCTTTATGATTCCTTTCATTGCTTTTATGCTTAGAATTATCTTGTCTCCTTTAAATCAGATCAGTTTTTACATATACTGCTAAGTGAAAATTGTCAATAATCTTTCCCCCATATATCAGTGTAGGTTTTTAAAATAGCTGCCCTCAGAAAAGGTTTGTTCTCAGACATTAATCTTAACTTGAGTTGTTTTTTTTTGTAAAATATTCAGTATATAATAAGTGAATGCACTATGTTTCTTGAAAACATAATTTCTGTTAACCATATTGGACACTGACTGATAAAGAACAAAACTCCTTTTTTTTTTTTTTTTTTTTGCGGTACGCGGGCCTCTTACTGTTGTTGCCTCTCCCGTTGCGGAGCACAGGCTCTGGACGTGCAGGCTCAGCGGCCATGGCTCACGGGCCCAGCCGCTCCGCGGCACGTGGGATCTTCCCGGACCGGGGCACGAACCCGTGTCCCCTGCATCGGCAGGCGGACTCCCAACCACTGCGCCACCAGGGAAGCCCCCAAACTGCTTTTTTTTAAAAATTAATTTTTATTGGAGTATAGTTGATTTATAATGTTGTGTTAGTTTCTGCTGTACAGCAAAGTGAATCAGTTATACATACACATATATCCATTCTTTTTTAGATTCTTTTCCAATATAGGTCATTACAGAGTATTGAGTAGAGTCCCCTGTGCTATACAGTAGAACAAAACTCCTTAAAAAATGAGGACTTTCCTATGCTTCTAGAAAGTAGAAAACCTCCTTTTCCTATAGTTTATAGGTGTTTCCCTAATTACTTTTGTTTCTTTACCTCTTGGCCTTATAAGGGAAACAGTTTGGTCTGATTTGGAGGTGTACATGTAACCACACAGATATTATTTCCATATAATCAAATATTCAGTTTACCATTATCTTGGCAAGCACATACTGTTGTATGTCAGTCATTGTATTATATCTATATAATCTATTAAAAAATCACAGAAATGACTGATGACTTGATATTTAGATGGTTTTATCTAGTAATTTAATTTAAATATATGCTGCATGAAACCAAGTGTTTAAATAAAATAAAAATATATGATTGAGTTTTTTGAAAAGTATAAGGTTCCATTTTAAACTGTATTCTTAAGGTGCACATGCAGAGGTAGAACTCTTACCATTGAGTATAAGTGAAAGAGTTAGTCATCTAGTCTAGACAATCACAAGTTGTCATACTTCTATAGACTATTAAAGAAAAAATCAAGTATACTCTTTATGAAATTGGTGAAATGTTGTTTACTCTGATAAAAGATAGCTTATTCATGGTTATCTTTTGTTTTTGACCTTTTGCAGATCTCCATTAGATTATTATCCTTTATTAGAGTCACATAAAAGTTTATACAAAGACATTCAAGTTACTACAATTGGTTTAAATTTATAAGGTCAGGTAATAAATCTTAGTGTGGCTTTTTTTTTTCTCTCTCTTATGAAAGAGTATCAGTGCTCTTGACACTTGTCTAACAGAATATTCAGAAGTAACTCTAGGACACTGGTTGCAACCATATGTGTTTTGGAATACCAACTGTAGATCTTCAGCACTATTTTCATAAGTAGACAAAAAATATGTCATATAAATGTGGTATAAACATTCTCAGTGGTAAAAATCTGATTTTTTTTTATTTGACATAACTTACTGTGTATTCCAAAAATTTCCATGTGTTCTAGAACAGATATGTGCCTATATTGGTTGCAGGCAATAATGGTAAGATTTAGAAAGGACAAAAGAATATTTAAGTATATGAGCAACTGAGAGACTATCAAGTTAGCAAAATGCAATCCCCAAGAGTTCTAAGAAATTGTAAATTTAAGTCACAGTGATTTTTCAAGGAAATCATAAGTGTTACTTTAACAGGTCTTTGAGAGAAAAGATATACGTTGTTATGTTGTGTTTAAGAAATAAAGGCAAAAATTCCATACTTCATTTGTCTGCAGGCCAACTACACCTTTTTTCCCTGACTTTATTGAGATATAATTGGCATATCATTACTTTTTAAATTAGATCATTATCCATGGAAAACTAGCCCCCCCCCAATTATTTTAATTTATCTGACGCACTTAACAAAGTATGAATTTCTTTATGAATGTTCTCAAAGTAAGATGCAAACACTTTTATTAAAATATTAGCTTACTAACTATGCTGATTAATTTCTGTGTTGTGTCAAAGCAAGATAAAAATTTTTAGAGTAAATTTAGAGGCAATTTAATATATATATGGAACTCAGCCAGCGATTTCCACTAATAATGCTACTTTCTATGCTTGTTTATGTTATAAGATGAATTTTTGGGTGTAAAATGTTTATTACAGAGATTAACATTTTTGAAGTATCAGGTGTTGACTCTAAAAAGACATTACAACTAGTAATAAACATCCTTTGGTTCACTGTCAGGTTTCAAAACACTGGAAAATATTATTACTTTATTAGGAACCTTTTGTGTGTGTGTGTGTGTGTGTGTGTGTGTGTGTGTGTGTGTGTTTATGAAAGAATGCTGTGTTTTGGAGAGTTTGAAGCAACCCTTCAAAGGATTTTGAACGAATAAAATTATTCAATGCCAGGTAGCATCCGCTGGTCTCAAAGCAGCATCTGTACCAAGTAAGGAAATTCTTGGAATTAGCTGGACCTAAAATTCTTTGTACTCTATGGCCAACAACTGATCTCAAAAGATTGCTTTTAGTGTTTTGGAGCCAAATTCGTTAATAGCAGGTGGTAGGAGGAAACAGTGAAATTATCTGAAGTATATGTTCCTCTCTCGATAGGTGCATGTTTTTGTATTTGAATGTGCATGCATTGAAAGGGAATATACTTGTAGGTTAAGTGAAGAAAATGAATTGGAATAACTGAAAGCCCACTCAAATGAATAAACTCAACAATGTATTTCTATATAGGAAACTGACAGCTGTGCCTCTATTTCCACCCATGAAAGAACAAAAATATAGTGGATTACTTCTCCTTCAGAGAGCCATTTGCATTTAACTCATGAAGGGTTGTGGCCTCTAACCACTGCCATCTGACAGTTGTTTAGCAAATAATGTGAAATACGTCAGTGATCTTGATCTAGTTCTCTAGGACATGTATTTCACAACAAACTGTCATCCTCTCCTCTCAGCCAGGAACGTTCCAACTGATTATCAACAGAAGTAGTTTAGTTCTTCTGGGTTAGAATTGCATTCTTCTTATGTTTCCTGGAGCCTAAAGGTATAAAACAAAATCAGATTTTACCCCAGTAATTATAATAGCCTTAAAAACCTTTTCTTTGTGTAATTAAAAAGCAAATGGCATTTAAGGTAAAGACAAAAGAAGTGTTGACATGTTAACACTTAGTTTTTAGTATAAAATATGAATTAAAATATGCATTGAATTATTTTCTCTGTCTAGGAAGATACCTCTCTAGCTTTTCTCCTCTATCCACATGACACAGAATCTTTACTTGATGCTATTAATTCCTAAGCAGGAGAATTTGGGAGAGTAATGATTTAAAAGTATTTGGACATATGGCTTTGAGGGAGCCTAAGGTAGAGGTCAGCAAGTATCTTGATGTGTGCTTGGGAGAAGTTGTTATGGTCATTCTTAAGATTCTGTTGAGGACTTTTAATATCAGAAAGCTAGACTTATTTTATTCCAGTAACTTGGCAAAATCTCTGATTACTAATGAATTTTAAATAATTTTAAATAAGTTTTAAATAAGTCTACATTCTTCAACATAAAGGGACCTCTTTTCAGCTGCCCCTCAATCTACAAACTCTATCTGTACCCTGCATAAAATGTTCTACTGAATCTATTTAAGGAATATAGAATATATTTTCTCAAAACATTCTTATACAAATGACCTTTTCCAAAAACTTCTCTGTATATTCATAAGAAATGTGTTAAGCTGATATGGTTTACCTGGAGCAGTTGGCAAAATTGTGATTGTCTTCTTGTTCAGAAGGTCCTTCAAGTCTAATACAGTTCTAAGGTTCTCAATCAATGTATTGAAGGTCAGGAGGTTGGATTATCCACTAAGCCAATTATTTTAGTTATCTAAACTATTACAGTCAGTTATTTTAGTTATCTGAGTAAATCTGAAAAAATTGATCTGAAAGTGTTCATTTCAACAATCCTGAAATGTAATTTAAATACTATTTTATTTCACCAAAATGAAAATTTTAGAAAGTCTAGCTGAGTATTTTCTCAGTGCAGTCAAAGTCTGAGAACTCTGTATTTAGAATGTATATGGCCTCACTTTCTATAGTTTTTGGTTTGGTTGTGTTTTATGTTCTTGAACAAAAATATCTTTAGTTATTTACAGTTCCTTTTTGGTCCCTGCAGATACTTGAGTTTTCTATACGTGATATAATACCTGTTTGTATTCAGGTAGGATTTAACTTATGCCAATAAGTTGATAACAAGCAAATCAATTAATCACAAATTACATTTTTAATTTCAATCATATTTTTCATACTGGGCTAATATAAGATAAATCAGAAGTGGGATGCCAAGTACCTGAATTCAAGGAGCTAACAACCAGGGTAATGCTTATCAACAATGAGGTAAAAAGACAAGTTATATTAAAGTTTCAAATCATATATTTCTGAGTATAGGTAGAATAGATGACATATATTACTTTAGGCTTGAATATTTAGAGGTGGCTTAATGAGAGAGACAGGATGGAAGAGCAGCCATCTAACTTTTGGATAGAGGAGGAAAAACAACCCATCATGAATAGACACATTGATACACTAAGGTTTATTTTTTTAATTTTATTTACTTAGCTTGCTCATTGTTGAAATATTTGTAAGGGAAATTATAGAGCAAGGCATTTAGCTAAATCGTACATCTGTTACTTTTAGGATTATATGTGTCACTTCCAGCCATATACTCCTTAAGCAGAGAGGAGAAGTTCAGTATATGTAAAAGTAAAACATTTGAACAGACCTTGCGTGAAACAACAATAGCAAAAAATATATGTGAATATTCATTTTGTCATTTTACATTAAATGATAGGGTTAAAATATATGTTATAATGAGGTTTCCTGCTAAAATGATTAAATACGAGCTTATATGTCTTAAATTGTGAAGCATTGGTTTAAACAGTGAAAGCTTTCATTAGCTGACACAACTTTTTTTTTACATCTTTATTGGAATATAATTGCTTTACAATGTTGTGTTAGTTTCTGCTGTATAACAAAGCAAATAAGCTATATGTATACATATATCCCCATATCCCCTCCCTCTTGAGCCTCCCGACAAAACATTTTCTGAACTAATTTTTCCAACTCAAGCTGATACACTCTGAATGTTTTCGTCTGGTGATAATAAGGTTGACCATCTTTACTTTAGGCATTATTTGAAGCCCTGCTTACCGAAAATTGGGGAAAAAAAAGTATGCCTAGAGTTACATGAGAAAAGATACACTTTTCAGTGATTTCAGATTATTTATAACTCACAGTGTAGATTTTAAAGTAGAATGCAATGAATTGTGTCCTTCACTCAAACACATTTGTACATTGTCCATCATTTGAAATATAAAAGTCAATTTTATGTACTTAAGTGGTGAATATGGCTGGAAAATAATTCAGCTTGAAGGACAGAAAATATGCAGGTAGCTGTGGCCTCTAAATGAAAATAATATATTTCCATGTGACTATTAAAAGCCAGGGGCTAAGGAAGAGAGTAGAATAGCCCATTAAAGTAGTCAACAAAGTAGATCATGCCAGGTGTCAGGGTTTACAAGGCACAGAAGCCAGACTCCTATGGACTCTGGAGAATAAATATTTATCTCGGTATTTTTTATCAAGTGCATTTTTAAGTTTATTTCAATTTTCCTCTATTTTCTACTGTCCCAATCAACACCATTAATTCGTAATGAAATCATGGGTAATTAATGGAAAATATTTTAATGTTAAAATTGAGTATCTTAAAGTACTTCACATGTTTCCCGTTTTGTTTCTTAATAGAAATAACCTTATCAGTCTAAACTCCTCATGTGATTTGATTTCAGAGGATAAAATAAGATCCCCCAAATAACTCTTTTATACCTCTACATGGTATTTTATGCAGTTCCTATAGTAGAAGACATATTTTAGTTATCTTTTTTAATTAATGAGAGATACATTTGGATAATAATGACAAGCTAATACATATATTACCTACTATGTGCCAGGCATTATTCTAAGCACTTCATATATATTTTCTCAAAATAACCCTTTGAGATAGGCACTACTTTACAGATGATAAAATGAGGCACAAACTGGCTAAGTGGTTTGTCAAGTGACAAGTGCTAAAGAGAGGCAGAACAGAGATTCAAATTCCAAGGGTCTGGCCCCAAAGCCTTCCCTCTTTATTATATTATATTGCACTGCTTCTTCTGACAAGTACACACTGTCCCAAGAGAAACAAAGGAGCTTAAATTCACAGATTCAGTCACTGGGTAACAGTTGCTGATATTGAAGTTTTTACTGGGGAGGAGAAGATTGGAGAGAGAGAAGATATTTTGATAGATAAATGGGGAGAGAGCATAGGGGCTTCTCCAGATGTCTGCAGGTGGAAGAAAAAGTTTTTGATTTAGTGGTAGGGGTAGAGAGGAGGGAATTAGAGAAAGAAGCAGCCACAAAAATGGACAAGCATAGGTCTTCCTAACTTTGCCTGAAGATGGTCTTATACTTTTACTTCCTCTTATTTTTGTTCAAACTAGATAGTATTCACTATATTCAAAGTGTCAAAGAGGATGTACTGACTTTATGGCAAGGGTCAAAAGTGTCAGTGTAGAAATCAAGGTGACATATTGGAAAAAGATCCAGACTTTGGATTCTGAAAGACTAAACTTCAAATTTTGCCTCTGACATGGATTTCCTATGTGGCATTGGGGATAACATTCTTCACATGTGAAATTGGAATAATAATATGTACTTCATACGTTTATTAAGAGGGTTAAGCAAGGTAATGTTTGCAAAGCATCAGATAATATCATTTTACTGTGAAAAAATTAAATAAATAGCAACTCTTGTTATTATAAGCTTATCTTTGCTTATTAATGTCCATAGATCCCATGGTTCACCTAATGCAAGTGTGAGCAAGCTAATCTTAATGATGCTAACAATCCAGTTTTAAAAAACTGGCACCTCAATCTTTTTATAATTGGTAATCATATCTATAAGACATTTCATCTGTAGAACCGATTTGCTCTTTGAAAGGGGAAAAAAGTAGGATATCTCAGTGAAAGAATCACAGTGATATTTACGTATCTCCCCCATTTTTCACTGTGTATATTGCAAGCGTTTGGCTAATGGATTACTCTAAACGGCAACTCAGAATTTAAAGGAAAGTGCAATAAAACCTTTGAGTTTTGTTAGAGTAGTATGGAACATGTTCATGTGTCAAAGACCCAGTCCAAAAGCCCAAAAGATTAACAAAATTATCAAAGCCCTGGGTTATCATCAAGAAAATAAGAAATGTTAAAAGTGCATGTTGTTTCTGAAAGCAGTGTCTTAAGTGTGGAAAAGAAGTTGCTTAGCTATGCCAACTTTCCACTTATGATCTTCTATGTAAGCATCCCTCATGACTTTATACATCTGAAGGTAATACAAGGAATAGCATTCAGAAATCTTGACCTCAAACAACATGCTTTATTAAGCTTCCCATCCCCATCTGCAAGGATATTATTTTGAAAGTCTTCCAAAAATTTATTTTTTCTGCCAAGGGAGAGAACTCGAGAATTGTCAGTGTGGAAACCATCTTAGAAAATATTGCACAATGAGTAACTGCACAAATTATGCATTGAAATTGCAAAAGGATGAAAATTATTATTCTCCACTCTTTAAATAATAAATGGGAGGATATTCTGAAGAGACTATGGAATAGTTATCTATGAGCTCCTACCTACAATGGTGAAGGATTCATTACTCGGTTCATGATGTATGGGGTTTGAATGAGTATCTCCCCTAGTTTTCTCTGTGATATTAGAACAGAAAAATAAATAAATATATCAATGAAGTTTTTCTGACAAAAAGACTTGTCAAATCATCATCATTGAGAATCTCTTCCTTAAGTATATTTTTTCCTGTACTTAAAACATTTATTAGTAGTTCTTTAATTAAAATTGTATGCAAATGTAATCAAATCAGAGGAAATGAGTCTCTGGCAGACTTTACAAGAAGAGTAAGCAGAAAAGTAGTTTTTTTTATTCTTATTGTATTAGAATTGTACCACTGTAAAATACTGGAAAAAGTTGTGTATTTTTTTTTTTTTTTCCATAGAGCTGCTGTAGCAGGGTGCTGGGCGGGTTAAACAACAGAAATTGTTTATTATCTCACAGTTCTGGAGACTGGAAATTTGAAATCAATCAAAGCAGGGTCATGCTTCCTCTGAAACCTGCAGGGGAATCCTTCCTTGCCTCTTTCTAGCATCTGGTTGTTTGCAGGTGATCTTTGGTATTCCAGGGCTTGTAGATGCATCACTCCAATCCTCAGCCTTCCCATGGCTTTCTTGCTGTGTGTCTTCACATTGTCTTCCCTCCTTGTGTGTATGTCTTTGTGTGCAAATGTCTTCTTTTTATTAGGGCAACAATCAGATTAGAGCCCACACTAATGACCTCATTTTAACTTGACCATCTGCATAGAGGTTACATTCTGAGGTACTGAGGGTTATTTTTTGTTGGGGGACACAGCTCAACCAACAACTTACGATAGAGAAGATCTTGTAATTCTGTATCGTATATTATTTCATTTTGTTGGGTTTTTTTTTCTTTGCACATAAATATCAAATTGTCAAAATCTCAAAGGAAAAAAGTTTGTAGTATTCTTGTTATAGGTTGGTGACAGTATAATAGTGACATTTGGACTTAAAAACCTTTGGCTATCTCTGCTTTGGAGGGTCCACAAGACACGGAACCCATAAAACCAAGATACTGGCATTGTTTGATTTCATTTTAAGGTAACGATACAAGAAAATTTACATTTCTTCAAAAGTTATATCAAGAATTATTTCTATCTTTAGAAAGATTCATTGCTTTGCCAAATCTTAGCCCTAGTTTCCATTAAATCAAACCCAGTCCTAAAGTAATGAAAATACAAATACAGAAACACTACCAAAACTAGACTCATACAAAATCTTTTAGGAACCAAGCTGTTATATAAATGGAGTTTTTTCTGTGACTCTTTCAGAGAATTCAGCTTTGTTTTTGTTTTTAAAGGACAAAGAAAGTAGTTTGGATCAAAGATCTAATGTGCTAGTATGGTTTGGCCTTAGAATTTAATCCTGCCATTTAAAATTTACTATACACACAGATCTTATCTCTTTATCTAATTAAGACTTTTTAAAAATCAACTTTATTTTTCAGAGCAGCTTTAGGTTCGCAGCAAAACTGAGAGAAATGTAGCCACCATAGTATAGTTTCGCTACCCTAAAAATCCTGTGTTCTGCCTATTCATCTCTCCCTACCCTGTAACCCTGGCAACCACTGATCTTTTTAGGGTCTCCATAGATTTGCCTTTTCCAGAATGTTATAAAATATATAGTTGGAATCATACAGTAGTTTACCTTTTGAGATTGACTTCTCTCACTTAATAATATGCATTTAAGATTCCTTCATGTCATTTCATGGCTTGATAGCTCATTTCTTTTTAGTGCTGAATAATATTGCATTGTTTGGATGTACTACAGTTTAATTATCTATTCACCTATGAGGGACATCTTGGTTGCTTCCAAGTTTGGGCAGTTACAAATAAAGCTGTTATAAACATCCGTGTGCAGGTTTTTGTGTGGATGTTAAGTTTTCAACTCCTTTTCGGTAAAAGATTGCTGGATTATATGGTAAGAGTGTGTTTAGTTTTGTAAGAAACTGCTGAACTGTCTTCCAAAGTGGCTTCACCATTTTGCATCCCCGTCAGCAGTGAACGATTGTTCCTATTACTGTACATCCTTGCCAGAGTCTGGTGTTGCCAATGGATTTTGTCCATTCTGATAGGTGTGTAGTGGTATCTCGTTCATTTAATTTGCATTCCCCTTATGACATATGATGTGGAACATCTTTTTACATGCTTATTTGCCATTTGTATATCTTTTTAGGTGAAGTGTCTATTAAGGTCTTTGGCCTCTTTAAATCTTGTTATGTTCTTATTGTTGACTTTTAAGAGTTCTTTGTTTATTTTGGGTAACAGTGCTTTATCCGATATGTCTTTTGCAAATATTTTCTTTCGCTCTGGGCCTTTCTCTTTATTCTCTTGACAGTGTCTTTTGCAGACCAGAAATTTTTAATTTTAGACTTTTTTCCCAAGAAATGTATATAAAATCTGGAACTTTTACCAAACCCTTTACTCTAAGGAAAAAAAAAAAATCACAATACATGCTGTTGTTAGACATAACAACATACAAATTATTAAAACCAATTAACACTTATAATAGGTAACTTTTTATATTGAAACTGACATCTGAAAAACTTGACTCAGAAAAATTGGGTTTGATAGAAATGTTAACAACAATTACAGCAAAAATCTCACAATGCCAGATATAATAATAATTAAAATTTTTGATGTGGACAAAACTAATTAGTGACTTAAATTTGTTATAAAATTTACATAGAAAATAATTGATCATGATAATCATAGTTAAAGAATAGGAGAAATTTAAAAATTGGACGTGAACCTTTGCTGTGTAGAAAATTGAGCAATTTATTAATTTAGTTTAATGGAAGTCACTCAAGAAAATTCTCTATAAATTCTGATGGTATGTTTGCATACATTACAAAAGTCAAAATATCTTTGAAGCCAACACAAGCAATGGATCAAAGTAAAATGGTTAAAATGACAAGATTAAAACAGTCTGTATTCCTGCTCAGGAGTCAGAGTCATAAAATAGTGACTTGACTTTTTGTACAGTTATGATTGTTCAACATTCACTTCTGTCATTTATTTCCACAAATTACATACACAGCATCTTTTAACTGTAAGTACCTTTAAATAAAAAAGTAAATTCTCATGCATGTGAGTGTGTGTGTTCATGTGTGTGTGTGTGTGGACATATGTGTGCGTGTATGAATTGAGGATATCTTGAAGTGTCACAAAATTAGAGTTAGAGCTTAATTCCAACAAGTATTTCCTAAACTAATATTATTCGCTGAACACATCCTCCCAGCTCACTTCAGATTTCAGGTGGCTTTGCTGGAATATTCTCATACACTCTCCCTTCTTCTGCTTTTTGGCTCAGGCTACCCCTTCCCCTCTCCCCCCAAAAATGCAGGTGTTTCTTCAGGTCAATGTGCCTTTCAACTTTGCCATTATTATATTTGCCTTTCCTTCAAATATAAACTCAAAAATTGCTGCTTCGAGGAATCCAAACATAGCACAAGATTTTGGTGAAACTTAATATGTTTCTTGAAACAAAGTACAAAAGTAACTCATTTATTTATCAAATAAACTTATTTTTAGTATCATCTCACTGCATATATAAATGAACAGAGGAAATTCATCTATATTAATTTTTTCAAGCCCCACAAGAGAAAAAGTTACTGGGCTGGATAGTTAGATAGATAGAATTGTTCCAAGGTGTTTAGATACATTATACCAATAAAGAAGTAAAAATATCAGATTCTCAGCAATTGCTGCTGACAACTAAAGTGTCATTGTAGAAAATGCCTCTCAAATTATTTTATCAAGATCTTCTAATCTTTTGATATTACAGGTTAAAATTTGAATTTGTTTCATACCTAAAAATTCTCTTTAATTGCTTTGTAACCTATTATTCAAAAGAGAGCTCATCTAGACTTGTAATTTTATAGCATTTGAGACACAGAATTAGCTTTGGGGTAGTATCTGATATGGCCTAACCAATTTGTACAGAAATACCAGTCAGTACATGGCTCCCATGGACTTTATTTTGTGGGGGAAATGATGTTCCTGTTTAGCTTTCCTTCCTAAGTGTTCCAGTTTTCTTGGTGAAGGTAGAATGTACAGTGTTAACTGGCTGAGTCAGAGAGTTTCAGCAGTCCATGGAAAATGTTGGGTGGTTCAGAAAATAAGCCCTGGATCAGAGACACATATAAAGTCATCACTCCTTTTTCATGTGGTGCTGAAACTCAGTTGCTTGTATGAAGTATTTGTACATCCTCTAAGACTTGAAAAAAAAGCAGATTTAAGAAGCAGTGCCTGGTTAAGAAAAGAAGTGTGTTCCATTTATGCAAAGTAGTTTTCAAACAATATATGCACTTCTGACTTATTATTGAGGAAAATACTTGTTTTGAATTTTAATGATCAGAATTATCCAAGTCAAAACCTCAAAGCTCATGAATATTTTTACTGCTATTGGAGTCTTCTAAGAGGTTAAATATAGCTTATTTTTTTCCCAGATTCTTTTTATTACTCTTTTTCTCTAAGTCAACTGTTTATTGGGTACCTCCCAATCAACTTGGGTTTGCTTTATTGCTCCAGGTAAATATTTAATGGAATAACAGGATATATCTATTTTCAATGCACAATTTTGTCCATCACCCCTAAAGTAAATAACAAATATCGAGGAAATATTTAAATAGTTGAATTCTCATATGGGCAGAGGAACGTGATTACTTAGGTATTTATTTGTAACAAACCTGTTCTGTTAGCTTACACTGGGAATTTCTGTACATTTTCATAGAGGAAGTATATCTTAGATTGATCACTTTCTCTGCCAGAATCTTATAGCCAAGATATATTTGAACTAATGGAAGTTAGCATTCGTGTAGTACCTGTGATGTACCAGGGCTCTGACGTACCCTTGGCATTACTTACATTTAGAGCTGGTTAATTCTTTGCTGAGTGGGCTGCTGTGTGCTTTTAAAATGTTTAACAGCGTGCCTGGCCTCTGCGTGCAAGATACACAGCCCATGTGTTGTCAGACATTTTTAGATGTCTCCTGGGGGACAGAATCTCCCCTGGTTGAGAACCACTGTCTAACTAAACTCAGAATTTGTTGTAAGTGCCATTACTGCATTTCTAATATTATGTCCATGATTTAGAAATACAAAAAAATCTGTAGCCTAAGCTTCCATGTAACAATGAATCAAATTATGAACCAATCAAGAAAAAAAAAGAAACTAAAAAACCCACAAACACATGGATTTATGACATAGTTATAAATAAAGAAGGAAAATAGAAAATCGGATTCTTAAATGTGAAGTAATTATGACATTGGGCCTTTAGATCTGATCAGCAACTTTTTTTTTTAATGGAGTATAGTTGATTTATAATGTGTTAGTTTCAGGTGTACAGCAAAGTGAATCAGTTATACATATACATATGTCCACTCTTTTTTAGATTCTTTTCCCATATAGACCATTACAGAGTATTGAGTAGAGTCCCCTGTGCTATACAGTAGGTCCTTATTAGTTATCTATTTAAAATATAAATGCTGACACCTTCACAGAAATTCCTTAACACTCAAAGTGTTCCTCTGTTACTTCATTTGTGTGGAAGCACCTGGGGAAAACCAAACTTTTTAACAGCTACTGAAAATGTGTGAAGTTTTCCTATAGCCCTGAGAGAATTGATCTTCTATTAGCCATCTAGATCTTAGAGAGAGCTAGGGAGGGAGGGGCGGAGAAAGGGAGGGGGAGAGGTGGGGGGCAGGTAAGAACGCCAGGGAAACTTGGATTAACCTGGTGTTCTATTTTTTTATGACACCTACATTATCTATGTGACCGGAAGGTCTTCATTCCAAAATTCCTTTTGTTCTGTACTGAGTGACACAGCAAATATGACAGAATAGTTAAAAATTTTCTCATTTATGAATTAGAGCAAACCAGGCTATTAAAGAAGCATAAAAATTAACTTTAGGAGGTTTTCTTTTTTCTATCAACAGTGGCCATTTTAGGAATGTTTAAACATGCTTAGAACAGTTTCTGAAATCCCTGTTAGAGATAGTCCTGCAGACAGCCTCACAACAGACCAAGCTCATGTAACCTTTCTCCCATACAGTTCCCCCATCAACGGGGTAATATCAGCAGCCCCTGAGGAACGTAAAGCAGCATTGTGCTTTAGAGCTGATATCCTCCAGACTTGGCTGGTGGCTTTGGTTGTAGTGTTAATTAGGTATCTTTTGAACTTTGGGTCATTGACTGAGAGAATACTGCTTTGCAGACTCTGACTTACTATAATTTTGTGCTAACCATATTTATTGCGGACAGATTGTGAGCCAGTCATTCTAGCAGGCATTGTCATGAACAAGGGGCAATGTATATAATAAACAATATAATAATATAATTAGGGTCATACATCATAGGCATATACAAACACTATAATTTACTAAGTAATGTACCAAGGAGTACAAAGGAGGATCTTAAAAGTGAGTATGTAAGTATTCAGTGGTTGCATATGGAGGAGAGGTTTATATTAAGTCAGGTGAATCAGGGATGGTTTCATGGCAAAGGTGAGCTTTGAATGTGGAGTTGAAAAGAAAATGTGGTACATATATACAATGGAATATTACTCAGCCATTAAGGAGAATGAAATAATGCCATTTACAGCAACATGGATGGACCTAGAGATTGTCATACTGAGTGAAATAAGTCAGAGAAAAGAGAAATATTGTATGATATAGCTTATATGCAGAATCTAAAAAAGAAATGATACAGATGAACTTATTTACAAAACAGAAACAGATTCACAGAGAATGAACTTATGGTTACCAGGGGGGAAGGGTGGAGGGGAGGGATAATTAGGGAGTTTGGGATTGACAGGTACATCAGGGAGGAGCTGGTTAGTAGTGATCTTGAAGAGACAGCTGGCAGTGGAAGTCTTCCCAAGAGGAAGAAATCTTTCCCCAAAGAGGAACCAGTTAGTGACCCTGAAGAATCAGGAAACAAGAGGGTCCCCAAGAAAAAGAGGAAATTCTCTTCCAAGCAGGAGCCACTCAGCAGTGGACCTGAAGAGGCTGCTGCCAGCAAGAGCAGCAGCTCCAAGGAAAAGAAAAAGCTCCGAAAGCTGTCCCAGGAGAATTAGAATGGACATGTCCCTAGTAGGGCATAATTGCAGAGATATTTCCCAACCCATCCCCTATAGCCCAATAAAAATAAAAACAAATTAAAATAATAAAATGGATAACCAACAAGGGCATACTTTATAGAACAGGGAACTCTGCTCAATACTATGTAACAACCTAATTGGGAAAAGAATTTGAAAAAGAATAGATACCTATATGTGTGTAACTGAATCACTTTGTTGTACAACTGAAACTAACACAACGTTGTTAATCAGCTATACTCCAATATAAAATAAAAAGTTAAAAAAAGAAAGATCAGAGTTATAGAATGGTATAAGAAACAACATAAGTAAAGACATAAAATCTGACAAGAGAGAAGGAGGAGGAAAAGAAGGAGCTGGAGGGGGAGGAGGAAGAAGAGGAGGGAGGAAGGAACTGAGGGAAAGGAGGGAAGAAGGAAGGGAGGGAGGGAGGAAGGGAGGAAGGAAAAGAGAGGGAGAGAGGATTAATCTTAGTTTCCTAGTGAGGAAAGAGACTGATAGCATAAAAATAAAAGAACAAACTAATGCTTCTGACAGAGTGGGTAAGAGTGCATAGAGATTACTGCATAATTGGCTTTTTAAAAGTGTGGTCCCGGGCATCCCTAGTGGCGCAGTGGTTGAGAGTCCGCCTGCTGATGCAGGGGACATGGGTTCGTGCCCCGGTCCGGGAAAATCCCACGTGCCGCGGAGCGGCTGGGCCCGTGAGCCATGGCCGCTGAGCCTGCGCGTCCGGAGGCTGTGCTCCGCAACGGGAGAGGCCACAACAGTGAGAGGCCCGCGTACCGCAAAGTGTGGTCCCTAGACCTGTAGCATCAGCATCACTGGAGACCTTGTTAGAACTGCATATTTTGAGATCCCCACACCTACTAAAACAAGATATCCAAGTGATCTGATGCTGCTCAAGTTTGGGAACCACTGGTCCACAGTGTAGGATGAATTTGAGTGAAAACACTGGAGAGCCCAGCTGGAAGGACACTGAGTTAGTCTCCTAAACTAACAACTCCAAACTAAGCGAGTAGTTAATAAAATTCTTTGATGATTATAATGAGTAGAGACAGGTATGGAAATGTAAAGAAGGAGGAATTTGTGAGGCTTGGAAGAAATTGCTTTTTAGGGTTTATTTGACACCTAAATGGGTCATTCATAAAACTGATGTGATGAGGTTGATGAACAAATTGTTGCCTAATTATATTTTTACTGTAAGAGTCTGAGAAAGGTTTTCAGGCATAATATTAGATTTTTTTTAAAAGTTAAAAAAAAAATTCTAGGCTTCTGCTATTAAACCATACTACCACATCCATAAAGTTGAGGTAGATGGTGCATTTTATATATATATATATATAGCACATTTGGTGGTGTTTCCTTTGCATTTCTTTTAAAAATATGCATACTTTATTTAAATACACTGACAGAGATGAGATCTTTCCTCACATTTTCATGCTGCTGTTCTGGGAAAGTAAATTATGCTGTGATAAAAAATAAGTAATTAGTTACTGTGTTTAATTGATTTTTTTTTTTTTTTTTTTTTTTTGTGGTACGCGGGCCTTTCACTGTTGTGGCCTACCCCGTGGCGGAGCACAGGCTCCGGACGCGCAGGCTCAGCGCCCATGACTCACAGGCCCAGCCGCTCCGCGGCATGTGGGATCTTCCTGGACCAGGGCACGAACCCATGTCCCCTGCATCGGCAGGCGGACTCTCAACCACTGCGCCATCAGGGAAGCCCTGATTTTTTTTATAGAAATTACAATGTAGATTTGATTAAAGGAAGATTGTGCATTACCTACGGTTGTTTCACAAGGCACATAATGGTATGAAACGGTGCTACCCAGCACAGATATTATACCATCATTTTTCTTGAATGTGTTGAGTGGGAGATATTTAGAATTCTTTATGACTTATAAACAATGCAGAATGTTTCTTTTCCCATCTAAAGCAGGATGATAGGGACATCTATTTCACAGCCATAACATGTCCTGACTTAAATTGTAGAAGCCTTTTGGGAGAGAAATAGCTAATGGTAGATTTTAAATAAGAAAGAAGATTGTGAATTTGATGCTGACAAATGATGCACTTTGTAACAAGTTCACTCCTGAAGTTTGCTATTTAGGCTCTGTTTGAGTCAGATGTATCAAAGAAATCTGAAAAGATCCTGTAGAAAAGGATTTGATTCTAGTTCCTGCTGTACTCCAAGGTTTCACAGCCTTGGCAGTAGTTGGGGTTAGTTAATTATTTGTTGTAGGGACTGTCCTGTGCATTGTAGGATGTGTAGCAACATCCCTGTGTCAATCTACTAGATACCAGAAGCACTTTCATACCTGCCCCACCCCCAAGTTGAGACAACCAAAAATGTCTACAAACATTGTCAAATGTCTCCAGGGTCTCAAAATTGTCCCTAGATGGGCATTGCTCTATATCAGTGAAATATAAGCTGCGAAATTTTGCTGATTAAAAAAAAGACACACACACACAACTATTGCATGTAAATCATCTTGGATAATTCTGCTGCTCAGGCTCAGGGCCTTTTGGGGGTTCTGATTCTTTTATGCATTCTTTCTGTCTTGCCCAGAAGTCCCAGCAATTTAGGGTATTTTCCTCTTACTCAGTGGTTATGCTCATCCAGTAGGCCCCTTTCAGGTTTTTTTTTTTTTTTTTTTTAAATCTTCTATTTCTCTCCCAAGCCTAGTTTGAAGCAGGAAAGTCTCTTCAGCTGCCTCTTCCTTGTATCAATATATTTGAAAGAACAGAACCTTTGTATTTGAGGGATTTTCTACTAATTCCCATGATAATAAAATCAAGGAATGACAAGGGGACATTATAAAGGTTTGCGTAATTCTTTGGGGGTTTTAGGGTAGCAGTTCTTGATGAATGAAAGTCCTGCTAACTTAAACCTCTACTTTCATACTGAAGGGTTAGCTCATAAAACTCAGCTCCCTTCCTTACCTTCGGTGAAGGCTGAGTGGAACCTAACATCAAAGGTGGCTCTGCTGTCCCCCACTAAACATGAAGATGCCAAAACAGAGGAATAGTAGTATTAACTCAGTGAGCATTACTATATCACCATTGATCACACAACTGAGAGATTCTGTAAGCCTTCTGTCTTGTCCAGGCATAATTTCTTTCTCTAGAAATTCCATACCATTGACGATCATGCACTTTTACTCATGCCATTAACTATTATGAGCTTTCATCGGGCATAAATTTTAAGGAGCTTATTTTTGTTGGTTTTTACATAATTCCTTTAGATTCCTTAATTCTAGTAGATGCTAGACCTCTAAAAAACCTTGATTTTCCTTCAGGATAAAAATTATATCAACCTCTCAAAATGTATTTTTATCCTACACTTGTTGGAGGGAAACATCTCTTATTAATTGATGTTAATATTCACTTTGCCTTCCTACCCAAGGAGTGCTCAGTTCAACATCTGGTAGTTGGTAGACTTTCAATTAATATGAGACGTGTACTGGAAAGAGGGCTGACATTAAAACCATTGGTAGCAGAGCTCAAATCCCAGTTTTCCTGCTTATAGCTTATGTTACTTTAAATAAGTCACTTAACTTTCTTATGTTTTAATTTATTTTTGTTTAAAATGGGTATAGTATCTATAACACAGAATTGTTGAGAATTTAAATAAGTTAACTTTTGTAATCCATGTTCATTAAATGGAATATCATATATATAACACACATATATATATATAACACATATGTGTAAGAATATATATATAGGTTCTTTTTCATATTGTTTTCCATTATGAGTTATTACAGGATACTGAATATAGTTCCCTGTGCTATACAGTAGGACCTTGTTGTTTATTTTATATATAGTAGTGTATATCTGCTAATCCCAAACTCCTAATTTGTTGCTCCCCCAAATGGAATATCTTTTGTATATGATATGATATTATTTCATTTGATCTTAACTAACCATTGACCCTTTCCTTATGATATAAGTCTTCACTCTCAGTATAATGGAAGAGTTTATATCTATTTTTCCCATTAATAGTATTTCAAGAAATTTATTTCTTATGCAAGACTTAATCTTCTCTTTTATATAGTCAACCATTACCACTGTCATCCCTTTCCATTTTCATGTTACAGAGGATACAAATGCATCTACTATATTAACAAAGAACTGAAAGCTAAGGCCATCATGGTAAAATAGTACCAGATAATACAGTTAAAACTCATTTAGTCTTTCCTCCAATGCATAATCTGCACTGTACTAGTCACAGGTGATAAAATGGTGATCTAGATAGATATAATTCCTGCCTCATGTACTTAGAATCTTGTGGAAAAGATAGAAAATTAAACAAAGATCAGTAATATGGTCTTTATTATTTTTCTTCTATTACTCAATTAATGATCATATATTCAAGATTTATGTTCAACTTCTTTACTTTTCACTTGTTTGCCATCCTTTTCAACTTCAGTTTTCTCACACACACTTCTAATTTTACGCAAATCTCTGGAGAGATTATGTCTTGCCCAAAGTCACTCAGCTAATTAGCTATAGAGACCCTCACTAATGTTTTTCCAAAATACTACTTTTCAAATGGGATGGGACTTCATATATTCTTTAAGAAATTCTTCTGCTTCTTTAATCTGTACTGCTTTCTGCACTCTCACTTAATTATTCATAATGCCCACCCACATCTCAGTTGTGACAGCACTGTGCTTTCAGAGCACATTTTAAACCTATATGGAACAAAAACAACAAAAATGTTTGCTTCTAGAGCTTTCTTTGTGGTTCTGAACAACAAATGAGACCCAGACCCTTCTGTTTCAATTAATACAAGCAGATAAAGATACATGGAGATTGCAATTTGGTATAAAGAGTATAATTCTAATTTTTAAGCTTTAAGCAACAGTATTTATTAACAAAGTTCTTAATTTTGAAATAACTTCTAAATTACCACAGTCTGAGGTGTATAATTGGAGCTGTGCAAGTTGAATATGCAGCAGAGACTTCTTTTTTAAGGGAACCTTCCTAATAGATAAGAATTCAATTCATTACTAAGCTGTTCTTCAGCAAAAAGTCTTCAGTGGCCTCCAGTGTGCATTTGGCAAACTTTGTGCATCCAAGGACCAAACGGAAGGGAAAAGCCCCAAAAGGAGAGGGGAATCTGGGCGAGAAGATGAGTCCATATGCGTCTTGTAGAAGCCAGATGAGCAAATGGTGCTGTTGACATTCTGTTAATGAGAGTTGAGAAAGCTAATCATTATTCTCCCTGGGATGGAAGACCACATCTCCCCTGCACGGAGAAGAGCCATAGATCTACTTATAGGCAAAGCTATAAAGCTATAGGATTTTTTGTAACAAGCAGTTTGGAATCTGCTGTAGTATTTTGACTGTTTCTATCCCACAAAGGAATTTCTCCAATTTCTGATTTCACTGTTAGTAAGGCACTTACAGTCACATTTAGCTATAAACTGCAGTCTGGCTCTCCAAAGCTTTTGCTCATGCTTCACTTTTGAGAGTTTTATTTGTTTTTGTTTTGTTTTAACCCATTTTGGTTGCATTTACTGCTGAAAGAAATACCAGCATAAACTTAGACTCAGTTACTGTTTTTCTCTTTTATCTGTTGAGATTTTGTCTTTTTTAGAAAAATGACCCCCAAAAAGAAAAGCTCAAAAATCAAGTAACAGTTATCTATACCATGAGTTTGTTCCCAAAGGACAAGCAAGTGAGTTTTCTTAGTGGATAATGTAATACCTTCTAGAAATAGCATTTCTCTTGTGGTTTTGGCTTTATTTTTATTTATGTAAATGTGAATGAGTGATTGAATTGGGATGTTTGGGGAATCCAAAATCTACATAGGAAACATCTAAGGAAAAGGAAACTTCAAGTGATAGAAGAGATGATTATCTCTACTGAGTCATTAAAGCAGTGCCAATTCCAAATGTTACTAGTTTTCTTTGGGTTAAGATTGGATTCCCAAGAGAGGATGATTAAGATTGGATTCCCAAGAGACGATGAACAGAGTAGTAAAGGGAAGGAGTTGCATGAACTAAATGGGGGCATGCTTCATAATTAGAAAGACATGGGATGGGTAGACCTGGTTTCTTTCTGGAAATGATGAGGGGTGAATAAAGTTAAGAGCAGATATCCAACTCTTCGGTGGAGCCTTTTGGGCCGTCACTGCAGGAAAAATCAAAGGGCCAGGTTTACAGAAATATGAGAGGCCAGTGTGTCATCATCAATAGCACAGACACAGATAAAAATGGGCTGAAAAGGAGCTGATCTTGCCTTGGCTTACAAAACTATCCATTCTCTTTAAGGGACACAGTTTGGAAATTCTAGGATCCCCATCCATCCAGACTAGGAGCAGGGAGAACTTAATGTTCTAAAATCACCCTTCTCCATCTCACCATATGTGATAAGGCCCACGTCTTGTTAACTTTTCTGTAACTGGGCATCTCTGGTAAATGGCAGCTTTCTTCCATACTGTCCCACTGTACCAATGCTTTCAGGATATATATTCTTCTTTTTACCTAAATTGGTTACTTGTGGCTTCGGATTCTGAACTATCCGCTGTCCATAGTTTAATTGAAATCTTCTTGCTGTATTCCTTCCAAATCAGTGTGTGTTTATTCTATTTGTATGCAAAGCTTCCACTCATTTACATTGCCGCCCACTGTCTCAGAAAGACAGTGCTGTTATTTTCAGTTTTTTTTTCACTTCGGGATTATTTATTTTAGAGTGTTCCTTCCTACTGTAGCATGAAGCAGTATTTTAATTTCATTGTCAAAAGATGAAAGATGTAGGAGTTAGTTACAGTAATGATTGCCCTGTAGCTGAGATTGAATGGAGCTGGAATCTATTTAAACTTGCATTGTGCTTGAAAGATGAGACTTTAATGAATCTTTGTTAAACCCTATCATTTCATGGTTGCATTTAATAGAAAGGAGCCTTTTTGGTCATCACAGCTACGTGGTATTTGCCCTTTTTCTTGTTGCCTATATGTGGAGGAGTTGGCAGCCATGAATGAAGTTTTGGGTCCCAGCAGTATGTATATAAAAATGTAGTGGTCTGCATTTATGTAGGAAAATATGAGAATGTATAAAAGATGTAAAATTGTAATTTAAACCTTTAGCCATTCTGGAATGTATGAAATTACATAGAAAAAAAAAAAAATTTAACCTGCAGGCCTGTAGTGTTCTCCATTTTTTCCTCCAGTCCATTCCCACCCTTGCATTCTTACTTTTCCACTCCCATGTATCTCCATCACCCTATTATCCATCAAGGAGTTATCTTACGTAGCATTTTACTGAGAAGTTTTTCATGACCACTCAAGCCCATATCATGGTGCTTATATGGTAATTGCTGAGTTTACTTGTCTGTTTTACACTTCTACACTGTAATCTCCGTGTAGCTAGGACACATTTTAGGCACACAATGGATGGCAGCCATGCTTACCATCACTGTTAGGTTTAAATGTTTATCTTATTCGCAGAAGTAATCTTATCTCTGATTTGAGAAGACCTTCTCAGGGGTGCACATTTGCTTGAGCACGTGCTCTCTCCCTCTCTCTGTCTCTCTCTCTCATATCACACACACACGCACACGCACACACACACACACTTTGCCAGTAGTAGATATCTTGAATACAAGAACATATGATGTTATAAAAGTTACCCCAAACTGATGACCTTGTCTTTATCCACTAGCATCAGACTAATATAAACAGGTTTTGTGTGGAATTGCTATATGACATTGATGTGCTCTAAAAAGAAAGCACTTGGCAAATAGTGCTTAAAGAGAGTGGGAGAACAGTATGGAGATTCCTTAAAAAACTACAAATAGAACTACCATACGACCCAGCAATCCCACTACTGGGCCTATACCCTGAGAAAACCATAATTCAAAAGGAGACATGTACCACAGTGTTCATTGCAGCTCTATTTACCATAGCCAGGACATGGAAGCAACCTAAGTGTCCATCAACAGATGAATGGATAAAGAAGATGTGGCACATATATACAGTGGAATATTACTCAGCCATAAAAAGAAACGAAATTGAGTTATTTGTAGTGAGGTGGATGGACCTAGAGTGTGTCATACAGAGTGAAGTAAGTCAGAAAGAGAAAAACAAATACCGTATGCTAATACATATATATGGAATCTAAGAAAAAAAAAAAGGTCATGAAGAACCTAGGGGTAAGATGGGAATAAAGACACAGGCCTATTAGAGCATGGACTTGAGGATGTGGGGAGGGGGAAGGGTAAACTGTGACAAAGTGAGAGAGTGGCATGGACATATATACACTACCAAACGTAAAATAGATAGCTAGTGGGAAGTAGCCGCATAGCACAGGGAGATCAGCTAGTTGGTTTGTGACCACCTAGAGGGGTGGGATAGGGAAGGTGGGAGGGAGGGAGACGCAAGAAGGAAGAGATATAGGAACATATGTATATGTATAGCTGATTCACATTGTTATGAAGCAGAAACTAACACACCATTGTAAAGCAGTTATACTCCAATAAAGATGTTAAAAAAAAAAAAAAGAGTGGGGAAGGCAATGATACAGATAAGATAAAATGCTCGAATGAAGAAGCAATATTTACTTCATATTTTGGAGCACAGAACATCTTGGGATCTTTATCTCTACAAACTCACAGTAAATCAGCATACAGAAATGTTCAAGGCACTTTCATCTACATTACATCATTTAATCCTATAATATACCCGGGAAGTGGTAAGATCTCCACTTTTAGATAGAACTGAGAATCATGGACTCAAAAAGCTTCAGGGCAGGTCACCAGTGCCAAAAGCAGCCCTCACCCCTCTGCTTCAAAAATGCCCTTACTCAGGAAAAATGACTAAAGGGTGGTGTGGTCAGGGATAAAAATATTTTATTAAACTACGTGGTGAATTAGGTGAGAGGTTTTTCCGTTTTCTTATTTTGTGTTTTCCTAAAGAAGTGTGCCAGAGAGCCATAGAGGAAATACTTGGATATGCTGGGAGATTTTTCAGAGTATTTTTGGAATCTCTGGTCAAAACAACTGCAGTACACAGTGTTGTGGCCCTCTTCACGAAGCTGTCTAAAGATGGAGACGGGCAAGAGGTTTCTTTTCGACATCTCTTTTCAGCTTTGTTAAGATAACTCCCTTCTCTTCTTATTTTCCACAGATGTTTCCCCAACAGTGAGAGTAGTAATGTTGAAAACAGCAACGCTACCTGCAGCTGTAAATGCATTCATCTTTGCACATCACATTTGCTGAACTGGTAGTGAAGGGTGGTTCTGTCACCTTTAATTAAAAGCATACAAACAAAAACAAATGAAGACATTTTCATCTCTTAAATGATTTTAGCCTGGTGTCCTGTTTCACTGTTCTGCCTTTCAGCAGATTGACTTACCTAATTTGAGGGAAGGTTGGTTTATCATTTGTAATTCTTTTGCAGAGATTAATCAGTATAATTAAAATATGGTAGCATCTGGATGTTAATAGCACAGGTGGAAAGCATGACTGTGGAAGACAAAAGGAGGAACACTGCCACACAAACTCTGCCACCTCCCTGCCACACATACACACACACATATGCACATAGATGTGCCTTAGATCAAAATTGAAACTATTTTTAAGCAGGCAGAAGAATAATCTACTTGCCAATTCCTCCACAAGGACTGTGTAAATCCTATAATCTTACTTGTCTTCAACTCAGTGGGGCTATAATGGCATATAGGTAAAGGAAAGGTCGTTTTTCTTCATTTGTTCTATTTCTGAAATTCTGTCCAAAAACCTAGGCGCTATGTTGGCAGGTGCTGAAGACAAGTGCACTCAAAGCTTTCCTTCGTTTCTCTTCATACAGTCGGTAAGGTATTGAGAGCATGGATGAAACCTTTTATAGCCTGGCATTTAAACTGAGCCAATTTGTTATAGAGGTGAATAAAAACAGATTTTATGGTGTTATTTTTAAAGAGCCCCTCTTCATTTAGAGACAGCATCACACCACCCTTTCTGTCTTACATAGACGGCTCTCATTCCATGCACAGGAGGTTTCTGGATGTTACAAATTGGGTTGATAACATAAAAAGTTTATATTTTTTACAAAATCTTCTTGGGTTACTCACATCACATCCCAAGATTTCTTGAGTCTGTCTGCGCATCCTGACACCTCCTCTTCCTCCCACTCTGCTTGTTTGGCAGTCTCCGAGTGCAAGAGAAAAGGCCTGTTCTAGCTGATACAGGAGGAGGGAGGGGGCGTGGCTGTCACAGCACTGGGAGGCAAGGCAAACAAGGGACAGACTTGGCTGTGACACAGCCTCCAGGGATGAAGTAGATTTCAGTGTACGATAGTAGTTGGACAACAGTTTGGCTGATCCAATCCCTACTCTAGAATAGTCTCCTCAGAAACAAATGTCCATCGCTCCTTATTCTAGAACTCCCTGGTCCAAGGAACTCACACATCTACTGTTTCATCCTCTGAAGCTGTCAACTGAAAGCTCCCTCTACTCGCCTCTCTACCTCACAGTTTCTGCTTATTCAGGACTTTATGTTACTGCTTTTTCTGTCTTCTCTGTGCATGTTTTCCAGATTTCACGTCTTTCAACTAAATCCTCTGCTCAGGCTGCCATAACAAAATACCACAGATTGGGTGCTTTCAACAGAATTGATTTTTTCACAGTTCTGGAGGCTGGAAGTCTAAGATCAAGGCAGCAGCTATCAGGGTTGGTTTCTGTTGAAGCCCCTCTTCCTGGCTTAAGGACAGGTGATTTCTCTCCATGTCCTCATTCTGCCTTTCCTCTTTGTGTTCAGGGCGAGAGAGGGTGGGAGAGAGAATGAGAGTGACTCCAGGGCTCTGGTTGTTGTCTGTCCCTCTTATAAGGACACCAGTCCTGTCTGATGAGGGCCCCACCCTTATGAGCTCATTTAACCTTAATTATCTCCCTAAAATCCCTATGTCCAGATACAGACACATTGGAGGTTAGGGCTTCGACATATGAATTTGGGGAGGGACACAATTGAGTACTTAATACCCTCTGATGGGGCCCCCTTTCATGTGTCCCAGGAGAAAGGATCTCCATTTGTATACAGTGTCCCTCACGGACCTTCCTGTCTTCACTATTACCATCTTCTTTTCCAAAGTGATCCTCATCATATCTTTTTGGACCCTGTGTCATCAGCCACCTGATACATTCTCTGCCTATGATCTTAACCCCATCCCATCCTTCACAAGCCCACCTAAAAGGTAAATATGATTTTGTCACACTCAACTCTAAAGACTTCTGATGATTCCTTATTACCTACAGGTTAAATTTCAAGCTTTGTATCAATAGTATGCATATGCAGTCTTCTGTGATCTCTTCATCAAATCATTTTTCACCTTATCTCCTAACACGTCTTGTCCCAAGCTTTAAGTCTTAATGACTATGAATTGCTGTGCTTTTTCACATGCATTGTGCTTTTCCATGCCTCTATTTCCTCTACCAAGAAGACCCTCCACATTCTTCTTCTCCAGAATCACTCCTGTGCATCCACTGTTTCCAATACCACCTCCTTCAAGAAGACTTATCCCTAGAAACCGAGTGAGCTTCCTCTTTGTCCCATGGGACCCTGTGCACATTTATATCCTAGTTAGTACTTGTGATGGTATAGTAAAAGCATATATTTCTGCACCTGACTCTTTGACTAAAATGTAACAAAGCGTTAATTTCTTCAAAGTCAGGGTCTATTTGTGGTTCATTTTATATCCCTGGTGCCTAGTGCAATACCTGATAAATGGTGCACACCCAGTAGTACATTTGCTGGAGAGATCTTAAATCAATTAATCTCTCTTCTCCATCCCTCTCCCCCCAGCCCTGCCACACACACACACACACACACACACACACACACTCTCTCTCTCTCTCTCTCTCTCTCTCTCTCTCTCTCTCTCTCTCTCTCTCTCTCTCTCTCTCTCTCTCTCTCTCTCTCTCTCTCTCTCTCTCTCTCTCTCATATACACACTCACAGGTACATACAAATTCTTGACTAACAAAACGTCTACTGGATTACCTACATGTTATTTTCCAGAATTTTGCCAGGTTTGAGATCTCAGCAGGAGATGTGCTTGACCTGATTTTATAAAGCTTTGAATATTTGTTACTTGTGTCTTGGAGAGAAGTGGAAGGTATTCTTTAAATATGGAGCAGGGCAAAGGGTTGATGCAGGCTTAAGAACAAGGAACAGACCAAGTTTACTACTAGCTTTCTTGCCTGGGTGAGTAGGTGAAATGGTAACAAATACATTGACTGCAAAGAGTAGCTACTTCAGTTCTATAATTTCTATCA
This sequence comes from Tursiops truncatus, assembly GCF_011762595.2. NCBI lineage: Eukaryota > Metazoa > Chordata > Mammalia > Artiodactyla > Delphinidae > Tursiops > Tursiops truncatus. The sequence continues at coordinate 47,195,332 of NC_047047.1, forward strand.
AAGGATAAGCCAAGTGAAGGGATATGAATATGTCTGTGGGGGACTGGTGGTTCAGCATGAGTTATTTCTACTCTTGGAGAAGAAGCACCATGGTTATGTGTGAAGAACAATAAACTCCTTTGTATCTTACCAAGTGATTTACGTAGCTAGTAGCTAGCGTATTAGAGAGAAAAATGTTCTAAACAACAGTTCACTGTGAATAGTGGTTACAATGTGGAAAAGAAGGTAGAGAATGCTATTCAAATGGAACTTATGCCATCACTTTTCCCCATTGATTTGTTGCTCTACCTGTGATTTATCTGGAGGATTCAGAGAATGAGAATATCCAGGACAAAATAGAAAGAACAGCCTGATCTATGATTTTGTTTTATTCCCTAAGGATATGGGCTTAGTTAGGAGTGCAGCTGAATAGTTCAGAGAGTCACAGACTGAGAGTCTAAGAAAACCCCAATAGGCACCAAAATTAACAGAGGGATGGATCCCCATGCAACCAAGAGCATCAGCTATACCCCCCAATTTAACAGAATCCTTCTGCTGGTTGAGAACCAGTAGATGAGGCTAGTCTTTATTTGATAGTTGGGTTGGCTGCAAATTATTTAAGTCATTTGTGATGTAGGCTTTGGAGGAATAAGCTCTTGGCTGAAATTCAGGGTCAGCAGAAGCAATATAATATAATGAAAATTGGCTTTTTAATACCGGGATTCAAGTCCTGGATTCATTGTCTTCTACCTGCACGATCTTGAACAAGTCACATAAGTTCTCCAAAATTCTATTTCCTCTTCTGTAAAATGGGCACAATGATAATAATAGAATGGGATGGTGGTGAAAGGAAACAAAGTTTTCGTTCTCCATCCGCAAAGTACTAGTCTCAGGGACATAATAGAAGTTTCAAAAATGTATAGGTTGGGACTTCCCTGGTGGCGCAGTGGTTGAGAATCCACCTGCCAGTGCAGGGGACACGGGTTCGAGCCCCGGTCGAGGAAGATCCCACATGCCACGGAGCAACTAAGCCCGAGCGCCACAACTACTGAGCCTGCGCTCTAGAGCCCGTGCTCCGCAACAAGAGAAGCCACCACAATGAGAAACCCGTGCACCACAATGAAGAGTAGCCTCTGCTCACTGTAACTAGAGAAAGCCCGCAAAGCCAAAAAAAAAAAAAAAGTATAGGTTAATTTGTACAAAGTGCTTTCTTTTCCCCCAATTATTGTTCAGTGACTTTGTCTTTGTAATATCCACTCTTCATTAGTTGCCTCCCTCTTTGTTCACGACCTTCTCTTCAACTATGACCTTTTTCCTCTTGTTTAGAATTTCTGGGAAAGGACCAGAGTCACTACTGTCAGGTTTAAAAGAATCAGTTGTAACCCAGGGAGAAATAATGATTAAATACTGGAGAGGAAGACCATGCAGCCCCCTGTCCCCCACGAATATTTTAGTACTCTATCTTTGTGCTTCAAAGGTTGTTATGCATAAATAAATAGTATGTTACTGAGCTTTGTAAACTATATACATTATTTTTTGTGGTCCTCTCTTAGCACAATATGTGAAATTGTAGAAATGAAAGAAGTTATAATAGATGATGCAATTCAACGTTAGGAATTCATCAACCCTTTCTTAATAATTTTTCTTCTGATTTTAGAAATAACCTATAATTTGAATAAAACGATAATCCATTTCTCATTGGAGTTAGATTTTGAAAGGCTTCTTTCATTTAGCCTCTATCCTCTAAGTCAAGAAAAGAAGACATTTTATATTTTATTGTACACAGAGAGAAAAAGAACAAAGAGAATATGTCTCTTTAATGACTATATTTTAGGTGGTAGAAATAAAGGTACTTCCCATGTATCAGGCACTGTCAAAAGCACTATATGTCTCTTAATTCAGTCAAACCTTTCACCAGCTCTGAGAATGGAGTTAATTCCATCAGTATTCCCATGTTACAGCAGAAGGAACTTAACCAAGTAAGTTAACCAAGCACACTGAACCAGATTTGAACAGAGGCAGTTTGGTCCTGGGCACACCCTCTTAACAAATATGCTTTTAAAAAAAAAGTATAAAAAATTTTTTAGATTAATTTATTTTCTAATCATATTAGGAAAACTTGATATTTAAAGAATTCTATAGAGAATTGTTTTATAAAGTGAAAAATCACTGTCTACTGAACCTTTTTTCAAAGTATAGTTTTCAGAAATCAGTTTAACCAGGACCCACCTTTCATTTCATTTCTTTTTTTTTTTAACATCTTTATTGGAGTATAATTCCTTTACAATGGTGTGTTAGTTTCTGCTTTATAACAAAGTGAATCAGTTATACATATACATATGTTCCCATATCTCTTCCCTCTTACATCTCTCTCCCTCCCACCCTCCCTATCCCACCCCTCTAGGTGGTCACAAAGCACCGAGCTGATCTCCCTGTGCCTCATTTATTTTCTTTATGCTGATATGTTTTTGTAATGAGGGCACACAGTTAGGGCTGAGTCAGAAATCAAGCTTGGATGCTGAATGCCCTTGATTCACTCTCCTTCCTTCCATTGCAAAATCTTTTATTCTCTTTCTGCCCGTTCAGGAATAAGTGTTAGAAGACAATTTTCCATGAGTCATTTGTGCTGCTGCATCTCTTGCATAGCAAGACACTGACCTCTTTTTTCCAGTCTGTCATTTCAAGCAAGTTCTATCATGAATGTCCTTGGAACATAGACTATATCTATGGTTTTTCCTCCGTGTACATACATTGTCCAATGTAATAAAGAGCGAAGGGCAGGAATGTTTACTCCCCTTGTAAAATACTGGGGCTCTCTGTGCTCAGAATTCCTCTCCGTTAACTCAACCCACTGTGTGTACACGTTCCTCCCCCAGCCAGCTCTCTTTGCATTACCCTGTGGAAAATGGGGTTCACAGAACAGCACACAAAAAAATGCTGAAACTCTGACTAGTGCTTTTGCTGCAAGTAATGAACTGTCCTTCATCTCTGACCTAAGAATCTGCATTCATGAAACTGCAGTGGGTTAACTTGTTAACTCTGAAGTCAGGTAAAATCTCAGAGCCTTTATAGTCCTTGAGACTAATTATGCACAAAATCCTAAATTCAGGAATGTCTCCTTGGATAGTATGAACCAGATATTACAAGTAGTGAAGAGGAAGAAACCCAGAGGATGGTTACAGGAAAAACAAACATGAAAAAATACCCAAAGTGGACTTGTTACATTTTAATGGGAGGTTAGTCATATCACATGCACAAAAAGTAAGTAATAAATTTTAAAACATCCAACTTAATTAGTATTCAAAGAAAAACAAAATTGAAGAAAATAAATCAAATGTTATTTTCATATAGGAAAAAACGATTAAAACTTAAATACCCAACATTGAAGAGAACATGAATAGAGTAAGGCTAATCTGTTGATGATGGAATGAAAATTAGAATAACTCTCTTGGAAGCCAGTTTCAAACAGCCCAGTAATCATAATTCTCAAATTTGTTAAGTAAATAATCAGAGGTTTACATAATTATCTAAAAATATGATCGTGGGCTTCCCTGGTGGTGCAGTGGTTGAGAGCCCGCCTGCCGATGTAGGGGACACGGGTTCGTGCCCCAGTCGGGGAAGATTCCACATGCCGCAGAGCGGCTGGGCCCGTGAGCCATGGCCGCTGAGCCTGCGCGTCCGGAGGCTGTGCTCCGCAACGGGAGAGGCCACAACAGTGAGAGGCCCGCGTACCGGAAAAAAAAAAAAAAAAAAAAAAAAAAAAAAAAAATGATCGTGGCATTCTAATTTACACAAGAAAATAAAAGTAACCTGGATATGTAATAATAGAAACAAATAAAATAAACTGATGGACAATCTGCATAATAGTATACCAGAGAGCCATTCAAAATTATGTTGTAGAGTATTTAATGCTGTTTAAAGTTATTCAGCTATACTGGTAAGTGAAAAAAACACATTACAAAGCAATATGTATAAAATGTTCATTTTTTATTATAAATGCATATTTTATATATATACACAGAAATAGTCCTTTTCATTTTAAAATTAATTTTGTTATTGAGATATAATTGACATATAATATTGTATAAGTTTAAATTGTACAATGTGTTGTTTTGATATTTACACATTGCAGTATGATTACCACTGCAGCAGTAGCTAACACATCTATCACATCACATAATTATCATTTTTTTTTTTTTGTGGTGAGAACAATTAAGATCTAGAATCTTGGCAACTTTGAAGTTAATAATACAGTATTGTTGACTAGAATCACTATGCTGTGCATTGGATATCCAGATATAGCCTTGAAGGACATACATCAAAATGTTAGCAGCTCTGGGGTGGGGGAATTATATGTGATCTTCATTTTCTGTATTTGTGCTTTTTAAATTTTCTAAAAACATGTATTACATGTATAATAAAATGTTTCATTTTCAGTCAGTAGGGACTCTACTGTACAATTTGCCAGTTTAAAATAAAAATTTTAAAATGTAGGTTATCTATGTCACCTGTTGTAATGAGTCAACATTAGCACTTTGCATAAATATATGCAGGTGTAGAAGGATAGGGAAACTCTAGCAGGATATTCCTGAAACAATTTTAACTTCACAATGTTGAACATATCCACCTTTCAAGTCTCTGTCTTTATTAATGTTTCTCCTACCAAGATCCTAGGAATCATTCAAAATTATCTTACGTGCCATCTCCTTTATCATTTTCATTAAAACCTTTTTAATATCTTTCTACCTTCAAAGAAAAATTCCAGTAGCCTTTGGTGTTTATCTCGTCTCACCAAGGTTCTACCTGAAAACAGAGTTAGTTGTATGCTATTATTATGCCCCATATTGTTATTATTAAACAATGTGTTTCTTAAAGTTAGGCAGCTCTCTTAATTTATAATCTGGGACAATACCTAGCACAGTAGCAGACTATTAAGAAACAATGACTAAATTATCAATATAAGTGAATTCTGCTCTTACAAATTAGAGGAAGTCTTTCCTCGTTGATCTCTTTTCTTTCTGTTTTAAAAACATTGGGCTTGGTGAATTTCATCTTTTCATTTCATCCTTTGAATGAAGAGAGGCAGGCGCACCTGTAATGACTCAATGTTTTTACACCCACAGTCCCCGTGGAATCAGACATGATTGTCAGCGGCAGCTGCTTCTGATGCCGCCAAATGTATCTGAGGAGTTTGGTGACTGTATCTCAGAAGCTCATCAAGTGTGGGGGGGGAAAACAAAAGAGCTGTCTAAAATCCTACCTTCTCCTTCCCAGTTGTGTTATTAAAAGCACAGTACATAGGTCCTGCTCAGAGCCCTGCTATAGGATTGTAGGGAAAAATGAAAATGATAGTATTATTTAATATTTATATAGATTGTCTACGTTTTAAAGCGTTTTCACATTCAGGCTTTTATCCTTATAGTGACCCAAAGAGATCAGTAGAGACAGCATTATTATCCCCTTTTAACAGTTAGAGAAATTAGACTCAGAATGTATTTGACTTGCCCCAGACCTATTCTCACTCCAGCATTATTTCATCACCCTGCTTTTCTGACCCTTGTAAGTGTATATGGGTTAGAGCTCACCCTTTGAAGATATTTAGATACTATAAAATTTTATATTGTTCTTAATAGGAATGTCAACTATTTGATGTTTTACCTTTAAAATGCTCTTCTGATGCTCATGTAACGCCAGACAGTTGGCTACAGAATGGAAGGAAAGCTTTTGTTCTATAGTATTTGGTTTCCAAAATGGTTATAAAAGCTTTGCAGAAGCTAAGTAGCCAGTATTAGCCAACATGGTGTGAGCCCCATAGGTCTGCTTGTTACAAGTTATCAGGAACTTTTTGTTGCAACCTGTAAGCCACGGGTTCCCAACCCACGGGCCACGGACCGCTACCAGTCTGAGGCCTGTTAGGAACTGGGCCACACAGCAGGAGGTGAGCGACAGGCCAGAGAGCAAAGCTTCGTCGTCTGCAGCTCCCCATCCCTCCCCATCTCTCGCATTATTACCTCCTGAACCATCCTCCCACTCCCCCCTCCCCTGTTTGTGGAAAAAGTGTCTTCCATGAAACCGGTCCCTGGTGACAAAAAGGTTGGGGACCGCTGCTGTAAGCCATCCTAAAAATCAACTCTGTCTTGCAAAAGGCTCTCCTACTATCCTACATTCATAGTAAACTAACTGCAAAATATTTGTGTTTTAGGCATTTCACAATGGAAAATTGTATTCCATAAATATCGTTACTTGATTTTCTTTAACTCACTTAAACCTCGTATCCCATTTGCTAAAAGAAATTAAAGATAATATTACATAAAGGCAATTTATTTCTTGGAGGCTTTTCTTGGCAGTTAATTTAAGCAATACATAAAATCCAATAATAATAATAACTGGATCTCTATTCTCTGTAGTTAAAAAGCAGATATTCACCATCAGAGAATATACATCCTTTGAAATTGTCACCTTTGTCTGCAAGCATGCAAATATTCTTATTCTAAGGGGAGAAAATTGGCTGGTAAAGAATTTCCTCAGGCAGACAAGATGAAATAAATGGTCATTTAAACCTTTGATTACAGCCTGTAGTTATGTGCTTTCAGACCTGCCATTATTAGACTATACTCCATTTCCTTGAATGAGACTAGAATTGGTGGGCACTAGCCGGTCGGCTGCAGAATACTGGATTCTGACTCTGTAATGTGGCAGGAGTACCGTCTCAACAGAAAATTTCTCCCAATGCCATAACTATCGACACAAGTGAACTGGGAACTTGTGGATATGGATTCATAAAAATGAAACAGGCTTTACTAGGATTTTCATATTATTTTAAATGAAATGTCTGTTTGCACAATTACTGCCTGTGTGTGGTGGGCAGGTGGGGGGTTGGTAAAAAGTGTTTCTGTCCAGTTGTTGATATGCAGGGATGTTTAGTCAAATGGAAAAGTTGCTACTAGTGGCTCATAAGTTTGATACAGCATTTGAAAAACCATGACTATTCCAAAATAATGGATCAGGGATTACCATAAAAGATTCCTGTAGTGTAAAGAAGGATCTCCCTTTGTATGTTCACGGCATTCCTAACAAATCCTGAACCCATATCAATTTTACTTATAAATGATAACATATTTAAGTCAACTTTAATCCAGCAGAAAAATATATTACTTGAAATGTGCAGACCAAATCATTTTGTAAAGTAAGTCATTCTCTAAAATATGTTTGTAAGTCTTGATATTTTACATCCAACTTTTATTTCAAAATTTTGTTTATAAGTTTTTCTTGGAATTGTTCGAACTTGTGCCTAATGATCCAGCAGAAGTTGAAATGTGAAGGGACATGCGTTGTTCTCAGTACTGTCAAAATGACAGTCAATTTGTTCATGGTATTATTTTAAATGGCCCATTATGCTTTAAGTCCACAGCAATATTTTGGAATATTTACTTCATCTTAGATTTTAAGCATCTAGAGGTCAGAGACTGTGAAGTTTTCCTATTACAGTGCCAACAACCATACCACACCCAATTAAGCAACACATAAATGAATGTTTAGAGATAATGATTCCTATTCCAGCAGAAAAGAATCACCCTGAGTGAACTTGGGGATGTTTATGTGGAAGAGTTGACTTTTAAACAAGAGATTATAAAGACACCAAAATGTTTGAGTTGAGACAAAGGTACAAACATATAAATACTGCGGCAAAAAATTTTTGGTGGATGAAAAACATTTTGCTCTTCCTTTCAATTTATTCATTAATTGTTTACTTGGAAAGACTTCTGTCTATAATTGGTAGCGAAGGCTTGGACAGAATCCTGAGAGGCCCTAATAATATATTAGCCCTTATATCCTTAAAGGCAAAGCTCAATAAATAGTCTTTATACTTTTGTTAGTTATCTGTAAGGTCATAAATATGGAAATTTAGAAATTCTCAAAGCACGTGCTAATGGAACGCAAGAACTCCAACATTTGATTACTAACAAGAAAGTAGTTATTTTTCAGATCATAATAGAACCTAGGAGTACAAGGAAATCTCTGTAGAATCTAAATTCATCAGGTGGTTGAGAAACACAAATCTAAAGGAAAGATGAGATTATCTCAGGGGAAGAAATTGTTAGAATGTTATAGAAGCAAAGAAAATACAGTGTTGCTGAGATTTTGACTGTCCTCTGGGACCTCACACAATAAGGGAAAAACAGTTCTCTCTGTCATTGTTTGAGAATCATATTCATCTGGGAAGGCTGTATATTAACTGATAGACTATACTATCAGATGGCCTGGATAGAGATTGAAATGCAGGAAAGGAAACATTCTTACCACACAGGAAATCAGACCATCAAGGAGCTATGATGAGGCAAATTATATCGTCTGTTTATGTTCTATTTAATTTGTGCTTAAGGCAGGGGATGGGGTAGAGGGGAGGGGAGGCAACATTCTCGCACTTAGGACTTTAAAAGACAAGGCAATAGAAAAAGAAATGTTATTGATAGGAATAGTTAACACGTATAAAGTTGTGTTTGTTTGTCATTTTGTCTTTGCTTTTGTTTGCTTGTTTTAGTTTAGACAACCGAAATGCTGTTTAGAAATTTCATTGGTGATTCAGGATGAGGAGAAGAATTATCTATGATGTATAATAATTTACACCATAACAAGCATTTATAAATGGCGAGAAACTATTTATAGATGAGATGCAAGCGGTACATCCAAATTGTCCATACACTTTCATAAGGAACTAGGACTTGAGTCATGAGAGCTCCAGTGCAGTTTAATGGTCTGCTTTTCCAAGCCAGGGTGCTTATAAAAGCTGGAATTGGGTTGTAAAATGCATATTAAATGCATGAGTTTAATCAGCTGATTATTTATATGCCAGTTTGAAGTAATTTATAAATTTCCTTCATGATATTTATTTTTTTATAACATATACCATGCATTTGGTAGAAATTGCATGAACATTATTTTATAAAAAAATACTTTCAAGGGGAATTCACAATCAGCTAAAATACAGCTTCAAAAATAAATATGTACATTTTTAATGTGTCATACATACACAACTATATTTAGTGCTGTTTCAGAGAATTCTATAATGTTAAAGAACTCAAAATAAGCTGACAGGTATATTATTCAGGTGTACTAAATGTCCTCAAATCAACCTATCTAAATTGTGTTTAATTTTATGCTTCAATCTGTTCACTTGAGTTGCTCCAGTACAGATTTTTGGAGGTCTTTTTGTAAGTTTAATCTCAGTTTTTTTTAAGGGTGCTTCTTTAGTGATGGTGATGAAATTTTAATATGCAAATGAGTGTTTTTCTTTAAGGCAACAGTATCATTAAAGAGAACAAACATGTTATTTTTAAATCCTCTACTACAAATAAAGATACTGAGCCTCGTATCGCTAACATTCATTTGGGTCTTTATTCTATTTTAATTGAATATTTTAATCAAGTAGTCATAGGGAAAAAGGTATAAACTGAGATGAAGGCTAATTTAGCAGCCAGGTTGTATGAGGGTTACCTTACTAGGTAGCCTAGATAATGACAATGGCCAGTGGCAATTGGTCTGTTCTTTGGCAGCGTTCTTTCACAGTCTTTGTGTTGCTTGTGGTGAGTGAAAGACATTTGTGTTGAGCAAAGTGTGACTCCAGCTGTGTAACCCAGCTCAGGGCCATGGAAACTCAACCTTGTCTGTCCCTCTGCCAGAGTATCTCAGTTTAGAACAAATGGCCTGGAAATCTTCCCTTTAGTTTCTTCTGCCACCCCCAACCCTGTCCCACCTGGATTTTGAGGTCAAAAAACAGGCCAATTCATGTAGTGAGCCCATCCCCTGAAAGGTGAAGGAATTTGCACTTATAGCTTCTGAGAACACAGGATTATCTTGGGAGCTCACAGAGTTTAGCTACTACACTGCATCAGTGTTTCAGATTCAGCTTTTATTGATTCTCTCTTATGAAACATTCTGGAAGAGGTGGAATTCAGCTATGGGTGGTGCAGGTCATTTATTTCAGGCCTTGTATCTGGCACTTTTTTTTTTTCTTTTTCCTATTAATTTCCCTCCCCTGCAAAGGGAGGGGAATATAGGTTTGCTTGTGAAAACATTTAACTCCTTATACCCTTTCTGTGTTTCATTGGAAGATAATAATGAATGTCAAGAGCTATGAATGAAGAGACAAAACAAAATATAAGATCTAAAAAGAGAGCCTTTGGACTAATGTTGAGGGAGTTGAAGAAAAAGCATTAATAAGAAAGAGCAAGGGGTTTTGCACAGAATAGAGAGTATGGATTGGGGGATGGTGCTAACAAGAATGGAGTTGAGAAGGGTTGAAATATTGTAGAGTTCAAATTGCTATAATATTATAGAAACAAGAAATATTCTCCTCGGTAAAGGAAGTGAAGTAGGTAAAGTAGCTATACCACAGCTTATTCCTGGGATTTAATAGTATGTTTCACTAATAAACTTCCTGCAGGAAAGGAGCACAGTGAGAAAGGAAAGTGCTGTCTTCATCTTTTCAAGTAATTGAATTGTTCTTTATTTGACAATATAAGGGTAAGTCTCCCCTATTGTCCCTGTTTGTAGGACATTAAATTAACGCCTAACAACACCTACAACCTGTAGACATTAACTCAGAGAAGCCACAGTGCAAATATATGCTACCCTCACACTGTCCTTTCCCACTTGGACCAGCTAGTTTTGTGCACAGGAAGTTTTCACTGTGTGGTCATGAGCCTATATTTGAGGGATGGTATCGGAGATGTGAGAAATTTGACCAGTGACCAAGGGTGGGTCAGGACAAATTAGGCATTGTGATTGGAAAGTCACATTTGTATGTCTTGCTCTGACAGGATTTGAAGAGCTCAGAGTCATGATGGCATGAGCATTTATATAATACAAGTGGCCCTCCTTTTTTCAAGTTTCACATGTCATGGGAGCCCCTGAACTTCTTTGTAAATTTTTCATAAAACCAAGTTCATTCTTATATCATTACTCTCCTGATCTTTCTTCTGACTTTTGAGTTTAATTTTCTTTAATAAGAAAGTCAAGATCATGAGCATCATTTATTATTTTAGTCTTTAAAGCATGTGGAATCATAGTAGGCACATTACTTGACAAATATTTAACAAATGTTTCTTGCTTATCAGCAGCAGCTTGCCCTAAGTGATGTGGGAAGAATGCTCATAATTCTACAGTACAGCCCACTTTGTATGCTGGTGGAGCCTATTCCAGAAATCCTCATCTTTTACGTTAAGCTGGGTTGGACCCAGGCTCTCGTGTGTTAGGCATGAACAGCAGGGAATGCTGATTCATTTCCTGTAGATCTGATTTGGAGAAATTCTGTATCTCAGTGAGCCCAAGATTCTTAGTCAGCTGGCATTACCCCAGTCAGCTATATTTCTTTATCATCTATTATATGCTCATATCTGTGCTAGATATTTGGGGGGATGGTAAAATTTTAATATTTTAAAATACAGCCTCTGCCCTGCCCCCATTCTCTGAGATCCTTACCCTGCTGTAGCAGTTATCACTAGCTGACCTTTGATTATCTACTTACTTGTCTATTTTGTTATCATCTGTGCCCTCACCCCCACCCATACAAATTTTATCAGGGCAGGGATTCTCTCTGTTTACTGCTTTATCTCCAGTGGGTAGGACATAACAGGTGTTCAAAAAATACTTAATGAATGAGTGAATGAATGAATGCCCTAGGTTCACCCCAACTGCTGCCTATTCCACAAATAGCCCTTTACTGAGCAATCTTGGCAACTCATAGCATCCTTTTTAATACTTTTTAATGGGAAGAAAAACTTCATACAATCCAAGGTTCTAACGAAAACTCTTACTCTTATCAATAATCTACCTCCCAATGTATCTTTGTATCTTTCCTAATGTGCTGTTCAAATTCTTATCTCTATGTTTTGGTTATGTTTCTTGCCTAACTGGGGATAGCTTAACTTTGCACCTTTATTCATTCAGATGAATACACCTGGTTCGAATCCCTTGGCAACTTCTGCTGACAGTTCAGCTCACACTGAACTTTTCTTTCAAGTCATATTTTCTTGAAAACATCATGTGTTATTTCCATCTAGGTAACCAAATTGTAAGTTTCTTGTGGACAGTGGTCATTATATTCATTCATTTATTCATTCATTATTTTCTTAAGCAGCTGAATAGTATTGGGATTTTGTGTTTTTGGAGAATCATTCTGACAATACCATATAGTGTGAATGGCATGGGAAGTAGAGATGGAAACTAAGGATTGTCAGAAAGTTTCTTTTCTTCATTTTCCCATGTAATCTCCCACCATTATCCTTCCAGGAAAATGGAATATCATCCTTACGTCTCTTTAGAGCAATCTATAGCCTCTTTTTCTTTTCATGTCTATCTCAGTCAGCTCCAAAATTGCATTGTCAGTTGCTTTGATGATGCTGGTGCCTGGTTCAACTCAGCAGAGATTTCCTGAGTGTCCACTGTGTGCTAGGGCTGAGATAAGTATCAAGGGTTCACATGAAATTAAGATGTGACCCTGAAGCCTAGGTTCTAGAGGGCTTACACTTTAGCCTGGAGCTATATTTAAGAGTGCTGTGGATGTGCATGAAATATCTGAAGGATTGAGAAATAGTCCTTTCAAAGTAAAAATTGTTTACTTTCATTAGCACTATAGCTAAATTTAAGCTAGGAACTTCACTCTCCACAAATCTCTGTTGCTCTCAAGGATTGAGCATTTACCTACAGTTAACGAAGGAACTGAATTCATTTCCTACAATCGACATAACATAATTTAATTCAAAACAATGCTAGTTGAGTTTCGCTGAAACATGCATCCTGATAGTCTAGCCAGAGTGTAATAGATGTGTCTAGAAATTAATTCTGGATTCAAGCAATGGCAAAGCCCATATTAAGATGGGTCCCAGGCCACAGCTGAGCTGTCCTGTGAGATGCACCCTAGTCTAATGTAACTGTGAGTGGATCAATAGCGAGAAAAATCTTTTAGTGAAGCCAGGAGTCCCTGGTGCATCCTTATAAACCCTGCTATGCTTGACAGAAAACAAAAACATTTATTTATATATTTAGCTGTCTGTCTATAAATATACACACACACACCACACACACACACACACACACACACACACACACACACACACACACACACACACACACACACACACACACACACACACAGTCATGTAACTAAAAAATTATTCCAGTAAAGTAAAAGACAGGTCCTATTTTCTGAGACTGATCATTAATGATTTTAAAACATTATATAGACATTCTTAGATTTTGCTAAACTTCTGCAATGTTTTTATAATGTTATTGCCCTGACAACTCTTATCCACCTGTCAGGCATGGCAGAACCAACTGGTATATGTTTCAAAGCAGCTGTTAATGGCAGCATCTGATTGAAAGTTCTGCAGTAGATGTACAAGGAAGTACAAGTTAAGCAGCACTGCTGCAGAGTACAAATACCCTTTATTAGTGACTTCTGGCTGCCTTGGCTTCTAACCCCCATGGCAGACAGTGCAATTCCCAGACATTATTTGCTCAGCATTGGATTTGGACTTTTGCTTTCTGAATTCTGTGCATGGTGCTGAGCTAATTTTTCTTTATTTTGTCTAGGCTGTCAAATTTTGACACTGGATGGTCATGTTAATTTCCCATTTCTTCCCCAAAGCAGATGCCCAGATTTTTCAGAGTTTCATGGCAATAATTTTTGAAGGCTTTACAAAAGTATAATTTTTCTTTATCATTATAATAAGGCTTGACAAATGGTCCTAAAGGATCAGGTAGAATTTCCTTGTAGCTGAGTGAGTTGGTTGTAATCAGGCTGTTTCCAGGCAATGTGTCCAGTCCCATGGTTACTGGTTTCTTAATGTCTCTAAAGCTGGAATATCATTCTGCAAAGGGGTGAGAAACCTTGGGAAAATAAATACAGAGAAAGTGATTTCTCACTTCACCTCTTTTAAACACACCACTCTGCACATTGTTTTTGACTACATTTGCGTTTACAAAAATGTATAATATTTCTACGAATAAGACACCCAGAGAAACCAGACTTTGTCCCAGGAGACTGATGTTAGTGCATTAGAGAGACAGCACGTTTCCTTGCTGGAGATTAGTGGAATGTCTGTGATTGAGTTGGATAACCCATCTGTGATCCTATAGGCTTGCTTTGGCCTGTGGCCTAACTGCAGATTTTAAGGGCTGCTTTCTAGAACTGGAAGAGTTACCTTTGGTGCTCTCTAAAGCATAGATACCCGAGTGGCAGTGTGGAAGAGGGGCATCTCTAAAGCAGAACCCAGAAACCATAGCTTTATCCCCCAGCATTGCCAAAGCCTCATGAATTGATGTGAAAGAACAATTTCTATTTTTTCTCTACTGTTTTTAGGAAAACATGAGTTGTTAACACTTGCCACATACTTTATTTTACAGGAAGCTGGATAGCTGAGACCATGTCCTGAAAATTCCAGCAAGTTCTGGTCTTCAAGTTCAGGCTACTTGTGAATGTGTGTTGTTGTTGTTTGTGGTGGTTGTTGCTTTGCCAGCTGAGATTCCAGAGTCCACATGCATTGTGGGAATTGGATGAGGGCGCAGCTGAAGGGTGTGAAGCTGAGGGAGCTGTGAACTCTCAATATGTGAGTCTCAGTAGATTGTCAGTGACCCAGCTGCAGCCAGCCATCTCTCCCATGTAAACTCTCTGAGGATGCTACTCATCACTGAATCCTAGGGACTTAGAGCTGGAAGTGACATTAGAGACCTCCTAGTTAAAGGCTTTTCTGTTATAAGAAAAGGAACAGACGCCTAAATAAAATTGACTCCTTGTCTGAATTCATCTATTAGTTATTTTTTCCATTAGTTACTATATTCGACTGAGATTTGTACCTCCTTATCTCTGAGCTTAATGCCCTTTTCATTAGAACATTTCACATACTTCTTACACTTGGTAAGAAATATACTGCAGAGAATTCCAAACAATGGTCTCAGCACTTCTTCTTTTGCATCAGGCAAAGAACCACATCAGATTCATGAGAAAAGGAGTTGGGTGCACATTCTGAAAATACACAATCCCCAGTCTTGGGCAGAAATTCAGGGCAGAAATCCTGTTTAGAATTAACACAGGTAGTGTTTTTTATGATTTGTCTTTATATCAACAAATGAAAATATAATAAATTATAAACCAGAATTACACCTGATGTAATTTAACACAATTACAAATTATAAATCTGAATTCTTCCAATGTTTCTTTAGTGTGCAGCTATATATTTGGGCATATTTAAATGAAAACAAATGTTAATTACATTCCCCTATTTGTATTACATGTATGGCCCAAAGTTAGAATGCATTAATAATGTAAACTACATTGCATAGGTAAATTGAAACAAACAACATATGAAAACCTGAATGCATTATTCAAGGAACTATTCATTTTAAGGGAATATTTGTTGTTTAGCAAAGACATTTATCATAGCATTGTAATACATTCAGAGATTTCCTGCTCTACTGTACTATGACCTTCTCAAGGGCAGGAGCTATTTTCTATTCATATTCTTGTCCCCAGTGCCTTAGCATAGGGCCAGAAATCTAGTAGTTATTACATTAATGTTCACTGAATTGTCTGATACAAATGCTCTCTGCCAAATAAACATCTAGAAGGACAAATTGATTTGGGAAACATTTTTGGAAAATGTGTGCTACAACGTTACCCAGAACACTAGGTACTTTAGATTTTAAAATTCATTCATTCTACAGTCAAGTTTACAATTTAGTTGGGGGAGAAGATGTAAAAATCATTGATTACAGTACAAGATGCTAAGTGGGATAATAAAGATGTATTATTGTGTGAAACCAATTAAACCAGTACATTAAAAAAATATATATAAATACAACTGAACAACCTAGGGCATTTGCGAACTTAGTATTTAAGGCAGATACTATTAAAATGCCCATGCATTTTTGCCCATGGCTGTGGGGGCTGTGCCATCTCTCAAGTGTGACTAGGTAGGGCCTAAAACACGTTCCCTGGACTACTGCCTTCAGCATGTGGGGCTCCTTGAAATTCACTAATGTAGTTGCCCAAATTCTCATGATAGGCAAAATCAGAAGGCTTTCATCTAGTCATATTCAAGGTATTTCATTAACTTTACTTTTACTCAAATGTTTTTCAGTGGCTTTCCCATCTTTGAAATGGCTTGGTATGGATAAAGGTGTTGGTTCATTCCTTTAGACAAATCTCCAAGTACGGATTGTTTTATTCAGTTATGACTTTCACTTATCAGTATATGGCTAAGCGTTTAGTAATGCTGTACTTTCTACCCTGCCCAGTATGAGGGCCCTTATAATCTGCATATCTGCACTGGAGAAACAATGCAATCCCAATAATTGACCCTACTTGGTGAACACGGTGACCAGTTTTTGCGGAGTTTATCTACCTGTGGGAGTTTATCCAAAAGAAATGCCCTTAAAATGTTCATAGGTGGGGTTACGCAGCAACAAACCATGTTATACTGATGTCATTTCATTCTGTGTGAAATTAATTCCAACGTACTCCATCATTAACACTACAAGTATTGTGGAACTTTATGAAATCCTGAAGCCTTGGTTTCTTAGGACACCTGTAACCCAGTTTTGCCAACTCCCCCCACCTACCCATGTGAATTTCTCTGCCCTCTGTAGTTGCTTCACTGAAGGATGCTGCCAATTCCTGGGGAGGGAGTTTTTTTAAAATGAAAATTTGGGGGGCTTTCTTCAGAGATTCAATATTTTAGAATTGGCCAGGATATGCATTTTTTTTCTATTTCCTTTTAAATTTAATTTTATGTATTTTTTTATACAGCAGGTTCTTATTACTCATCAATTCTATCAGTGTATACATGTCAATTCCAATCTCCCAATTCATCACACCCGCACCCCCACCGTTAACCCCCTTGGTGTCCATATGTTTGTTCTCTGCATCTGTGTCTCAATTTCTGCTCTGCCAACCGGTTCATCTGTACCATTTTCTAGGTTCCACATATATGCGTCAATATACGATATTTGTTTTTCTCTTTCTGACTTACTTCACTCTGTATGACAGTCTCTAGATGCATCCACGTCTCTGCAAATGACCCAATTTCATTCCTTTTTATGGCTAATATTCCATTTTATATATGTACCACATCTTCTTTATCCACTCGTCTGACGATGGGCATTTAGGTTGCTTCCATGACCTGGCTATTGTAAATAGTGCTGCAGTGAACATTGGGGTGCATGTGTCTTTTTGAATTATGATTTACTCTGGGTATATGCCCAGTAGTGGGATTGCTGGGTCATATGGTAATTCTATTTTTAGTTTTTTAAGAAAATTCCATATTGTTCTCCATAGTGACTGTATCAATTTACATTCCCACCAACAGTGAAAGAGGGTTCGCTTTTCTCCACACCCTCTCCAGCATTTCTTGTTTGTAGATTTTCTGATGATGCCCATTCTAAGTGGTGTGAGGTGATAGATACCTAATTGTAATTTTGATTTGCATTTCTCTAATAATTAGTGATGTTGAGCATCTTTTCATGTGCTTCTTGGCCATCTGTATGTCTTCTTTGGAGAAATGTCTATTTAGGTCTTCTGCACATTTTTGGATTGGGTTGTTTCTTTTTTTAATATTGAGCTGCATGAGCTGTTTATATATTTTGGAGATTAATCCTTTGCCTGTTGATTTATTTGCAAATATTTTCTCCCATTCTGAGGGTTGTCTTCTCATCTTGTTTATGGTTACCTTTGCTGTGTAAAAGCTTTTAAGTTTTATTATGTCCCATTTGTTTATTTTTATTTTTATTTCCATTACTCTAGGAGATGGATCAAAAAAGTTCTTGCTGTGATTTATGTCAAAGAGTCTTCTTCCTATGTTTTCCTCTAAGAGTTTTATACTGCCCGGTCTTACATTTAGGTCTCTAATCCATTTTGAGTTTACTTTTGTGTATGGTGTTGGGAGTGTTCTAATTTCATTCTTTTACATGTAGCTGTACAGTTTTCCCAGCACCACTTATTGAAGAGACTGTCTTTTCTCCATTGTATATCCTTGCCTCCTTTGTCATAGATTAGTTGACCATAGGTGAGTGGGTTCATCTCTGGGCTTTCTATCCTGTTCCATTGATCTATATTTCTGTTTTTATGCCAGTACCATATTGTCTTGATTACTGTAGCTTTGTAGTATAGTCTGAAATCAGGGAGTCTGATTCCTCCAGCTCCATTTTTTTCACTCAAGACTGCTTTGGCTATTTGGGGTCTTTTGTGTCTCCGTACAAATTTTAAGATTTTCTGTTCTAGTTCTGTAAAAAATGCCATTGGTAACTTGATAGGGATTGTGTTGAATCTGTAGATTGCTTTGGGTAGTATAGTCATTTTTACAATATTGATTCTTCCAATCCAAGACCATGGTATATGTCTCCATCTGTTTGTATTATCTTTAATTTCTTTCATCAGTGTCTTATAGTTTTCTGCATACAGGTCTTTTGTCTCCTTAGGTAGGTTTATTCCTGGGTATTTTATTATTTTTGTTGCAGTGGTAAATGGGAGTGTTTCCTTAATTTCTCGGTCAGATTTTTCATCATTAGTGTATAGGAATGCAAGAGATTTCTGTACATTAGTTTTGTATCCTGCTACTTTACCAAATTCATTGATTCTCTCTAGTAGTTTTCTGGTGGCATCTTTAGGATTTGCTATGTATATTACCATATCATCTGCAAACAGTGACAGTTTTACTTCTTCTTTTCCTATTTGTATTCCTTTTATTTCCTTTTCTTATCTGATTGACGTGGCTAGGACTTCTAAAACTGTGTTGAATAATAATGCTGAGAGTGGACATCCTTGTCTTTTTCCTGATCCTAGAGGAAATGCTTTCAGTCTTTCACCATTGAGAATGATGTTTGCTCTGGGTTTGTCATATATTGCCTTTATTATGTTGAGGTAGGTTCCATCTATGCCTACTTTCTGGAGAGTTTTTATCATAAATGGGTGTTGAATTTTGTCAGAAGCTTTTTCTGCATCTATTGAGATGATCATATGTTTTTTATCCTTCAATCTGTTAATATGGTGTATCACATTGATTGATTTGAGTATATTGAAGAATCTTTGCATCCATGGGATAAACCCCACTTGATCATGGTGTATGATCCTTTTAATGTGCTGTTGGATTCTGTTTGCTAGTATTTTGTTGAGGATTTTTGCATCTATATTCATCAGTAATATTGGTCTGTAATTTTCTTTTTTTGTAGTATCTTTGTCTGGTTTTGGTATTAGGGTGATGGTGGCCTCATAGAATGAGTTCGGGAGTATTCCTTCCTCTGCAGTTTTTTGGAAGAGTTTGAGAAGGATGGGTGTTACCTCTTTTCTAAACATCTGATAGAATTCAGCTGTGAAGCCATCTGGTCCTGTTCTTTTGTTTGTTTGGAAGATTTTTTTTTATTTTTTATTTTTTTACGGTACGTGGGCCTCTCACTGTTGTGGCCTCTCCCGTTGCAGAGCACAGGCTCTGGACGTGCAGGCCCAGCGGCTATGGCTCACGGTCCCAGCCGCTCCGCGGCATGTGGGATCTTCCCAGACCGGGGCACGAACCCCTGTCCCCTGCATCGGCAGGCGGACTCTTAACCACTGCGCCACCAGAGAAGCCCTGTTTGTTTGTTCTTTAATTCTTCCTGATCTTTGTTAAACATTTCTTGCATCTTCTCTCTCTTTGCCTCCATTCTTTTTCCAGTGGTCCTGGATCATCTTCACTATCATTATTCTGAATTCTCTTTCTGGAAGATTGCCTATCTCTGTTTCATTTTGTTGTTTTTCTCGGGTTTTATCTTGTTCCTTCATCTGGTACATAGCCCTCTGCCTTTTCATCTTGTCTGTCTTTCTGTGAATGTGGTTTTTGTTCCACGGGCTGCAGGATTTTAGTTCTTTCTTCTTGGATATGCAATTTTGTAAGCAATTCCATTGCTTCTGATATAGGTGCTTCTCATATAATGATTTCAGTTCCCTCACCCCAACCCCATCCCATCCATGTAAGCAACACTTCAGCCCTTAAATCATGGGGACGATGCTTAGCCAAGCATGTCAAAGTCCATTTCTGTTCTTTCTGATGGATAGAAACCTCTCTTCCCTGGTTCTCCCTAATTTCTGTGTTTCTTGGAAGAAATGTGAAAGCAATATATTCTTTAAAAAGCAGTTCACTCTTATGAATCTTCTTTTAAAACGAGCATGACTGTGATTCATGACAGTCGAGAGCTTCGTTGTAGCACATGACGAGCTCTAATTGTCTGATTATCTGCCCAGATACAAAAGAGCAGGTCATTCAAAATGTCCGTCCTCCCCCTGGGTATAAAGACCCATGAGACTGTTAACTTTGATTTCTTACGTGATCAATGGCAAGGAATTAATTTAAGATATTGCTGGTATACATCAATTTATCTGTCAGTACCTTTCCATTCCTATCTCACAATAGCTTCTGCTCTGTTGAGCTTCTGAAAGCTTAAAACATTCTGGCTCACTGTTTTTATTATTGTTTTCACCTGCTTCCCTCCTCCTAACCCCTCCACTCTGATACTCAGATTTTTATGAGATTCTTACAAGAAGCATGACTGAAATACTGTGCAAGTGCCTTGCTATTCTGGGAATGTGGGTCTTCCAGTTGGCCCTGTCGATGCATGTAGAAGCATCATCATTTGGTGTCCTGTATGCATTCTCCTCAGTCCCCCCTCCCTCGAACTTGCATATAGGACACGGAATGCAGTTACAATCACCATCCTTCAGTTGGTACTAAAGCATTGTTTGGCGGGAAATCCTCTACTCCCCCCTCCCCTGGAGTGGTGATGACAAGGAAACAAGGAGAAATGAGAGAAGATAGACATGTACCTAGGAGGTGATACTTTTCCTTTCCTGGTGACAACTTGCTCTTGTCTTCATTATGTCTGAGAGGAGTTCCTTTACCTTCTCTCTCTCCTTCTAAGGCTACATTTCCTCATGGCTAACCTAGTACAGTTATGCTACATTCCAGGAAGTTTAGGTTGTCTCTCTTTTAAAGTGAAAAATTAGTGTTATGGACACAGGAAAACCTGGTAACATCTACTAGAATGGGAGAAGGAAAGAAAGCAATTTTTCCCCCTCAAATTAAGTATTGTGCTTCAGATGTTCTGCAAGATAGTTAAATTGCTTCCATGGAAAGAACGTATCTCTTGGTTGGTCAGAGTAGTTTTAATAGGAGCTGGTCTGATATCTGTTTTTTTTCCCCATACATCTCAACTTGAGATGAGATGAAACGGGAAGTACCAGATGTCTTCTTTGTTTAAACAACAACAATAGCAACTTATAGACAATTGAACTTTGAGGGAAGTTTCTCTGCAAATTTATAAATACGTGGTTAATATCTTCAGCAGGAAGTGTTACAGGTATGCTACTCTTGGGAGATGAGGGACTTATTTCCATCATATACTGAAAAGTTATGAATACAACAAATCAAGCTCTTGAACATTTTGGCAATTTAGTAATCCTGAGTGGTGTTGATGTGGTTTGATTTTCAGATTCATGGCACTCATTTATTCACTCCTTCAATGTTTTTCTGAAGCACCTTTGCAGACAATGTGTCATAGACTCTCTGTCTGTGCACATATGCTCTGCAGCCTGAGTTCAAGGCCGTCTGCTAACAGTATGACTTTGGGCTTAGTGTTCACCGCTCTGAGTCTGTTTTCTCATCTGTAAAATGTTTATAATGATAAGCATACTACCACATAGGCATTTTTGTGTATGTGTGACAGTCACGTGAGGATACCTGAAAAGGGCATAGCAGAGTTTCTGGTACGTAATAAATGTTCAATGCATGTTGCTAATTTTCACCTTTTCTGTAGCTGGAGCTAAGTTGCTAAAGGATTGCCAGCCTCCAAAGACAATATTGTTTTTAAAACTCAGCTGTAGAGATCATGTTTTATTGGTGCATTTAAAGTACGATTTGGTTGTCATTTGTTCAACTTGGAATTCTTTAGGAACATATTTGCTTTATGTCATGTCCTTCCATAATTCCGTAGGGGCAGGTTTTGTTTGTTGCTCAGTGGCTGGCACATAGTAGATGTTGTATATATATATGAAAGAGAGGGAAGGAGGGAGCGGGGAGGGAGATAGTTGGTATCTCTGCTGCTTTGCATGGGCTTTTGCCTGTAAATCACTTCTTGGGCAGTGAAATAAAAGAATCCTTAGAACAGAGAGAGGCAGACTGATGTGATGATGGGGAGTGATGTTTCTTCTTAAAGCAAAAGGAAGTGCTGATGGATGTGGCCCAGTCTTAACCTTCTCTTTAGTTCTGATGCTTCCCTGGGATGTGTCACATGTCATCTCAGTGGGAGTGTCATCGGAGGGGAAAGTAGGACACTCCTAAGTACCAAGAGGAATAAGTCAGTTGAAAATTTGTCATAATTCAGTAAAAGGAGATGTCCCCTTTATTTTTTATGGCAAAATTATTCTGTGGCGGGAACAGCAGGGAAGGCAGGTCACTAGTTGTTATAGGCTTTTTCATTACTCTGTATAGGAAATCTCATAACTGACTTCATAGGATGAAATATCACCTTCAATGGCAGAGTTACAAGACAAGAGTGGAGAACTCTGACATGTGCTGGAGGAAAACTAATCTTTCTGTGCTGTACTCCTTCCTTTTCTCCCTCCACATCTTGGCTGGGAAGCAAAATTAGAAATTTGGTTCTTAGATATTAAAAGTTTTAAACTGATTAATTTTAATGCATCAAGTATTTTTTTAGGCACCAGCTGTAATAATAATAATAATAATAATTGGAAGAGGAAGAGGAATCATTAATTAAGCTCTTATTAGTGTTAGGCATTAATTAAGCTATATATCTTATATGTATTATCCCACTTAGTAGCCATAAAAAACAATAGGGTAGTCATCGTTATTTCACAGATGGAAAAACTGAGGCCTAGAGAAATTAAATAAGAAGTGATTATTTGTAAAATAGCGGATAGACCTGATCCCAGCTCTCTCTGGCCCTGCAGTTGAAAATCCATGGTCCAGAGAGTGTTTTGGGCAGTCAGGAAATGAAGTAACCAGTTGAGACTACTTAATAGTAACATCATATAGCTTTTAATTACAGAAACTAGTCTGTTCTCACAAAACTTTGAGAAGTAGAGAATGATATTAATGATCTTTTATTTATTTATTTTAGTTATTTATTTTTCGCTGTGCTGGGTCCTCGCTGGTGCACACGTGGGCTTTCTCCAGCTGCGGAGAGCGGGGTGGGGGTGGGGGTCCTCCCGGCTGCCGTGGGCGGGCTTCTCACCGCGGTGGCCCTTCCATTGCAGAGCATGGGCTCAGTAGTTGTGGCACACAGGCCCAGTTGCTCCTTACCATGTGGGATCCTCCCGGACCAGGGCTCGAACCCGTGTCCCCCTCGTTGGCAGGCAGACTCCCAACCACTGTGCCACCAGGGAAGCCCGATAGTAATAATCTTATTATAAAACTGGATAAGCTGGCCCTAAAGTAGTTTGATTTGTGGAGGTTCAAAAACTGCTGAGTGTGAGTTTCATAACCATTCCATTATACTGTACAGACTCATTTTACTTTTTCATGGCTTTTTGAAATGTCTTCTCATTTATCCAGTCATGTATTCAGTCACTCCTTAGTGCCAAACACAATGCCAGACACTGAGCATACCAAAAAAAGAAAGAAAAAAACCAGTAAGACACCTGCCTTGGCTTAAAGAGCTGATAATCCAGTGTGATGTGAGATGGTGACAGACGCTAAACAGGTAATTAGCGTGTGATACATTGTGATAAAGACTATGGTAATCTAATGCTAAAGCAAAAGGAAGGGGGGCTCCTAAAAGCCCTGCAGAGGTCAAAGGAGGCCACTGGGAGGAAGTGATAAGGAAGAGGGTCTTAAAGAGAAGAAGCTAAGTAGCCTGTTTAGTCAGGCAAGGTAGAGCAACGGTCAGCCAGGAAGAACAGCTTGTGCAAAAGCTCTAAAGAAATGACTGGTGCTATTTAGAGAAGTGCACATAATGCTTCAGGACAAGAGCTGGGCTAGGAAAGGAGGAAGGGGTCAGAGGATGGGGAAAGAAAGGGCTAGAAAGCTAGGAAAGGTCAGAACAGAATTGGTAGCCTTCTCTATCTTGCCGAGAAGTTTGGACTTTACCGGAAAGTGGATGGAGAGACACTGAAGTACTTAACAAGGGCCTATGACAGAATCGGGCTTGCATTTTCGAAGATCACTCAGCAAGCAAGGTAGAGAATTAGTTGGTTGGTTGAGGTCATGGTTAGTAGAATAGGACCAGAGGTGGGAATATCAGTTGAGAGGATGTTGAGTGAGATAGAAGTTTCAGAGACTGGGACAATGTGAATAAATAGAGGTACTGGCTCTGAGCAGAGAATCTCAGCTCCAGGTAAGGCAGCCGTGGAAGGACATGTCATATTACACATGCCCCACCCACCCGGCTTACCCACCCTGCCTTAGAGATTTGATGTCCCCATCAGGCCCCCCACATATGCACACACAATTGAGACTCACTGCTACCATGGGTTACAGGATTTTTTTTTTGAAGTGTGGGATCTGAGATACGTATTTAGGGATTCTCAGAGATGTTTTTTAAAGACAGGATGTAGGGGTGAGGGTGGGTATGATAAGAGTGCATGGTGGCTTAACAAGATGGGAGCTGCGGAAGAAGAGGTGAATTGAGTGGGGAGAGCTGCCTCACAGTCCAGCAGAGGAGAGACTTCCCCTCGTTAGAGGAGTCTTCATAAAGGAGATGGGACTCTATCCAGGTCTGGGGAATAGGTAAGATTTGACTGGTAGGGTGAAGGGAAACAGAGAAGAGAGGGGCCTGAGCAGAGGCCTACAGTTGAAACAAACCATGTGTGACTAACACCCTTTCCGTATGCCGAAAACTACAAGATCCCTTCTCTGAATTTACAGAGGCTGGGTTCTCTGGACTCTCTCAGGCTGATGAAAAGATGTGTTGAAACTTGCCTAATAACTCAGTGAAGGGACAGATCCATTTTCCAAGCTCCCAGTGGAATATTGAACATCAGCTTGAGGCCTTTGAAGAATATTGAATCATAACAATTGACGTGTTTGAGTAGTACGGGATCAGGCTGTGTGCAGGGAGATTTTTAAAAATGACCTATGTGCAGTCACCACTAAACAGAGTTTCCTGAAGCATAAACTGAGTCTATGATCTGCTTGTGCCAAAGCTGTAATTCTCCTAGAGGCAGCTTCCTGAGACTTGATAAGTGGAGAATACCTTTCCTCCAGTTAACTGGTGGTGCTAGATATGCTACGGGAGTGATCTTCACTCTGATGACCTTTATCAGCCGTTCACTAAATAAATGAAAACACAGGTCGTTTAGATTGATAGTGCTCAACACTGGCCAGGAAAGGTTCCAGATTAATTAACTAAACTCTTGGCCATGGTGGCCCCATCTTTGCTCTCCACAGAATGAAATTGCATAAGCATATTTACCCTCATCTCCTTAACTGAAGCAAAAATAGACCATAAGGGATTACTCTGAAGCTTATGATGTTCCTAACATATTAGCCCTTTCATAACTGTGTCTTGCACTTTCACAACATGTATTATTTTCAATGAACTTTCTTGTGCAGTCTCACTGAATTCTTCCCAACTGTTTGCTTATCTTATGTTAGATTCAGTAGCTGAGATGCAGACTGATTGATATTTCCTGAATCATATGCCAGGATGGTGGCAAAATTGGTGACTGGTTCCTCATCCAGTGCCTCTTGTTTTTTTGCCAGTGTTCTTGACATGTGTAAGTTACCTAGACGCCCAGGCTGAGAAGACATACTCCATATGTAGAACACATCCCAAAATGTGGAAACTCAGAGCTCAGGAAGTCTCTGAGCACCAGGCTCCCATCAGCTCCGCTTCTGACTAGTCAGCAAGACATTGCATGCAATGCATGGTAAGATTTACAAAATCTACTCTTAATTAAACAGGCAAACAAAGAAGGATTTGTATGAGTGGTATCATTCTTATCTTGAAATGTACATACATGGGCAGTGTGTGATTTAACCCCGATATTTCACTAATAATAGTGACTTGTTTATAATGAGATTTATTTATTTATATATCTATTTATCTATTTTTACTGAAGTATAGTTGATTTACAATATTGGGCTAGTTTCAGGGGTACAGCATAGTGATTCAGTTTTTTTTTCAAATATTTCATTATAGGTTAATACAAAATATTGAATATAATTCCCTGTGCTATACAGTAAATCCTTGTTGTTTATCTATCTTATGTATAGTAGTTTGTATCTGTTAATCCCACACTCCTAATTTGTCCCTCCTCCCCTAATGAGAATTATTATTATTATTTTTTGTGTGTGTGGTACACGGGCCTCTCACTGTTGTGGCCTCTCCCGTTGCGGAGCACAGGCTCCGGACACACAGGCTCAGCGGCCATGGCTCACGGGCCCAGCCGCTCCGCGGCATGTGGGATCTTCCCAGACCAGGGCACGAACCCGTGTCCCCTGCATTGGCAGGCGGGACTCTCAACCACTGTGCCACCAGGGAAGCCCCCCCTAATGAGAATTATTGAAAAGTGTTTTCCGGTTTAGAAGTAACCTGTGTACACCATTGCTCTCATATTTATGCTGTTGCCAAGAATTAATGATTGCTTTTTATTTTTGGTTTGAAGATAATCCTCATGCTAGTTAATAACTTAGAAACCCTTGAGCATTGTTTTCTCATATGTTCCCTTGGGCCATAATCATTTTATGGGATGAAAACCTGACTCACCAGTCGCCCTAGTAAATTAGTTCCAAACTGCCTTGGAAAGAATCCTCATGCTGGAATAGACCACACTCATATTACCTGATGGCCTTGGAAGCATAGCTTTGTGATTAGTTTGGTGAAGATAGATATGTGAGAGCTCTCAAAAGTGATTTTTCTTTTAGTTTTTATTTTCTGACATGAAGTTGATCTGCATGACCAGTGTGGACAAAAGGGGGGGAAAAAAGACCATATTACTCTGGAAAGTGAAACAGAGAAGCAGCAAAGAATACCACCAACCTAATTCATTTCTGGGGGGGAAAAAGCCAGAATAATGGTTACTCAAAAATAGCTCATAAGAAGGAAGATATAATCAACCTTTGTTTCTTGCTCTTTAATGAATAATATCCCAGTGCATTAACTGTTAGATAAGTCCTTTAGGTTTCGTTAGCATCTAGATTTGGTCTTTTAGCTAATTAATCTTGGTAACTAGAGAGTCAGCCATTAAGTAAACATTGGCAGTTCTAAGCATCAAAGTTGCAACTTTGCCATGAAACGACATGAAGCATAAGGAAAAGAGAATCCAACATACTTGAATCTAGTCCCATCAAAGACTGTCAATGCTTGGGCACCGTTTTAGTGCCCAAGATAATTGGTAGGTTTGACTGGTATTACTATACCGTATTCGGGTATTACTCATATTACTAAACAATATTTAATTAAGTGCTTTAATGAGAACTTTTTAAATAGGGATATATTGTGTGTAATGAGAGAGATGAGACTTATTCTCTATTTCTTTAGTTTTATTTGCTCATGCCACAGTCTGTCTGGTTACAAAATCATTATCAATTTGCTCTCCTTTTCTTTCTGTACTATTTCTTTCCCATACTCTTTTTTTTTCTCTTTCCCCTTTTTTTTAAATATCTTTATTGGAGCATAATTGCTTTATAATGGTGTGTTAGTTTCTGCTTTATAACAAAGTGAATCAGTTATACATATACATATGTTCCCATATCTCTTCCCTCTTGCATCTCCCTCCCTCCCACCCTCCCTGTCCCACCCCTCTAGGTGGTCACAAAGCTGATCTCCCTGTGCTGTACGGCTGCTTCCCACTAGCTACCTATTTTACGTTCGGTAGTGTATATATGTCCATGCCACTCTCTTACTTTTTCACAGCTTACCCTTCCCCTTTTTTTTTTTTTTACTGATTCTATAACTGTTCCTGCTTAACTCACGTACTTGAACCTGAAAGGAGGGTTCCATAATTTTTGTGGAATCCTGTAGTTGGTTACTCAAGATGCTTCTCTGCACATTTGAGAGGCACTATTTGTCTCCACATACAAACACTTTAATACAGAAATCCTGTCATTCAGGAGGAAGAAGATTGACTTCAGTGTGTCCCCGAGAAAACCATCCCATTTAAAGACAAACAGGCTTTCTCACATTAATATGCTGTGCTTTTTCTCTTTAAAGCATTCTTTCGCCACAGAAACACAGCCATTTCTCAGACTTCCAGCTAAAGATTAGGCTTTCAGTTTTAACACATAAATACCCAACAGGTATGGATTATTTTTACAATGACAAAATATTTATTGATTTTATTAGGAACAAACCAAAAACTGCTCAAAGGACGAAAGTAAAAAAGTAGCTATAATTCCAACACTGCTAAATCTTGATTTGATGTCCTAATCTTTTTATGTGTATAATATAAACCAAAAAATTTGAGATCATGTTGATCTTAACATATCAGAATATTTTTCTATTCCACTAACATTTAAAAAAAAATTAACTGCCTATTCTTTATTAATAGACTTACTATTGTACTCCTGTTGGATATTTAGGTTTTCTCCAAAGTTTTGCCTTTCTAAATAATCCTGCAGTGAACACCTTTGTGCAGAAAACACAACCTAAAGTGTTTCTTTAGGTTGATTTCCTGATGTGAATTAATAGGACAAAGGGTATGAACATTTTCACGCTCTTGATAAATATCTCTTAATAGAACGTCGAAAGTGACTGTATTTATTTGGTTAGTAGAGTCAGTGTTTTTCTTGTCATTCTGTTTGAGCTCTTTCTAAATAAATGCAGTTTAAATGCGGTACTTAAATGATCGTAATTTCTATACTGGCATCCAGAATGCACTCTGCTTTACTTTGAGCTTCCCTGTCACCCCTGTATTTGTGAGGTGGGAAGTTATATGCTTATAATTTTATTTTAGATGAAGCCATACCTAGAGAATAGGGGTGACAGACTCATGATGGATGATTTGGCCAGCCTCCTTTCCCTCATTGCTAAGGAGATAGACAATACTAGAGAAAGATCCCCATGGGAAGGAAAGAGATTATAGCAAAAGGAAGTGCAAAGAAAAGGCTTGTGGGTTTTATACAGATACCCAACTCACAATTCTCACAATTCAGAGTCTCTTCATCACATTTAGCAAGGCAAATTAAGTAGGCCTGTTCTTTCTTATCTCACCCCCATTCAGTTCCTTGCTGTCCCTCTAGATACTTTTTTGTCACTTCTTTCACATCAAAAGTGACCTTGATTTCCATTTTATCCTGATTTTACTGCATATAAATGTAGTATTAGAATAAAGGCAGCCTCAATGCATGATTCAGCTCCCCTCCAGAGCTTAGGAAAGCCCCAGAAATCTTCACAGACTGATTTGGCCTAGGATTTAAGAACAATTGAATTATTTCTATCATTGTTGTTATTGTTAGCTTAAATATATAATGTGGCCCCATTTGAGTATATCTGATTTTCCTCAGGGGATTAAAAACATTCTTTTTCCTCAGAGGAAGCAAGAATATCATGCTTTTCTCCTGATTTAAAGCCCAACATTTTATGAGTCTTCATTGGACCAAGAATCAAATGCTAAACCTAGTTACAATAGGTAATGAAGATTAATCCTATGATTTTTGGATCACATACTCTTAACGGCCAGTGGGTTTTACCGTCTGAAGAGAAAGAGAAACAGTTCCTTAGGAAAGAGCTTGGTGCTTCAAAATGAAGCTCTCTGGTTTTGTGTTTGGTTTGTGGTAAATGAGATACAGAATGTCTGAACATGCCTTACCAAATTTTGTGCTCACAAACTGGATTCAAAAGGGAGGGCAGGAAGTAATCATCCGTTTTATAGATGAGGAAATGAAGGCTCCAAAGATTAAGTGACTTTATTAAGGGTCACATAACTAGAAGTTGTGGAGGTGAGATTTCTAGGCTAGTTTTATTTGGACGGTATCATACTATATAAAGTGAACAGGCTATAATGAAGTTTATAATCACCTAAAATATGACTGCATTGGGACGTTATCGGGAAGGCTGTGGCTGGGAGACAGAAAAATAAGCAAATTGGTCAAGGAGAGGATGAATATGAGTGTGAAGAAACAGGGAAGAGATTTTCCACTGATCTGAGACTACGTCGATTCCAGAAAGGTAGGGTTGATCTGCATCAATGGTAGATACTAGTGAAAGTTAACTGGTGCAAGACAGAAAATGCTTCAGACAATCATTATGTGGCCTGAGCCTTCACAATCAAGATGGAGACTGACAAGTTTGAAGTGACTTGTGAAATGAGATCAATATTTTTAAAATGTCTTGTGTTCAATAAATATCTGACTTTTCAGTAGAAAATAAATTCCAGTTTCTATATAAAAACAACTTGACATTTTTCAGTAATACTTTTTAATGAACATTGCTCTGAGCTATAATATAATGAAATTTGCTTAAAAGTAGAACAGGCTGGTAATACTTGGCAGAACAAAGAGGCATATGGTAAAACAGTTGTGATTTGTTGGCGAAGGCTTTCAATTTCTGGAAAGCTAGAGGCTTTTGGCATAGTGGACTGCATCTTGATATTCAGTCCCAAAAAGGAACCACAGCAAAACAATATGCTTAGATTGCAGTAACCTGATATATCTTTAAAGCATTTTTCCCTTTGAATTTATGGTTGTAAATGCAGGCTGTGTTCATATTGCAAAGTGAAATAGACAATTGAGAAAATTTTCCAGATAATTCATATTCCATACCATTTTATATGACATATAGAAAACTGTGGCATTTCAAAGGCAAGGAATTGATTGGGGAAAAAAAGAAGTTGATTCTCCTTCTCACTTTGTGTTAGTAAGTGTAGTATATTGAATTTAGTCTCCTTCAAATTTAACTTTTTTTTTTCGGTATTATTTTACTATGGTAAGAATACTTAACATAAGATTTATCCTTTTTTTTTTTTTTGCGGTACGCGGGCCTCTCACTGTTGTGGCCTCTCCCGTTGCGGAGCACAGGCTCCGGACGCGCAGGCTCAGCGGCCATGGCTCACGGGCCCAGCCGCTCCGCGGCATGTGGGATCTTCCTGGACCAGGGCATGAACCCGTGTCCCCTGCATCGGCAGGCAGACTCTCAACCGAAGATCAGTGATCCCACAAGTGATCCCACAAGTAGGCCTGATTGTCAAAACACTAAATGGCATTGCCTTTGTCTTTTTATAGGGAACAGGCTATTTTTTATTTTATAATTTAAGAGATCTCAAATGAACAGTGAATGAATCACCTATCCATTTTCCTTTTATGGTATACTAATTCAATATGTTTATCAAAGCCAGTTATTTTCCTGTAGTATTATTTTACTCTTCAACTAAACCAGTACATTAGTGCCTTTAGGAATTCCCCCTAACCCTCAACTTGTCATCATGAATTTATTGAAATGTAGCAAATGGTAAAATAACGAGCAGCCAAATGGCTTCCATTCGGTTTCACTAATTTATGTTTATGGCTTGTCAGTCATACTCTATACACAGCTAGAAATTTGCAGCTGAGAAAAAAATCTCCCACTTAGGGATTACCTTGTCAGACTGTATGGAACATGATATAATCATTTTATTCATTTTATTTCCCTACCTCATCAGTCTTACAAAGTTTTCTGAAAACATGCAGTTTTTCTTCCTTTAACCTTTTTGGGTACTTATTTCCTTCCCTTTTCAGGTAATCTCTTCTTGTAACAGCCTCAGGAGAGAGATAAGAAGAGAAAAGATAACTGGAAATGGTCATAATAATGCTGCTAATAATAATAATCTATCATGTGAAGCTGCCTTGTAAGTGGGTAACGGAGAGCCTGAGGTTTTGCTGCCAGGCTGGACTGCAAATCAAGATGTACATGAGAGGGATTAGTTATTTGTAGACTCTTGTGACGCTGTCGTCTTCTTTCCTCCTTTTGTGTTGGCCATAATGGAGAAGCATCTTGGCATCTTATTTGTTTTTGCCGGGAGCCTTCTCTGTTCAACATGCTTAACGCGTCTAATTCCCATCGTGATTTCCTCAAAACCTGTTCCTCTCCTGTATAGATATATAAAATCATGGGACTTATACCATCTCAGCCTTACTTTATTCTCTTCTCTTATTTTTGTTCCACAATCTTAGCCATCTTGAAAACCCTAACAGAATCATTTTCCCCCCAAATATTAAAGGCAGAGGCAAGAAACTTTATATATGTTTCACCAAGTTCAAATAATACTAAATCTCTAGACTTTTGAAGCATATGAGTAAATTAACACCAAGATTAAATAACGATGCTTTCTGGGTATGTACTTTTTTCCTCAGATCAAGTGTAATAAATAAACCATGTCAGTTATAATAGGATCCAGCTGAATAGTATTTCTATGACGAGCATACCAAGTAAAGATGGTTTTTAAATTGGAATTAAATGCATCTAATTAGCAACTATTAAATTGCTTAAGTTGTGGGCAGTTTTAAGGAACACGGACTCATTTGTCTCACACGTTTAAACAAATCGTAGAGAATTAGAAATCACTAAATTATTACCAATTCTTTCTAGTTTTCAAAAGATTCTAAGTGTTGCAGCAATCTCTGAATTATCAATGCCTCTGGATCCTGGAATAAAATAAAATGGATGCCTTGGAAAAACCTGCTATTTGTTCACTCTTATCGTGGTGTTGTATTTAATAGGCTTTTAGTTGAATACACATAATGGGGAGAAATCTGTCCTGAAATTTAAATTAATGAAAGCTTTTCAAAGTGGCTTCCAAATAAAAAATTTAGGCTTCTTTTCAGAGGATGGATAAGGATGGGAATTCTAATTACCCACACAATGTAGATTGCTTCATGATTCATCTCTGCAAATCAGCAGTTTGAAATCCTATAGTTAGCACTGGGTGCTCTCCAGTAAGATTTTATGAACATCAGCTTGGTATTTGGCAGAAATACAATATCAGTTGTCCAGACGTCATTTTTTCTCAATGAGCACATGTTGATATGTTAGATAATCGCAGAACCAAATCAATTACAGTTTTATTTCCATTGACAGAGATTAATACCCTGTGAGGTATATTTACATCTCAGAAGGCTAAGCATTGTGGACCTTGGAGGAAAGGAATAATTTTACAAATGGAGATAATAGGCAGAGGCCAAAGAATTGTTGTTTCTTGAGGATTTGTGTGCTCTTTTACCTATTTTTAATTTACCTGAGTTTATGTTTTTGGCTTACTTTGTAAAATAATTCAGTTGGATTAAGACTAACAGTGCCTGACAAAGTGAGAAAGTGGCATGGACTTATAAATACTACCAAATGTAAAATAGATAGCTAGTGGGAAGCAGCCACATAGCACAGGGAGATCAGCTCGGTGCTCTGTGACCACCTAGAGAGGTGGGATAGGGAGGGTGGGAGGGAGACGCAGGAGGGAGGAGATATGGGGATATATGCATAAGTATAGCTGATTCACTTTGTTATACAGCAGAAACTAACACACCATTGTAAAGCAATTATACTCCAATAAAGATGTTAAAAAAAAAAAGAAAGACTAACAGTGCTAAAAGGGGCTGTTTGAGTCTGAATCAATACTTGTAACCACCTCTATAAACCAGTGGTTAAGAGGTTCTGTGCTCAGGATAACTGTTCTGAACTGGGCAGACTGTGTATAATTTCATTAGTAACTATGTCCTCGTTCTTACTATTTGCCAGGCACCATGCTGGGTGATACAGATTGTGCGTTGCTTTAGCCCTCAGAACAGGTTTGGTGGGCCCTTCTCTTAAGCATCCTTGAGAAGTGACACCTGCAGAAAGTTTTGCTTAAGTGAATCATGTTTCATTTGGAAAATGGCTCATTGAATTGTATGATTATTTTTCTCCTCTTCTTCCTGGCTAAGAGTAAGTAGGCTGTTAGAAAGCTGAAGGGAGATTCTTCCACTTCCTAATACTGGAGCTATCATTAAAACTAGGGATCATGTGTGCCTTTCCACACCTTTGTACACTCAAGGAGCTCTGGCCTCATGCTGTTTCAAGTCCTGTACTTACAAAAGGTGGTATGTAAGGTGGAGCCTGTTTCTGCTCTGAGAATTGCAGCTCTTTCATGTTTGCTGGCAAGCTTTTGTTAATTCCCATGCAAGGCAGTTTGACTTGCACAAACAGCTGGGTTTTGCTGCTATCACTCGGAAGTTTATTTCCCCCAGTGTGTATATAAGCCCTACTTTGGGAGAAGATAGAAATCAGGTCCTAGAGAATTCTTTCTTTGAGAGTACACTTTGCTAACTCAGACCCACATTCAACAGAAAACACAAATTTATCTGTTCACAATTGTAAATGTATACAATAGTGCTCAATGGACTAAATATTGAAGTAGTAAGCTCTTATTTATTCAAAGCTATAAAAACAGTTCTATAGATGTGATTAAACCGTGCATGGGAAACATTAAATTCAAGTTAAGGCTTTCACAGGCATAGCTTTGCACAAGTGACCCATCTCTTAGAACCTTCAGGTAGACCTTAGATGCCACCTGTGCCACTGCCACCTCTCCCCTTCACTTTCTTCTTAAATCAGAATGTCTTCTTTTGTCTTATTTTCTCAAAGTGTGTTCTTATTGGGTAGCAAGAAAGAGTAAATATAACAAAGGAAGGGTCAATCCCATAAGCATTATTGATGAGGGAATATGTATCCTTGATGATGCATTCTATATATTTTGCTTTAAGAAGCATAGTTATTGAGTGTGACATTCTGAAGATTTCTTATTCCCTTTGAAGTTAGAAGGGTGAAAACTGCTTTTTTTGGTTATGTTATTTATTAAAGACAATCATTTATAGTTTATAAGAAATATTATACACAAAAATGTCCTGATAATGGTGATTAAAAGCAGCTACTCCCACACTGCTTGTGTCCACACCAATATTCAATCTAGATTGGCTTAATCTTGAAGTGTAATTCAGTAAGATCAAAGACCAAACACTTCAGGTCCTGGAGAAGATAATAAAATACTCGTAAGCCTTCTGGATCCTTGGATTGATTGACATCAATAAGGGGATCAATTTTTGATGTCATGAAGGAAATGTGTTCATCTCCAATGATGATTTCAAGCTCCTGCCGGCGCCCTTAGTCGGGAGGAGGCCACAAAGCATTATCCTCTTTGGGAATTTCAGTGTCATCGATTATTCTCTTCAGTTCCTCCATCACACTTTTATGTACATAAACCTCTTTTCTGATCATATCAGTTTTGTAACTGTTGTTATTGGCATATCTCGATCCCATTGGGTCAGAACTCAGACTCCAGGAGTTCGAAGCCGAACTTGCCCTTGTGACCCCTGCAGTAATGCAGATAGAAGTCACTCTCCATGGCTCTGAAAACTGCTTTTAATTTCAAGGAAATCTACATTAACTTATGCTAGCTAATTAGTACTTGCATAGGTACTTTGGTGGTGGTTAGAAGAACCACTTGTAGGAATTTTGATGGTGATGCTAGAGTAAGGAAACATTAAAGCAGAGTCAGGAGCTCAAATACTGCTCAGCTAAACAGGAAAGGAATGGTTTGGTTTTCCTTTCCTTCCCTTCCCTTCCCCCTTTTTGTTCTGTTTTTCAACATCTAGTGAGCTACCTATAAGAAAAGAGCACCCAGGTTTTAAGTGGAATTTTATAATTTTTATTTATTTATTTATAATTTTTAACTAATGGTAAATAATTGAAACAAAAAATTAAAGTAAAACTCTAGGGAAACCACCAAAAAAAAATAAATTAAAAAATGATGGCTGGTCAGATAAGGACTCTGAATACTATGTATGAAATTTGGCCTTAAAACAGTATAGGCTTCTGTCATTATCATCTATCATCATCATCATCGTCATCATTATTATTATTATTACTTTAATTTGTATAAAACTTGCTGACAGTAGAATATGAACTGCAGTATCTGGTGAGATCTCTGGTCCTAACATATGGTCACACTCCCAATGTCTACTCAGATCTTAATGCTGCATGTTGACAAGATGGAGGAGCCATGTTAACAATGACTGTCAGTGATGTTAGGACGGAGTCTTGCATTTTAAAACCATAAATCTAAGATTGTACCTATTATCATTCCTTCTTAT
Organism: Tursiops truncatus; assembly: GCF_011762595.2. Lineage (NCBI taxonomy): Eukaryota > Metazoa > Chordata > Mammalia > Artiodactyla > Delphinidae > Tursiops > Tursiops truncatus. The sequence continues at coordinate 47,231,388 of NC_047047.1, forward strand.
AAACTTTTAAAATTGAACTAGTCATTTAGTTTGAGCGTGGTGGCAGATGGTGTGATTAAGATGTCTCTGTTCCAGTCCTATTTCAACCATTGATTTACTGGGTAACCTTGGACAAGTTCCTTACCCTTTCTGAATCTCAGTTCCCTTATTTGTAAAATGGAAAGTTGGCTTCAGATGACCTTTAAGGTTATTTCCAGATCTTAAATATTATAATTTTACAAACTAATTCTTCTAAATTGCCAGTTAGATTAATTTCTCCACTAACAATTATTTATCTGAAGGAACCAATTTATATTCAGTCTAAAATTGTCATATTATTCCTCTTTTTGAATCCTTTAAAGATAACCATGTTCTCTGTTATATTTGACGCAATGATGCTTTGATAGATATTTATTTATTCTGAGCCTCTGTTTCCTCCTCCCAAATTGTTTCTGAGGCCAGACACCTGCTGAGGGTTATGTACTATCTCCTGGGAAATCCTCCAGAACAAGAATGGAATCAGGGAAGGGCATGGGATGCCAACGGGGATCGAGTTCTGACCCTTTTCCTCTCTGCCAAAAAGAACAGGATTCTTTGACTTCTAGACTAACATAGATCAGGGCTTCAGAAACCAACTAGTCTAGTTTTCAATGATGTAGAATGGATTGTCATGCCACGTCTTCTTGCAATGGACTACTTCTGAGACAGCTTGTAGCACCTCTGGACAACTATAGCTGTAGCTGTCTCAGATAAAACATATAAATAGGGCTTCCCTGGTGGTGCAGTGGTTGAGAGTCTGCCTGACGATGCAGGGGACACGGGTTTGTGCCCCGGTCCGGGAAGATCCCACATGCCACGGAGTGGCTGGGCCCGTGAGCCATGGCCGCTGAGCCTGGGCATCCGGAGCCTGTGCTCCGCAACGGGAGAGGCCACAACAGTGAGAGGCCCGCATACCGCAAAAAAACAAAAAAACAAACAAAAAAACAAAGCATATAAATATAACCATTTTAGAAATCTAATGTATATCAATGTATGTTTGATACAATATGAGGAAAATCTGAGGATGGATTGGGAGATTTTGAAAAACATAGAATTCAGAGACCAGTTTTTCATAAAGCATCAATTCCTAGCATCACTGTCAGTATGCCTATTTATCTTGTCTGTCTGTGAGACTGAGCCATCAGGAAGTTTTCTTTGTGGGACTTTCAGTATTAGACATACTTGCTATATTCAACTTCTGCAAAACTGAAACCACTCACTGACAACAGGTGTTATCTGAAGCAATATATTGCTCAGAGAATTGAAATGTCGTATATCTGATTTGGGGGTCTCTTGACTCAACCAGTTAATTATTTTTTATTGCCCTGTAGGAATTTATACTTGTTAGTGGCAGATGGGACTCCAGTTTTAAGCATTTGCCTAATTAGGCATATTACTGAAATAGGTGGTTGCAGGTGAGGAGCTATCAGTTACTACAGACTCTTCCAGCTCCCACACTCAATGTGTCCTAACCAAGAAAACTGAAGGAGCCTTGAAAACTGTTTAAAGGATTTGGGAATTATTTGTAATTTACCATGGTGCCTTTGTTGTATCGATTATAACTTTCTGGGCTTACCGGGATTAATTAATAGGACTAAATATGAAAGGCTGCACACTGATGTCATTAACAGGAGCCATAATTACAGAACATAATTGGCAATAATTCTTCAGTGGTTATTTGGTAATCAGATTCTTTTGGGGTTAAATGAAAATCAAATAGACATTTTATTCATAGAGATATTAGCAAAAAAATAATGCATAATCACACTTGTCGTTTAACCTTATCGATGCTGCACACTGTGTCAAAGGAGGCCTGTGGTGTGTCCAGGAATAGTTGGGTAGAGTCTTTTTGCAGGGCCAAGATGGGATGCTGAGTGAAAGTATAGCCTTTGGAGTTAGAGAAACATGGATTCTAGTCTTGGTTGTGTAACTTACTAGTTGTGTGACCTCTGACGACCCACCAACCCCTACCAAACCTCTGTTTCTTCATCTGTCAGTAAGGGCAAGGCCTAGCTGATGATGTTGTTTTTGAAATGAAGTGAAATAATGCTTGTGAAATCTTTACTATCATGTATGGTACATAATAGGTGCAGTTCAAAATAGGAGGTTGCTTGTGGTCATAGCAGAGGAAATGGTGCCCAGCAGAAGCCAGGACACTGTGAATGATACGGAGGAGACAGACTCTTTGGGCTCATATCCCATATGCACCTTCTCCTGGCTGTGAGCCTTGGGAAAATTCCTCAACTGCCCTGTGCTTCAGTTTTCTCTTCTGTAAAATGGTGCTAGTGATTTGTCTATCTGATAGGGTTGTTCATAGGATTAAATGAAAGAATATGTGTAAAGGGATTAGTAGGTTAGCACATAGAAGCATTTGTATTATTACTGTTACTATCACCCATGTGGAAAAGCTTATTCATGAATGATGAAGCAGAGAAAATTACCAAAGAAAATAGAATCTTGACCTGCCTCAAGAAGAGTTATTAAAGTCTGTTAGAAGGAGAAGACCAGATGTATTAGGTGTGGTCTCACTGGCTTTGAAGTCGGAATCATACTTGGAATTCCACCGTCTAGATTGTCTTGGGAAGAGATGAAATAGACTTCAAAGAGGACCAAGGAAGGGGGTGGAACCCTCAAAAATCCAGCAGACATAAGTGATTATCTATGATGTGCCAAAAACAAGAAAAAATAAACAAAAAAGGAGACATCTGTTTCCATCATACATCCACAAAGAAATCCGTAGGAATTGGAGGAACATTCCCCCAAATGTGAACATTCCTGGCTCCCTTCCTGGCCTCCCATTTGCCTGATTCTCCCCACTCCTATCCCAGCTGCCAAGAATATACCAAGTAAACTCTAAATGCCAGGAAAGAAATTCTTCAGAAAGACAAAGCTAGAGGTCAAGGACCTGAGTACAAAGTCACTTCTGAGTTGCGGTCATCTTTTTCTGATCCCTGTACAACCTAAATGACCTGTTGCATACCCTCTAGTGCCAACCTCTGTCTTGCTTAATCTAATAATCTACTCTGAACACAGAGCATGTGAGAGAAGTCTGTGGGTGGGGTTCATTTGTATACTTTAATACACTTCCTGGAATTCGCTCTCCTTGCTTTGAACAGAAGTGTGAGCACTCTCCAGTCACCCTGAAGGGGTTAAGGAAGCTAACTGGAGGATTCAGCTGTTCCCCATATCCACCCCCCCCCCTTTATTTAAATTCTGCTTTCAACCCACTGTCTTCATCTGTCTTCCCGAACAGGATATTGATCAGTTCTTGAAATGGTCTTCCTCATTTCTGGGCACTCTCTCTGCAGATACTGTAGGAGTGGAGGAGAATATGGTCCTGCCCTTGAAATGTAGTTATTTCAGAACTGACCTTTAAGAGCCTCTGATGAGGCAGATGATGCATAAGCAACCCTCTAGTGGCCAGGGAGGCCCCAGTCAACAACAACAACAAAGGAAAGTCAGCCCCCAGTCTCTGAGTGGACTGTTTCAAAAGTGCCTTTGTGAACTAGTTGCTTGAAACTCAGACATCATTTGTTCATTGATACAATGAGCTCATTGTATGAGCTCCTTAACCCTTAATGTCCCCGAGGCAGATAGTTTTGTACAACAGCCATTGTTAGAACATTGTCACCTAGCATATCAATATATCTATAACAAAGTCTATTTATAACTTTGGATGCCGAGAAAATATGATGTGGTCGGAAATTGAATGGGACTGCTTTAGGCTCCAGTCACTGCTGGTTACCCTTGTGATCTGAGCAGGGAGGAGGCCGAGCTAGAGGGTCCCATTGGCAGTGAGAGGAGAGGATCCTGTATTCTTGCCTGGGTGTTTCTTAATTATCATCATATTTCCCACCACCATCTGTTAACCTTTTGGTGAATCAAGACACGATGGGCTATGCCAAGACAGAGAGAGAGGAAGGCCATGTTCAAGTTAGGTTTGAATTCCTTAATGGAAAGAAAAAAATGAAGGAAAGGAAATGAAAGGAATGGAAAGCATTCAATAGCAATGGCGTCCATAGAGGAAAAAGTTAGGGCAGTTCCTTTCGACTCCCAGAGGGGCAGCTATAAATGTAAAAATGTCTATGATTTACTGAGTGCTTACCATGGACCACATACTGTCCTGGCCCCTCACTTGCATTATCTCATTTAATCCTAGCAATAACAGTTTCATGTAGATGCCATTATCAACTTCATTTTATGGATGAGTTACAGTGATTTAAAGGGATTAAGTATCTTGCCCAAAGTTGCAGAGATTGCAGATGATGGAGCTAGGATGCCATCATGCTGGTTGGATTCTGAAGCCTGTCTAATTAACCATGATGCTGCCTGCCTTCCAGCCAGATATTAAAGTGAGGAGTGCCTGCTCATAGATGCCTTTCATTGAGAGGACAGGATGTGATGCAAAAAGCAGTGAATAGAGAAATGTCAAATGATTCAGTCAGAAAATTATGATTTAGTTAAAACCCTTTGATTTGAGAAAAACTCCTTTGTATGCTTTTATTGCAATAATTTTGATAGCAAATTAATTTTGTCCTGCACTACTCCATGCTGCCTTTAACATTCTATGCTAAGCATGTATTTATTTTACACGAAAAGAACAGCATTTTTTCAGTTTCATAACTATAATCATACCATTATGAATATGTATTCATAATCTAAAGCTCTGTGAAAGACAATTAATTAAAGAGGTAACACCTCTCTACTTAGATTTTGCTCTAGGGAAGTCATTTAACTAATCTGGACCTCAATTTGTTCACCTATAAAATGGGGAAAACGGGTTTACAACCGTCAGTAGGAATGTTTAGAAAGTGCGAAGCATAGTGCTTTAGCTTTAATAGATTCTGAAGAAATAATAGCTGTGATTATTAATAATGTTGTCTTCTAGTAGTATTATTATGGTTGTTATTACTGTTACTATAAATAAAATATTTCCTAATATAACATACCAGTTAGTCCTATTTGGGGAGATGAGCACCTGTGAGAAAGGTCTCCAAGGCCCCTTCTACTCTTATATGCTCTTTATACTGTTTTCTTTCCAGATGGGAGATTTCCTGTTCTTATAAATATTATCCTCCTAGATTCATTATTAAAATGTTATTCTGTTTTAATCAGAACACTGGAAACTATGATAGCATTTATATTATTCTCTTTTCATAAAAATAATATTGTTGTTATTACATAGTCTTCTGACTATAAAGACATAGCTTGTAAGTACTACTTTTTAAATTGTGTGGCTCAGGTCTTGACTGGTATTGTACATAAAAGTTCTCAAAAGATGTGAAAACAGAAATAACATGTGGAAGAAAAGGCTCAGTGTGGGTGAGAATTCCAACCCCTCACAGTTATGGGTCTATAAAGACTCCAGTTTTGTGTTGATTCTGATTTCGGGGCAATCTTGAGCTAAAATTAGGTCCAAGACTAGTGAGTATATGGTGATTCTGTGAGGGGGAGAAAATTATTTGTTTCTTTCCATTTATCCACATTCTCTCACAGAGGTGTAATTCTCTGAAAATTTGCTATTAAATCCTTTGCTGTTGAATCAAATTCAGTATAAAATAGTTATTTCTCACTCTTGTCCTAGGTAGATTCGTATTTAACACCAAAGGGAATTTTAGGGTTTCCTTATCAATAAAGACAAAAGATACAAAAGATGGAACTGTATTGAGCTTTTTAAAGATCATGTGACAGTTGAATCAGATAGGGTTCATTTTTTAAAAATGTCTTTGTTATTTGTCGAATTAACTGATACGCAGTTTTTTTTTTTCTTTTTTCATCTGCAAATTGCCTTTTTTCATTGGGTTTCTGGAAAAAGCAATTGATGTGGAAAGTACTTAGCATTAAGTCCGCTATGTATTTAATGCTCATGACATGCTCCCCTCTTTCTTCAAACATTCCCTCAACTTTCCTTTCCCATTTCTCAGCTAACATAAACTACCAGACCAAGAAAGTATCTCATTCGAAATATTTTCTGACAAAAAATGCTGACCAGTTTCCTAGATTCAGTTTGCCTTCTCCATTAACAGCTCCTTATTAATTCTGTTCCTAGAGTATGCACATTTTTAAATTTCAGTGACCTCAAGCACACAGCTCACTAGTTCCTGGAAGGAAACCAGGGCATTTATATTTAAAGTGTATAAATAGCAACAATAGCATGAGGTAGAGACTGACCTAAACTCAAGTTCAAATAGCAAATCACCTCACTAATGCAAAAATAAAAACAAAAAAAAGTTCTGTCATAGAAGACAAAACACACCCTTTTCAAGGGTACTTAAGTGTTTGAACTGTATATGCAATGTCTTTCTATAATGGAAAAATCTATATTACTTTGGAAATCACCATTGTCCCATATCCCTTTTTTTTTCCTGCTACATTTTGAAATGCGCCACAGCAGACTCTAATGACCTTGAACAGACCTCTCCACTTGTCCAGTTTAGGCCAGCAGCTAATTGGAGGGACCTTGGGTCTGTCTACTGACCTCAGAAAGTTAAATTTTCTCACCTTGAGTAAAAAGGTGGAAATAAGTAATGTTTTGGAGAATATTTCCTGAAATTGTTGTCTGCATGACTATGAGTCTAAGACTCTGCCAATGTTATTATTTACTAATATTAGCAATTGCCATTTATTAAGCACTTATTTAATCTTCTCAAGGGACGTATTAGACTAGTACTATTATTATGCCCTTTTATAGGTTAGAACACTGAGAATTGGAGATTAAGTAATTTGCCCATGATTACATACACTTAGGTTTCTAACCCAAACCAAACTGCTCAGACTTGCAAAGCCCATGTACTCTTACGTGTGAGTGACAACTTGAGGACAAAAATATATTACATATTATAATATATACACATATTTTAAATCTCAAATTTCTTTCCTTCTGGAACATTTAGCAAAAGGAGGTTAGTTATACTTCATTTTCCTATACTCTGGGCAAAAATAGTTAAAATGGGACCAGATAAGTGATAAAATTACCTAAAATTAAAGATGATGGATCGTCTTTATAGATCACTTACATTTCTTCTCTTTCTCTCTCCCTTTGGCTTTTTGTTTGTGGGTGGTATATAGTTAGTTATGATATTTATTTGCATGCAAACACCAACTTGTTAAAACTAAAATCATTTGGATGAGTTTTGATGTTGATAAAATATCTCACATCACTTAGGGTCCCAGGTCTCAGACGTGGCCTCAAGGCATAACTGGGACCAGAGCCAGGAAAGGACAGAGGAGACTCCAACCCTGTGTTTCCTGTTCGTGGTGGTCAGTGTGTTTGACATGATTAGGGTGAGGGTTGCAGAGTAAATAATCTCAGTGCTGGTAACATTTTCTGGGATTGTTACCACTTTCTTCATTGAGAGTGCCTTGAGGAAAGACAGATAGCATGGAGAAAATGGAGACAGAGTGGCAAGAAAAAGAGGCATCCTGAGGCTTCACAAACTGAGGCACACATTTGCAAAGCCACCAGGTGAACATAGTGTGTCATTACTTTTACATTAAAATAAATGCAATAACATAATGAAATTAAAAATATGTGAATTTTTAAGATAAAATAGAAGATGAAAAATACATGCCTTTTATACTTCTGTAGGGCACAATGATTCTGGAATTCTGAGATACATTTTAATTTTTTTCTCATATTAGAAGTGTTTGTGGGGAGAAGTGGGGAGGAGAATAGAGAATACAGATGTGTTGAACGGAAAAGAATTTTTTAAGTATGGCAGTATCTTAGTCAAGATGAACTTTATAGTTAGACACCAGGTCCTTTTTGGAGGTTGCACTATAAATAACTCTGTTCTTAGGGAAACAGTTACTTGGACACAACCAATAAATGAACATTTATTATTTGGCAGCAGAATTGGTAAAGTCCAGACTGTGGTGTGTTTCTGTCATAAATGGTAACCTGGTTTTGGAGAGACAGCTAAATAAGATAATGAGGATAGTTTTGATCTTTTTTAATTAATATTGATTTTTATGTGTCAGTTTTGTGTAGGCAGGAGAAACAATTATGCCCTAAATAAGTGCAGTAAGTCATACCCTTCACAGACTGTGACAGAGAGAAGGAGTATTTTTAGTGGTAGGAGTTAATTTGTGCTGGCATTAATGCATGAAAACGTTGATGATGTCTAATTGTTTCCTATGTTACTAGTTCAACTAAAAATAGGGTTCATGAACCAAGCTGTGGGAAGTTATCGATTATGACAGTTTTTTCAAAAGTGAATTGCTTAAAATTACTCTTCTTACTAATCAGTTTTTGATTCCAGAATGAACTTTTATTCCATTTTCCTCCTCTTCTTTCTCCCTCACTCATCTGAGCCTCCTACGCTAAATATTGAAATAGGCATAAAAAGTGAGGAAATTTATAACCTACTTTACTTATGCTAGAAAAGAAATACTGGGGGAAAACTCATTTTAAAAATTCAGTATTAACCATCTTATTGACTTTTATATAAATATAAGCAGATACATTCACATAGTCAAACACAAAGAATATCTGTCATTTTCTTTAGGTTGATGCTCTGCATATATAATTTCTTTGGAAGTGTGCTTGATTTAGTAATGGTTTGGCTTCATCATATTGAGATAGCCTTAAAAAATGTCCAGTTTGTTCCCATTTATGTACTCAGGGACAATCTCCTGAATGCTTACTGTGCACTCTGCAATATACTGCTCTTTACTAGAGTCTTGAAAAACATGATTGGCAGGAAGATGCTAAGACTTAGTTTTTATCTGCGTCAGCATACTTCCTCTTCAAGGAAAACAATCACAAATTTATTATGTCACATAACCAGAAATCCAGAAGTCAGATAGTTTGACATCTCTAGATTCTCTTGAACCTGGCCATTATCTCTCTACCATCTTCAGCATATTGATTGGCTTTTGTCCTTAGGTTTGTCCAGTTGAGCGCAAGATGAGTGCAGTAGCTTTACATATGCTCGTATATGCTTCATATATGCTCATATAACTACATCCTGAAATAGACTAGGACTCTGTGTGTGTGTGTGTGCTTGTGTGTGTGTGTGCCTTTCCCACAAGTCCCTAAGCATTTTCCCTCCGGTCTCATTGACTCTTTCCTCAACCAGTCACAGGCATTAGAAGAGAATTACCAAGAATCTCTAGGCTAATCAAGACTCTTGCCCCCAGAGCTAGGCAAAGTTAAGTTTCCCTAGAAGCACTGATCCCTTGAATGCCTAACAAAAGTAGAGCAGGAAAATAGGTGGAAAAAGGGTACAGTTTTAAGAGCTACTTAGAGGTAAACACAAATAAATAAGCAAAATTCCAAAACTTTGAGAAATATACACAGCTTCATGAATCGTATGTACAGATAAAAAGTGATATGGTAAATGCTGAGGGGCTTGGAGAAATCATCCTATACTGAACAACTATGCTTGCATTGCCATTTGACTTTTAGAATCACTGACAATTTTTCAGTATTTGAAGTAACAGTAAAATTAACCAAATTCTACTGTGTCTCAAAGACAATAAAAGACACAAGCCTGAATCACCCCACATATTTCCCTGTGAATGTACTAACAAGTTTTTAAGCCTGAGAATACTTTAGCCCCCTTTTCAAATCATAGCCCATTAAACAAGAAACTCACTTAACTTTTGATATTTCACTGTTAAATAATGAAGATGTTAAAATTCCCTTCTGCCGTGTGTGTTTACGAAAATGATCATATAAATAAACATTGATTAAAACTTTTCTTATGGAATAGGGAAAGACCAATGAGCTAGAGTAGCATAAAAGTTTACTTCATTTAGTAAGGTTTCTGAATAATATAGGTAACCATATTGATTATTGAATTTATCTACCATTTTAATTAGGGTTATGCGCACACACACACACACACACATATATATATATGTTTGTGTACTACATATATATATGTAGTACAGGTTACACCATATAGAATTACTGGTTTGTTTAGGTCAAAAGAGATGAATATCAGAAATTTCATATGGTTCAACTGAAGATTTTTAAGCAAGTGGGGTACAGAGAAAGCATTTGGAGACAATAAAGCTTTGTTGCACTTTGTGGCTAATACGCTGTGTTTTCAGCCCCAACAAGGGTATCTTGAGAACAATACTAACTTGTACTTTTTAATTATACAAGAAAGTCTCCTTGGTAAAATATCTTCCGTGAATCTAATGTCCTTGGTCTCTTTCTACTGTGCTACCAGAAAATCTTTAATAGCAAGCATTTGTAAGAACTTTTGCCATCCACAGATTTACAACATGCAATGTTACAGGAAATATGAATGCTTGTCATGAATTAGAACTCAGAAATTCAGAGTCCAGGTCTAGCTTCCTTTGCAGACAGTATTCTAGAGACAGTTAGGAATTTTAAATCTAAAATTTAATCTAGTATTTTAAATCTAAATCAAGTCTTAGCACTGATTCAAACGAAGTCTTCTAAAGATAAAGACACTGAAGGCTGGTGACCAAGACAGACCTGGTTATCTGAGGCAGTTCTAACCACCCCCTCCCCACGCCCTTTTCTCACTGTACATCTAGTTGCCTGATAAGCAGTCAGAATGCCACACTTTAACCTTGGGGGCCCTGCTTGTCTCCCCGCATAATGGCTGAGGCTTTTGTTCCAAGTTTTAATTAGATTTTGTTATTCTTTCCAGGTATAAACATGCTCCTTATTTTTTAATATATCTGAGAGCTTTAGGGCCTTCCTTTAGTGAGTTATGTTTAATGCTTGATTATGAGACATTTCCTTTTTCCCTCCCCAAATTTAAAGCTTTTATCAGATTGACAATAATAGAAAACAATTCTGTGAGATTTCAGAAGAGTTGCCAATATCTGCCAGTTTCTACAAAAGAACTTCTGCCTTCTCTGTTTACTCTAATGGCTGAGAGTATTGCCATCTTTTTCTGTTATTGCTTAGAAATCTGAAGTTTCTATACCTTTATTGTACATGGAAAGTAGAGCATTCTGTGTGATATTCCTTTAATTCTGAATAGATTAGATGTTAAATGACTACATATTGTTTAAAGGCAGGCAGAGAGCTGACATTTGAACCAGAGAATTGCTTTTTTAAAGTTGGAGTACACACAAAACTCCTAATTCCATCAACCTATGGAGGTCAGTGGCAAATGGGTCGGAGTCAGTGTAGAGATGTGATACCATTAATATGAAAATTTGCCCAGTGCATAACCAATATTGAATTTTTAAAAATTTGGTCCCAAATAGGTTCTTCCTAAAGCCAGCAATTTCACTGAATTAAGCAAGATTTATTCACCTTTTTAAAGTAGACATGATCTAAAACACTGTTCTTGGAAAGGTTGCGCTTACTCTCTGGTTGATATTCTGCAAGCCAAATGCAGCTCTATTTTGTGTTTTTTTCATCTGTGCCATTTCAAGCCAGAAGTAGTCCTCAGAAAGAGTATTTAATGTAAAAAGTAATTCTGTAATAAATGTTTTCCAGCACCCACGGTTTCCAAGCTAGTTATAATGTCTGTCTTCAGGTAGGGTTCACCCATGCCCCTTCTTTTTAGAATTTGTATGCTTGGAGAAAATTTGCCTCCCATAAACTTTCCTTAATAACCCTTGTGACTCTGATATTTTGATATTCCTTAGGGTTTCCTTATAAAATTCTTATACTCTTGATTTTTTGTTTTTTAAGATCTTTAAGAGAAAGACTACCTTCCACATGGGATCCTTGTTATAACGTCTTTGGGCTATTGTCAATAGGCTTTTTTATAACGAAATCTTTTGACCATTTTAGAACTGACTTTCATTAAATAACTACATCTTATAGTCAATAGTGTGACCAAAAAAAAACCCAAAATAAGAAAGTATTACCCTTGTATATTGACATGGAAGATAGAACAAGGCTATTCCATAGAGGGTGATCCTTCAAAATTATAAAATGGGTGAGAATTATTAACATTAAAAAAGGGGTTCATGACTCTTTATGAAAATAAACAGTAATCTGAATTAAATGTTACTAAGTTTACATAAGCAGACAATTTAAAGTCATGGACTTTAGAATGAATGCAGCCTGGGTTCAAATCCCAGCTCTACCATTTACATTTTATAAGACCCTAGGCAAGTTACTTAACCTTTTAAAACTTTCTCATATTTAAAATGGGAACAATACCATCGGTCTCATAGAGCAATTGAGATAATGAAATAAAATAACGTGTCTAGGGCTTCCCTGGTGGCGCAGTGGTTGAGAGTCCGCCTGCCGATGCAGGGGACATGAGTTTGTGCCCCGGTCCGGGAAGATCCGACATGCTGCGGAGCGATAGGCCCGTGAGCTGTGGCTGCTGAGCCTGCGTGTCTGGAGCCTGTGCTCCGCAACGGGAGAGGCCACAACAGTGAGAGACCCGCGTACCGCAAAAAAAAAAAAAAAAAAAAAAAATAAATAAATAACATGTCTAAAAGAAGGACACTACATAATGATCAATCCAAGAAGAAGATGTAACAATTATAAAAATTTATGCACCCAACATAGGAGCACCTCAATACATAAGGCAAACGCTAACAGCCATAAAAGGGGAAATTGACAGTAACACAGAGTAGGGGACTTTGACACCCCACTTTCACCAATGAACAGATCATCCAAAATGAAAATAAATAAGGAAACAGAAGCTTTAAATGGTACATTAAACAAGATGGACTAAATTGATATTTATGGGACATTCCATCCAAAAACAACAGGTTACACTTTCTTCTCAAGGGCTCATGGAACATTCTCCAGGATAGAGCGTATCTTAGGTCACAAATCAAGCCTTGGTAAATTTAAGAAAATTGAAATCATATTAAGTATCTTTTCCAGCCACAACACTGTGAAAGATATCAATTACAGGAAAAAAACTGTAAAAAGTACAAACACATGAAGGCTAAACAGTACACTACTAAATAACCAAGAGATCACTGAAGAAATCAAAGAGGAAATCAAAATATACCTAGAAACAAATGGCAATGAAAACACGATGATCCAAAACCTATGGGATGCAGTAAAAGCAGTTCTAATGGGGAAGTTTATAGCAATCCAATCCTACCTCAAGAAACAAGAAACAACTCAAATAAACAACCTAACCTTACACCTAAAGCAATTACAGAAAGAAAGAAAAAAAAAAAAACCAAAGTTAGCAGAAGGAAAGAAGTCATAAAGATCAGATCAGAAATAAATGAAAAAGAAATGAAGGAAATAACAGCAAAGATCAATAAAACTAAAACCTGGTTCTTTGAGAAGGTAAACAAAACAAATAAACCATTAGCCAGACTCATCAAGAAAAAAAGGGAGAAGACTCAAATCAATAGAATTAGAAATGAAAAAGGAGAAGTAACAATTGACACTGCAGAAATACAAAGGATCATGGGAGATTACTACAGGCAACTATGTGCCAATAAAATGGACGACCTGAAAGAAATGGACAAATTCTTAAAAAAGCACAACCTTCTGAGACTGAACCAGGAAGAAATAGAAAATATAAACAGACCAATCATAAGCACTGAAATTGAAACTGTGATTAAAAATTTTCCAACAAATTAAAGCCCAGGACCAGATGGCCTCACAGGCAAATTCTATCAAACATTTAAAGAAGAGCTAACACCTATCCTTCTCAAACTCTTCCAAAACATAGCAGAGGGAGGAACACTCCCAAACTCATTCTACAAGGCCACCATCACCCTGATACCAAAACCATACAAAGATGTCACACAAAAAAAGAAAACTGCAGGCCAGTACTTCTTTTTGCAATAGGTGCAAAAATCCTCAACAGAATACCAGCAAACAGAATCCACCAGCACATTAAAAGGATCATACACCATGAGCAAGTGGGGTTTATCCTAGGAATGCAAGGATTCTTCAGTATATGCAATTCAATCAATCTGATAAACCATGTTAACAAATTGAAGGAGAAAAAACATATGATCATCTCAATAGATGCAGAAAAAGCTTTCGAAAAAATTCAACACCGATTTATGATTAAAACCCTCCAGAAAGTAGGCATAGAGGGAACTTACCTCAACATAATAAAGGCCATATATGACAAACCCACAGCCAACGTTGATCTCAATGGTGAAAAACTGAAACCATTTCCACTAAGATCAGGGACAAGACAAGGGTGCCCACTCTCACCACTGTTATTCAACATAGTTTTGGAAGTTTTAACCACAGCCATTAGAGAAGAAAAAGAAAGAAAAGGGATCCAAATCAGAAAAGAAGAAGTTAAACTGTCACTGTTTGCAGATGACATGATACTATACATAGCAGATCCTAAAGATGCTACCAGAAAACTACTAGAGCTAATAAATGAATTTGGTAAAGTAGAAGGTTACAAAATTAATGCACAGAAATCTCTTGCATTCCTATACACTAATGATGAAAAATCTGAAAGAGAAATTAAGAAAACACTCCCATTTACTATTGCAACAAAAAGAATAAAATACCTAGGAATAAACCTACTTAAGGGGACAAAAGATCTGTATGCAGAAAACTATAAGACACTGATGAAAGAAAGTAAAGATGATTCAAACAGATGGAGAGATATACCATGTTCTTGGATTGGAAGAATCAATATTGTGAAAATGACTATACTACCCAAAGCAATCTACAGATTCAATGGAATCCCTATCAAATTACCAATGGCATTTTTTTACAGAACTAGAACAAAAATCTTAAAATTTGTATGGAGACACAAAAGACCCCGAATAGCCAAAGCAATCTTGAGAAAGAAAAACGGAGCTGGAAGAATCAGCCTTCCTGACTTCAGACTATACTACAAAGCTACAGTAATCAAGACAGTATGGTACTGGCACAAAAACAGAAATATAGATCAATGGAACAGGATAGAAAGCCCAGAGATAAATCCACACACATATGGTCACCTTATCTTTGATAAAGGAAGCAAGAATATACAATGGATAAAAGATAGTCTCTTCAATAAGTGGTGCTGGGAAAATTGGACAGCTACATGTAAACAAATGAAATTAGAACATTCCCTAACACCACACAGAAAAATAAACTCAAAATGGATTAGAGACCTAAATGTAAGGCCAGATACTATAAAGCTCTTAGAGGAGAACATAGGCAGAACACTCTATGACATAAATCACAGCAAGATCCTTTTTGACCCACCTCGTAGAGAAATGGAAATAAAACCAAAGATTAAAAAAATGGGACCTAATGAAACTTAAAAGCTTTTGCACAGCAAAGGAAACCATAAGCAAGATGAAAAGACAACCCTCAGAAGGGGAGAAAATATTTGCAAATGAAGCAACTGAGAAAAGACTAATCTCCAAAATATACAGGCAGCTCATGCAGCTCAATATCAAAAAAAGAAACAATCCAATCCAAAAATGGGCAGAAGACCTAAATAGACATTTCTCCAAAGAAGATACACAGATTGTCAACAAACACATGAAAGAATGCTCAGCATCACTAATCATTAGAGAAATGCAAATCAAAACTACAATGAGATATCATCTCACACCAGTCAGAATGGCCATCATCAAAAAATCTACAAACAATAAATGCTGGAGAGGGTGTGGAGAAAAGGGAACCCTCTTGCATTGTTGGTGGGAATGTAAATTGATAGAGCCACTATGGAGAACAGTATGGAGGTTCCTTAAAAAACTAAAAATAGAACTACCATACGACTCAGCAATCCCACTACTGGGCATATACCCTGAGAAAACCATAATTCAAAAAGAGTCAAGTACCACAATGTTCATTGCAGCTCTGTTTACAATAGCCAGGACATGGCAAGCAACCTAAGTGTCCATCGACAGATGAATGGATATAGAAGATGTGGCATGTAAATACAATGGGGTATTACTCAGCCATAAAAAGAAACAAAATTGAGTTTTTTGTAGTGAGGTGGATGGACCTAGAGACTGTCATACAGAGTGAAGTAAGTCAGAAAGAGAAAAACAAATACCATATGCTAACACATACATATGGAATCTTTTTTTTTTTTTTGCTGTAGGCGGGCCTCTCATTGTTGTGGCCTCTCCCGTTGCGGAGCACAGGCTTCGGACGTGCAGGCTCAGCAGCCATGGCTCACAGGCCCAGCTGCTTCGCGGCTTGTGGGAACTTCCCAGACCGGGGCACAAATCCGTGTCCCCTGCATTGACAGGCAGACTCTCAACCACTGCACCACCAGGGAAGCCCTCCAATTAGTTTTTTAATAAATATTTCCTGGGCATGCAGTAGGTGCCAAGCACCATGGTAAGACGTGAGCGTCTAGTAATGAGCAAAGCCAGACATATAGTTCCTGACCTCTTTGATATTCTTGTAGGGAGAAAGACACTCACTAGGTAATTCCTCAAACAAATCTAAAATTGCAACCACTTCAGGCAGTTAGGAAGGAGAGAAACACGGAGTTCTAGGAGTCTCTGCTGGTCAGATTTGGCCTAGTCAAAGGCTCTTAGAAAAATTTTCCAAGAAATCGCATTGTGACTGAATTGTAAGGGTGATTGGATGTGAGCCAGTTTAAGAGAGAACAAAAGATGTTCCATGTAGAGAAAAATAGCATGTTCAAATGTCCTGTATTAGGACAGAGGAGGGAGAATGCAAGTGAAAGACCATTGTAGCTGGATTAGTACAGGGAGCAGGGAGAGAGAAGTTTGAAATGAGACTGAATTTTGTTTCCAGAACAAGCCAAGTCCTCTAGGTCATTTAAAGTGTTTTGTTTTTATTCTAAAATAGTAAAGAAACACTATTTAAGGTTTTATGAAGAGCTAATATGATCAAATTTATTTTCACAGATTAGAGGATGTTTGGATTGGCTATTTGACAGCCTGTTAGGAAGATGTTGCAGGAGTTCCTATTATAATGTCTTGGACTTGGACGGAGGTGGTGAAGATAAAAAGCTGTCAATATATTCAGATACATAGAATGAAGTAGAGGGAGATATCAAGAATAAGAGCTGAGGTACCTTGTGGTCATACAAGGTAAGTGACAAATAGGCAGTTGAATGCATGGATCTGGACCTGAGAAAAGAGATCTATACTGGGGTAATGTATATGTTAGTCATCTGGGTGTAGGCACTAACTGAGGGACATGGCATAGAAGAGGTAAAGGGAATTATTGGGTTATTAACAAGACCGGGTTTTTTTCAGGTAGGGCAATGAAAAGACAAAGACTAGAGTGTTACTAAAATTAGAGATTGTGATATCTTAGCCGATTATGGAATATACTAAGCTCGTATTTTATAGTCATTTATTGAAATTTAGCAAACATTCCCAAAATTTCTAGTGGCTTGTAGAAGAGTTAGGGGTACAACGAGAGAGACTATGCATAGAATGTTAATGTAATTGAATCTAATGCCCTTTCTGAATCCAAAAAATAGTGACTTAGTCTCTCTCTGTCGCTCTTTTGCATGTACACATTCTTCAGCAACTTTAAAAAATATTATTAAATAAACAAGAGTCAAATATGTGGGTCATTTCTAAAGTCTCTAGGACTGTATGTTGTGTGTATGTTGTGTGTATGTTGTCTGTATGTTCACTCATGTTTCCATCTCATTATTCTTATTTTCCCTTTTTCCTATATTCTTGGTTAATTTAATAAACTTTCAAATTTATTTTTTTCTGTTGCTGTTTTCTGTCCATATTTGTTAGCCATAAGGTGAATTGTAAAGATAATTTTTTGAAACATAATTGAATATAAATAAATCAAAATATAAAATCTGTAAATACTCGTTTGGTGAAATTTTCTCTAAATATTTTACAAATGTACCAGAAAGGTATATATGTCTTGGCATCTTTCTCCTAGTGAATTTTTATTTAAGATTGGTAGTAAAAGAAAAGCAAAGACTATAAATTCTTAAGAATTTAAATTCTGCCTTTTTCTTTAAGCTTTTAAGTTTAATAAGAATAGGCTAACATCACTCCAAAGGCCAAATGGAAATAGTTTAAAAAGTAGAATATCGGGCTTCCCTGGTGGCACAGTGGTTGAGAGTACACCTGCCGATGCAGGGGACACGGGTTCGTGCCCCGGTCCGGGAAGATCCCACATGCCACGGAGCGGCTAGGCCCGTGAGCCATGGCCGCTGAGCCTGCGTGTCCGGAGCCTGTGCTCCGCAACAGGAGAGGCCACAACAGTGAGAGGCCCGCGTACCACACACACACAAAAAAAGTAGAATATCTTCCAACACTTTGGAATGCACTTTGAAGTGCATTTTTTAAAGGAAAGTGTGTACATAGATATCTTGTAACCAAATAACTGGTCTAGATGCATATTAAAAGACTGGTCTTTCAACTAGTTATCATTGGTTGACATTTGGATATGTTGAAGTTCTCTTTATTTCACTTTCTGTTCTCTAGATTTATTTGCTTGAAATAATTTAGTAGTGAAATATATACTTGTGAAATATATACTTGCATACTTTGAAATGTGTCTGTTCTGCCTTTTTAGCCAACAGAATAGACAGGAGTTTTGTTGTTTTGGGTGTGTGTGTGTGTGTGTGTGTGTGTGTGTATGTGTGTGTGTGTGTAGTTTTTTTTTTTTTTTCCTGGTGAAAAATATTTTAAGTTATAGGTATACTGCCAGCAAAAAGCATTTCTCTACAGCTCATTTGTTATACAGAGCCTGCCAGAGTGAATTGAGGGCCTTGTGTGAGCAGGCAGTGGACCTTTGAGCCAGGTGCTTGTTCTCACTCCTTTTTTATGATACTTGATGGTTCATTAGAATTCTGTCTTCACACCTAGCAAAACAGAAAGTAAGCATAAATATGATGTTTATTGTCAGAGGAAAAAAAAGCAATAAAACACTTAGGGCTGTTGAAGTTTCATCTTAGTCATTTTATCTTGAAATGATGACGTGCCCTTGTTTTATTCTGAATTCACATTTACCAGTGTAAATGCATTACCCATCCAGTGGTACTGAGGAAGAGAGGCACTACCAGGATGCAACATTCTATGCTCCACAGAAAAGTGCTTCTTTTTGAACTAAGAATTTGCTGGAGATTAGGGTCAAAGTGAAAGATTTAGGGGAGGGTTTTGAAGCTTGGCATGACTGACATTTTGATCCAGTTGACACTTTGTCCTGGGGGCTTGTTCTGTGTATTGTAGGATGTTTAGCTGCATCCCTTGCCTCTATTCACTATATACCAGTAGCGCCCCTCCCCTTACTTGTGACAACCAAAACTGTCTCTAGACATTGTCAAATGTCCTCTGGTAGGAGGGCAAAATTGCTCCTAACTTACAACCCCTGACTTCAGGTAATTTATGAATAAGTTTTAGTAGTTAAAACACATGAAAAGCTACGATACATAAACATCTCAGAAGTATACCCCCCCACACACACATACATGCAAACATGAAAAAAACAGAGTTCTTAGGTAGTTAAAGCATTTTAAAAATGTTATACCATTATCTTAAAATAAGAATAAAAACAGCACCTTTGCTAGTTCAATCCAATTTCCATTCTTAGAAATATTTTGTAAACCATTGACTAAACCTGCTGAAAATTGATTTCCTTTAATCTAACCTATTTTTAGTGTTTGATTATTATCACAACTGTATTATCAATATTAATCTTCTCTAAAAATTAGCAAATTCTGAATTCACATTGGTATCTTTATCCAACAGTTGATTCTGGTAGTCTGATAAAAATAATAAATTATGACTATATTTACTTTTGCACTTATTAAGGGCAATTATATTATCTATTTAAAGAAATAAAACCTTACAGGGAAACAGAATAGTCTGCAGAGATAACTAATATTTATTTATCACTATTGGATTGGCCGTTAATCACTTAATGTTCATTTCTCATCTCGAAGCAATTGTTAGGCAAATTTTGGGGGTTTTGTCTTCTTTCATTTGTTATAATATAAAATAAACATAAATTAAATAATTTAAGCAAAATTTTGGGTCAGTCTGTGATTTGGGCAATAAAAATAAATTATTTCCCAATTTTTACTTACTTTGTTTTGTTTTTCATCAATTAATTTGTCCAATTAAATTTGATTTTTCTATAAGTGTACTAGTCCATTGCCTGGTAACATTGCAAAGTTTTGATTCAATCAACAGTAAAAACAGGTTTCATTCTACACAGATGTTTCCCTATTGCATCATCTAAAGCACTGGAATGTTAAATGTTTATTTAAAATAATTAACAAAGGCTTTCCCCTCATTCAGTATTCCACTCAGTGAATGACAGGACAGTTATATTAATAATTCTATTCCTGAGGTAGCTTGCTATATTTTTAGTTATAAATAACAAATCAGTGTCTTGTTTGAGGGTAGTGGCCCCACTGGAATCTGAGCTACTTGATGTAATCGTACATAAATCTTTGATTGTGAATCAGAAAATAGGATCCTGTGTACTAGAAGAAAATCTACTGAGATCAGACTTCCTGTTTTTATGCTCAGCTTTGTGCTTCTATTTTTTTAGTTTAATTTGGAATATCATGGGTCAAGAGATGAGCTCTGTAGAGATGAAAAATAGGCATGAAAGGATTATAGCACATGGAAGTGGTAGACAGTAACAAGGAACAAAACTGTGTATTGCACCTACGTAGGTAATCTTTACTTGAGTCTTTTCTATACTTTCTTGAGAGGCAGGTTTAAAAGAAAATCAAAATCAAATTAGTTTGACTCTATATTGCCCTAAATCTAAGAGGTTTGACTAAATAGCTCTCCCTCAATAAAACATATGTACAGTAATCTTGTAAGTACATATTTATCTGTAATTCTAAACAGGTGTAAAATTTGAAAAAGAAAACATAATCTAAATATTCTAGGCCTCACTCAGTAAAAGTACAGATTGTGTTGCTTTGCTCCCTTATTACTGTGATCCCGGCGATGTTCATTACTACTGTTCTTTTTAGTAGCTGATCACTGACTTCAGGCCTTGTCTGAAGTGTTTCTATTCTAATAGTAATTATGATGCTCAATTACTGGCTGAAAACATTGAGTTAGGAACAGTACATTCCCAGAAATTTATTTTCTTTCCTTTCCTGCAGTTGACTCTTTTCTTTTCATGATTCTTTTCATTCCAGGAAGAAAAACATTCCATTTTTTCATGACTATATGTATATTCATTTAAGAATACAAAAAATCAATTGTATTTTCAAATATTCACTTTTCTACTTCATTATAGGTAGAGAAAGTACATGTGATTGTATAGCCAGCCTGAAAGGTCACATACATATGTGCATGATACTGACATATTTTTAAGAAAATATGAAGTACTTAAAGGTCACACTTAACTTTTATGACCCAGATAGAGGCAGACATTTCCAATAAGATTCAAATTAGCCTTTTCTCTGACAGTAACAGCACACAGACCAGACATAAAATAAAGATCTTGGCCCATCAGGCCAGCAGCCAAAATAAAACAAGGCACCCTGAGTCAAATCAAACAACTGGATAGAAGAATTTTAATATAAAATGGTAAAGGCCTTGGCTGCATCATTTACTTTAGTTTTTATAATGCTGTATATTGATTTTCTATATATTTATAACTGTGGAAATGTTCTCTAATTTAGTTGTGCAGTCACCTAGGGAGCTTCTCTGTAATGGAGAATCCTTGGGTTCCACTCCCAAAGATTCTGATACAAGAGATCAGAGGTGGGTTCTGGGAATGTGCACTTTTAACACACCTAGGGTGATGCTGATACAAGTTATCCCTGTTAACCCTCAGGCACACTTTGTCAACGGCCAACCACCACTCTAGGTGATTGGCACTTTCGGTCTCACCAAGGTCTCAGTTAGGTAGCTCAACCTTTCCCTTCCTCACTCTATTCCTTCATCTCCCTGACCACATCTGCTCGAACTCTGATTTCAAAATCTATATTTACCAAGACTATTTCCCCAAATTTAGTCGTTTATGTAAGTGCTTTCAAAAATCCAAGCACCTAACCTATAAAAGCATAATCAGAATATAACTTGTTTTTAACTTGGGAACTTCCTGTTCAATTTTTGTAGCAAATTCAATAATTCTAAGTATTTTTAAAAGTCACCCCAATTCTTAATTCATTGCAGTGTTTTATTTCATTTTCCTATCGTCTTTATTTGAGTTGATGTATGTTTGTTTTTATATGGGAGGAAAAATATGGATTATGTGAAAGTAATTACCAAAGTTTAATTTCATGGCTGTTTCTTAAAAGTATAAGTTAACTACTGTTGGGGCTATTGCAAAGATTGAGGAACAAGGCCAGAAATCAAAATCAGAGACTGAAGGAGGTTGTAATGAATAATTTGTCTGAGTTACAGTCAAGAAGGAAGTGAAAAGTCTCAGAGAGAATGCAAACACAGTAAGAGAGATAAGGGAAATTTTTTTTTTTTTTTTTCTGGTACGCGGGCCTCTCACTGTTGTGACCTCTCGCATTACAGAGCACAGGCCCCGGACACGCAGGCTCAGCGGCCATGGCTCATGGGCCCAGCTGCTCCGCGGCATGTGGTATCTTCCCGGACCGGGGCATGAACCTGTGTCCCCTGCATCGGCAGGCGGACTCTCAACCACTGCGCCACCAGGGAACCCCCCTGTTGTTGGCTTCTTGATCAATAGTAGAGCAGGACTCTGTTAACAGATGCTCCAAGGAGAATATATGATGCAGACCAGAAGAACTAATTGGGTGCTTGTGTTAAAAGTATAACAGGTTCCTTCTTTCACTGAACCCAAAATATTTTTCTAAAAAACTCATGAAAGTGCCTTTTTGTAATATTTATAAGAATTGTATATTTTTAATCATTCTTGAATGCCAGTGGAAATGTTCAAAAGAGCAAAACAAATATAAAAATGACTCCAGTAAATATAGGAAAATGACACTGAAACAGATTGGTTTGGTGGCAGTTGCAAGGACTGATATGTAGAAAGAAGGCTTTCTATATATATCCTTATATATTAGTTTCTTTTTTCTTATTAACTGTGCTCCGCCGCATGTGGGATCTTCCCGGACCGGGGCACGAACCCGCGTCCCCTGCATCGGCAGGCGGACTCTCAACCACTGTGCCACCAGGGAAGCCCCGATAAGGGAAAATTTTGAAGTCAAAGTAGAAGCAAAACAAATAATCATAGACCGACACAATACACCACAGTAAATTACATACCATCTGAGAGATGCAAGGAGTCTCCTTTTGTTCTGTTTTGAAGTTCATACTGGTCAACAGGCAGATAATGAGAGAAGGTGGGAAAGAGCTTTGATCTCCTGACTGACTAGGTATGGAAAAGAAGCTTCTTTCAGACAAAGACATGGTCTGAGAAATCTTGTTGAAGTTATGTTTGATTCCTTTTTATACTATAATAAATAGTCTCTAGAGGCATGATATTTTATTGTGACTCTAATGACTCTTGGTTGAAACTGACAATATTGATGTCATTTCACCATTCCAGTCAGACTGACAATAGTTAATTAAAAAAAACATAGTTCATAAGAATCTTCCCAAAGTGATACATGAAAGCCACGTCTCTCAGTTGAGAAAAAGGAACTTGTTTCAGCAGAACACTGGCAAGATCATCTTGGAGAGTTATGTTATAAAATGTGAACAAACTTCTTCAGTGTCATCTTTGAGTACTGGCCTGTGTTTCTATTAATACTATGTAAATGTTATGGAAATAGAACATGCTGGATGCTTCATCTGTCTCAGAGAGTGGTTGGAAGATGACAAAGGGAGAGAGAAGAACTGCTTTAGTGAAGACAGTAAAGAAAGGATGAAATCTCACTCAGCAGCAGCCCGTGGATAATGAACTTGGGCATCTCTGTCATGCACAAGGAGGCATTGTGTGAATGTGAGGGATGGATCGACAGGCTCAGAAAAGAACAGAAATGTTGAGCCTTGCTTTCAAAACCAAGTCTTAAGAGAATTGTGAGTCTGAAGCAGACAGACAGGCTGATGAATAGAGTTGTCAGGGAGAATGTGAAGCAAGAGTGAATTTGGGTGATGCGAGATAACAACTTTCCACATTCCTTTGGGGATGCTGCTCTTTAGGCTGATGAGAGGGTGAGAAGTGCTGATAGATTTTAAAAAAGAGGCCTGAAGACAAGTGGAGCAAATCATAGAGGACAACTGGGAAGCATTCATTCATTATTTTCCATATCATTTGGAATTGCCATATCACTTGCCCTCAGAAGACCAAAAGCTTCCTTGCAGAAGTAGACTAGTATAATCTAGCCCTGCAGTTAAGGCTGCAGGTCTGGAGTTAGGGTTCCTGGGTATAAATTTTGTCTTTATAGATTGTGATGCTTTCCTTATCTTTTAAAAAATTGTACATCTTAATTTCTATGTTTTATTTTATATTCTATGAATAACTATTTTACCAAAATTACAACGTTGTGTGGATCAAATGAGAAAAACTCTGTAAAGTGTGTAGTGCAGTGAGTGGCACAATAAAACCCCCAAATAAACATTAGCTATCTAGCTTAATTTCTGGACTAAGATTTCAGTTATAGAGATCTTCCAGTTTTCAGATAATTTATAGTCAAAGGAGAGACACCATACCAATAAAGACATAATTATTGACACTAGGAGTTTTTTTTTTTATATTAGTACAACATAAGAATGCATTTTTAAAAACTATTTGAGGGGAAAATAAGTAAGAAGTTATTATAGATTAGAGAGAACATAATGCTCTATCCTGTTGTGAAATGTGTTATAAGATTAGCAGTAAAAGAATGTTATTTTATAGATTTAAAAATAATTTAAAATATAGGTTTCACAATAGTATATAAGACTCTTCTAAAAATGATGGATGAAAATCACCTCTAGCATATGCTGTCCTCAGTGTTTTCAATAAAATGTTATAAACCATGCATTCAGACCTCTTTGGGTCAGAACAAAGCAGAATTTAGTAAATATGCTAGCTCTATAGTTTGGAGGATACTTTTCTAAAACATACTAGCCCTTATTTTAATAAAACACCATTCCTTTAGTTGGTAGGTGGAAGTTGTTTTATTGAACACAGAAATGCAGTAGGTAACCGGTATTGCTCTCTAGAACAATGTTGCAAGTGCCCAGCTGATGTTTTACTTTATGGGCTGTATATTTAGTAGGCAGCCATTGTCTTAACCTTTTATTTATTTATTTATTTATCTATTTATTTTGGCCTTGTGGCGTGTGGGATCTTAGTTCCTCGAACAGGAATAAAACCCAGTTCTTCCCAGTTCCTCTGCAGTGAAAGCGCGGAGTCCTAACCACTGGACTACCAGGGAATTCCCTGTAGTCCAAGTCCAACACTAGGACTTGGTTTTCTGAAAAGTCATTTGTAGACAAAATTTTCAGGCTCTTTCTTAGGAGTGAAAGGACATTGTGGGGCATGTACAGAAGTCTCTGTTCTGAACACGGGAACCAGGACTGCTGTATGTGGTTGTACGGTGCACTATGCCATCATGTCTAACACGATACCGTTTGTGTCATGGATATTGTTGATTTGTATGCTTATTACAACAATTTTAAGGAAGATGATAGTACAGAATCTGGTTCTAACACAATAAGAATAGATAAAAATTTTCTAACAGATGGAAATAATAAGTCTTGATAAAGGGTAACCTTTTCCTAATTTGGAAAAACATACTCTATGGATATGCAATAACTTTGACAGTAACGCAGAGGTTTGTCAATAGGACAGGGATTCCAGCTCACCTCAGTATTCTTCCCCCCTCACTCCAGCCCATCTTTTTCTGTTCAAAGCCCCTTTCTTCTCTCTCCTGATTCATGGAGTGCTAACTTTATTAACTCTGACACTGGAGCCAATATCTTCTTTTCCTATATTGACTTGGTAGTAGATTTAATTAAAATATAAATCTTCTGAGTAGATAAGTCCTCATGGCACTTTATAAATGCTTTCATTTTCTCATTATGCTAATCAATATATTTACTCTTGTATTTGAAAATCACTGTCAAGGTGTTAGTATTTTTAAGATTTATTTTCTTTAAATAAAGAGTGAACTATTGGGGATTATCATGATCAGTTTTTGATAGAGGGCACTTGGTAGAAGAAAAACAAGTAAAATTTATTTTTAGCTATAGGCAAGAAGGTTGTGTGTGTGTGCGTGTGTGTGTGTGTTTGTGTGTGTGTGTGTGTGATGATACATATTACTATTGGTAGAATAAAGAGAGTTGGGTTCCAAATTTTATAAATGAAACATTTATTGAATACCATTATGTCTCAGGCAAAAGAGCATATATGTTGTGATCAGAACCTTGCTTAGAATAAAAATATGAATTCTTTATCATGTGACTTTAGGAGTGGCAGTTTTGTTTTAGGAAAAAATATTTTTAATATAATTCAATAAAGAATGATTTTTCTTTAAGCATAACGGGTTTTGATAAAATGTATCTTTTAAAATATATCTTTTTATAATTCCTGCTTTGTAGATGGTGTGTGCGTGTGTGTGTCTGTAAGAAATACAGAGCTTCTAAATGTTAACTCTTTTTCTAACCTGTTCCAATTCCGTGAGCTCCAAAAACCATTTAAAACTGCTTAGAATACTTCTTACTCATTTAGTCCTCTTTCTAGCCGTACTCTAACTTCTTTTAAATTGGTTAAATGATATTCATGACTATTATATATGATATGATGCATTAAGATTAGGTCCTACTTGTTTATTTTTAAGTATAGGATCAAAGTGAGTTACTCAGAATTGATAGAATTTATATTGTATAATTTATGTCATTCCTCTTTCAATTAAGGATTTGAAATGACTGCATTGGAGTCTTGATGAAACCATGAGTCAATGTGAAAATTTGTTTATTGACAAAAGGAAGCAACATGATGCCATATATAATTCTAGGTAGCTTACATCGTTACCTAGTGGAACTGTGGTTTTCTGTGTAAACTTGGGCAAATTATTTTTGCTTTCTGTGACTCAGATTTCTTAGATTATAAAATAGGGATAATAATAGGACTTATTTTATAGGGTTACTATGTTGATTAAGTAAGTTAACTGATGCAGCACAATTAGAATGATATTTAGCATATAGTAAATGATCAATAAATGTAAAATATAATCATCATTACCAACATCTCACTTAATCTTCAGAAAAACTTATGTTGAGATATTATTGTTATTATTTTCATATTACAGAGGAGGAAACTGAGGCTTAGAGAGGTTGATGCCTGCCTTATCTACTTCAAAGAAGTATTTGAGATTTAAACAACAAAAAGGATATGAAAACACTTTTGAAAACATGAATCACAGTACAAATAAAAGGAGTTAAGGTATTATTTGAGCTAAAGAAAACAAAGAATAGCAAGTACCTGTTAATGTAACTAGATATACAAGTAGTGAAGTGTGAAAGAAACAGCTTCTGCATATGGGCTGTAATTTGTGAGGAATATTATTCTTACCAACTCTAGATTTATAAACTGTGCCCAGGACACCCTAAGGCAAATCTTCCATGGTATTAAGAGTAAAAGCTCTTTAATCTGACATTGGTTTATTTAAATCATAAGCAATTAGAAACAAATGCCATTTTGCAGTCGACTCCATGCTCTGTTGTTCTTTAATGAAAATACTGGATAATCCAAACATAATTAATTCAAAGTTTATTTTATGGATATTATCTTTAATATTAATGAGGTTTGCCCATGTCTATATGAGTTGTGATTTCTGAGATTTCTTTCTCTGTTCTCTATTCTATAAAGAAAGCTGAATAAATGAAGACTAGCTAAAAGATCTGTCATTTTATGCATATAACTTTCATACTAATATGCAATGTGATTTTGTTTTTTGCTTATCTTATCTAATAGAATAACCTCAGATTAGCTGTTGTAAGAATTGCATTTTCTATGTGTACCATCCAACTGATTATGTTTTTAAAAATGCATTTGCCCCTTATGCTGGAAAAATTACCCAGTTAACATCATGATAATAGTAGTGATTTTCAGAAAAGGATTTATAGATCGTTTTCTCTGTAATTTACTTGCTGTTTCTGACAACGCTTCACAATGGCTGTAATCACTGTGGTGATTTTTCCCGTTAACTTTGCCCATCACTGCTTCACTTACATGTTTTTAAGTACTGCAATACCTTTCTCAGTTTGCTTTTGACTGTAATTAGTCAGAGTTACTTTCGTTCTCTTTAATTGTTAAGAACTTTCCACTTATAAACACTATAAACATGAGTCAAAAATATTTTTCTCTCAGCAAGAAACACCGAATCATGGAATTTTATAACTTAAATAGATGTTAGAGATCATCTAGTCTTAGCAATCAACACATTTAATAGATTAAAAGAAAAGGGTTTTCATAGAGATTACATAAGAGACTAGACCTTTTGATTCTCTCTCCATTGCTTTGTAATTCACACGTAAAGTGGCTTAGTATTTACAGTGAGCTAAATCTAAATGTGAATAGTTATCGCTTATCCTAGTAGTCAGGGAGAAAGCTCTGAGAGTGCAGATGCTTTGAAGCTTTTGTTCACTGTTGTATTCCTAGTGCCTAGAATAGTGCATGTCCTGTATCAGTAAATATTTTTTGAATAAATAAATGAATGCTTAGTTAAATAAAAACTCATCATATACACACAAAATTTTCTTTTTTCTTCCCCTTAATTACTTGGATTTTTAAATAGTGTTAATTGTGTGTTTACTTATTGCTTTAGTTATCCAGATAATTTATTTTTCTTTTTTGTATATTAAATATAATCTCACATCTACATTAAAGGTGTAATCTTCAGCTAGCCAGCCAATTTTTTTTAACCGTAGGAAGTCATACAACACATGATTAATATTTTTCTAATTTAACTAAATGCATTTATCCATTCATTAATATGTGTCAAGCAGTTAAGTTGCATGATATAAAGAGCTTCAACTGAAAACAATTATTGTAATTATGAATCATAGGTTAAAGTACTCTAATATTAAATTAACTTGCTGGTTTTGAGAATTTCAAAGAGATAATACAGGTTTAGAAACATTTGCTCAAATAGTTAAACTATGTCTAAAGTCTCCCCATCACATTCATTGCATGTGAAAGAGTTTCCCAGGAATATTTCATCATCTTCTTTTCCTTCTTCAGTAGTACCTATGCACCTTACATCTGCCCTGCTGCTAACATTCAGTATGATTTTTTTTTGTCTCAGATTAGATACTATTAAGACCTGGGAGCTAGCTTGGCTTAAAATATCAATTCTTGGTAGCTTAATTTAGAGAGTGTCACCCTAGAGAATCTTATGATTAACCACAACTATGGGCTTTAGTGTAACAAAGGTAATAAAGATCATCACAATGAATCTTGTATTTGAGTAAGTACCTGAAATGGCATGCAACTCTATTTAGATATTACAAAAAAAGAGAGAGAGAAAAAACAGAAAAAAGATGCAAGAACCTGTATTCCTGTCATCTCTTTAGTGTTGAATTAGCAAACTGGTGATATATGAACCTGTGTAAATTATGCTGTTTTTCAGTGTACCCTGGGGGAAAACACCCCCCAAAACCAAAAAACAATGGTTAATACACAGCACTCTACAGAAGTCATCATGTTTAGTACTGAGTCTTTTGTTGGTATGCTGGCCACATTGTGTTTGCAACCTAGGCTGCATCAGGGTCTGCCCGCAGCCAATGCAGGTTGTAAGTGATCTGAGCTGGTGATCCAGGCTCAGCCACGGCAGGATGTTCGCCCCTTCTCCAGACTCCCTGGGTAGCTTTAGAAGTAGAAATCTTTTCCAAGTTGTTGAATTCATAGAAACTGGCCCAGAGGTACTGAAAGGCTTCCTGAGAGATTCTGGCTTTTTTCCTAAATTAGTTGGTTGTTAATAGTTCTGACTTCCCAAATAGCAACAATGATTCAAACTGTTCTTCCTCCTTGCTCAGTGGCAGAGCTCAAGATGCACGAGTAATGTAGCCAGGCATCAAAACACTGGACTTTGAAGGGAAACAGACCTGAGCATTTTGGCTATAAGTAAACGGAGGACTTCAGGTAACAATTCTCCAAGCCTGCCAATGTACAGGCATCCGTGACCAGTTCTTAAAGCTTTCCACTTGCAGACTATGGTCACGTCAAGCACTTCTGCATTTCCAGTCTTATTTCACATGTCATTCTAGTGACTGTCCACCTTATGTTTCTTTCCTGGGGCCTGTTCAGTTGTAGGTCTTGAGGAATTCTTGCTCTTTTTCCTCCTTTATTACTTTTGGGATTTACCTCAAGGCAGAGAGAAAAATAGAAGTCCTGCCTTTCTTGGTAGGAGAGGCATGTTACCCAGGTTAAAGAAATAACTAGCACTTTTACCAACCAGATGACAATACACAACAAAATGATCTTTTCATTTCCAAAGGCTACCAAGTGGGAGAGCCACTCCATTTCAGTATCCCAAGTGTGAGAAGCCTTTTATGACCATGAGGGAGGAGTAGGACTGAGGCGAGATGCCACATCGGGCATAATTCCCAAATACTGACTAGAAATTCAAGGCAACAAGATTAATCAGAGTGAGGCATCTTGGAGCTCAGGAGGCCCTCTGTAAAAATAAATCTTAATTTTATTAGGAATTTTATTTTTCCTCACTTTGTAGAAAGTTCAAATTATTTTTGTTGTAGTTAAGGCATTGCAAGCACTATTTATTTGATTTTGAAATAAAATACATTGAAAAAATGTTCCAATTACAAAAGAAAAACGGATTCACTCTAGAAAGCTTAGAAAACATAAAAAAGCAGAAGACATAATTGTTCTAACTTATGTACATAACCATTATTAACATTTGCTGAAATGTTCTCTACATATATTTTTCAAATGAAATCATATTGTATATCTGTTATATAGCCTGCTTGTCCAGCTTAACAATAGATATCAAAAATATTCCAAAGTCATCAGGTACTCTGCTACAATGTGATTCTGATGGCTGACTAGTATTCCATCATGTGGCTAGACCATAAGTTACCTGACAATATCCCATTGATTGTTTAGGTTGCCACCAATTTGCTTCTGTTATTATTTTTTTCCGTATGATCTCTTAATACTCTGCTTATGCTGGTAATGCAGCAACTGAATAGATTTGTTGCCCTCTTTTGCTGTGAGCACCTTTAGCTTGGGGATTTGGTCTTTTTAAATCATTATAGCACCATCATCCAGTCCAGAATCAATACAGTAAATGACAAGTATATACTCGAATTATATACATGAACCTAGAAATTAGGTTTGATATACAATAGATGTAATAAGTTTTGACATATAGCAAAGACTAGTCTCATTATGGAATGCTAGATTCATTCAGAGATAAATCCCTTACAGTATGATCACCATGCCTTCAAAGAGCAGTGGAGGGTCTAGAGACCCCTTGCAGATACAGTTTCAGACATCTGTTTCTTTTCAGTGTTGTTTTTTGTTGTTTTTTTGTTTGTTGTTTGTTTGTTTATCACCAAGGGGCATTTCCTGAATCCTCTAACTGCAACAATCATAGTTTAACTCTGTTAAATAAATTCTGGTAATAGTAGATTAGGGGTTTTGTTTGTTTGTTTTTAAGATTTTTAGAAATTTCATGTAAAGTCTGAAACATTTATATTAACATATTTCCATACAAATAACCCAAAGAAAGTTTAGTATTAGTTGTTTGTTTGTTTGCTTGTACTGCAGGTTCTTATCAGTCATCAATTTCATACACATCAGTGTATATATGTCAGCCCCAATCACCCAATTCAGCACACCACAATCCCCACCCCACCGCAGTTTTCCCCCCTTGGTGTCCATACGTTTGTTCTCTACATCTGTGTCTCAACTTCTTCCCTGCAAACCGGTTCATCTGTACCATTTTTCTACGTTCCACATACATGCATTAATATACGATATTTGTTTTTCTCTTTGTGACTTACTTCACTCTGTATGACAGTCTCTAGGTCCATCCAATCTCAACAAATGACTCAATTTCGTTCCTTAATATGGCTGAGTAATATTCTATTGTATATATGTACCACAACTTCTTTATCCATTCGTCTGTCGATGGGCATTTAGGTTGCTTCCATGACCTGGCTATTGTAAACAGTGTTGCA
Source organism: Tursiops truncatus (assembly GCF_011762595.2). Lineage (NCBI taxonomy): Eukaryota > Metazoa > Chordata > Mammalia > Artiodactyla > Delphinidae > Tursiops > Tursiops truncatus. The sequence goes on from NC_047047.1 coordinate 47,263,296, forward strand.
ATGAACATTGGGGTGCATGTGTCTTTTGGAATTATGGTTTTCTCTGGGTATATGCCCAGTAGTGGGATTGCTGGGTCATATGGTAATTCTATTTTTAGTTTTTTAAGGAACCTCCATATTGTTCTCCATAGTGGCTGTATCAATTTACATTCCCACCAACAGTGCAAGAGGGTTCCCTTTTCTCCACACCCTCTCCAGCATTTGTTGTTTGTACATTTTCTGATGATGCCCATTCTGACTGGTGTGAGGTGATACCTCATTGTAGTTTTGATTTGCATTTCTCTAATAATTAGTGATGTTGAGCATCTTTTCATGTGCTTCTTGGCCATCTGTATGTCTTCTTTGTAGAAACGTCTATTTAGGTCTTCTGCCCATTTTTGGATTGGGTTGTTTGTTTCTTTAATATTGAGCTGAATGAGCTGTTTATATATTTTAGAGATTAATCCTTTGTCCGTTGATTCGTTTGCAAATATTTTCTCCCATTCTGCGGGTTGTCTTTTCATCCTGTTTATGGTTTCCTTGGCTGTGCAAAAGCTTTTCAGTTTCATTAGGTCCCATTTGTTTATTTTTGTTTTTATTTCCATTACTCTAGGAGGTGGATCAAAAAAGATCTTGCTGTGATTTATGTCAAAGAGTGTTCTTCCTATGTTTTCCTCTAAGAGTTTTATAGTGTCCGGTCTTACATTTAGGTCGCGAATCCATTTTGAGTTTATTTTTGTGTATGCTGTTAGGGAGTATTCTAATTTCATTCTTTTACCTGTAGCTGTCCAGTTTTCCCAGCACCACTTATTGAAGAGACTGTCTTTTCTCCATTGTATATCTTTGCCTCCTTTGTCATAGATTAGTTGACCATAGGTGCGTGGGTTTATCTGTGGGCTTTCTATCTTGTTCCATTGATCTATGTTTCTGTTTTTGTGCCAGTACCATATTGTCTTGATTACTGTAGCTTTGTAGTATAGTCTGAAGTCAGGGAGTCTGATTCCTCCAGCTCCGTTTTTTTCCCTCAAGACTGCTTTGGTAATTCGGGGTCTTTTGTGTCTCCATACAACTTTTAAGATGGTTTGTTCTAGTTCCGTAAAAAATGCCATCGGTAATTTGATAGGGATCGCATTGAATCTGTAGATTGCTTTGGGTAGTATAGTCATTTTCACAATATTGATTCTTTCAATCCAAGAACATGGTATATTTCTCCACCTGTTGGTATCATCTTTAATTTCTTTCATCAGTGTCTTATAGTTTTCTGCATACAGGTCTTTTGTCTCCCTAGGTAGGTTTATTCCTAGGTATTTTATTCTTTTTGTTGCAATGGTAAATGGGAGTGTTTCCATAATTTCTCTTTCAGATTTTTCATCATTACTGTATAGGAATACAAGAGATTTCTGTGCATTAATTTTGTATCCTGCAACTACCAAATTCATTGATTAGCTCTAGTAGTTTTCTGGTGGCATTTTTAGGATTCTCTATGTATAGTATCATGTCATCTGCAAACAGTGACAGTTTTACTTCTTCTTTTCCAATTTTTATTCCTTTTATTTCTTTTTCTTCTCTGATTGCCGTGGCTAGGACTTCCAAAACTATGTTGAATAATAGTGGTGAGAGTGGACATCTTTGTCTCATTCCTGATGTTAGAGGAAATACTTTCAGTTTTTCACCATTGAGACTGATGTTTGCTGTGGGTTTGTCATATATGACCTTTATTATGTTGTGGTAGGTTCCCTCTATGCCCACTTTCTGGAGAGTTTTTTATCATAAATGGATGTTGAATTTTGTCAAAAGCTTTTTCTGCATCTATTGAGATGATCATATGGTTTTTATTCTTCAATTTGTTAATATGGAGTATCACATTGATTGATTTGCATATACTGAAGAATCCTTGCATCCCTGGGATAAATCCCACTTGATCGTGGTGTGTGATCCTTTTAATGTGTTGTTGGATTCTGTTTGCTAGTATTTTGTTGAGGACTTTTGCATCTATATTCATCAGCAATTTTCATCTGTAATTTTCTTTTTTTGTAGTATCTTTGGTTTTGGTATCAGGGTGATGGTGGCCTCATAGAATGAGTTTGAGAGTGTTCCTTCCTCTGCAATTTTTTGGAAGAGTTTGAGAAGGATGGGTGTTAGCTCTTCTCTAAATGTTTGATAGAATTCAGGGGTGAAGCCATCTGGTCATGGACTTTTGTTTGTTGGAAGATTTTAATCACAGTTTCAATTTCATTACTTGTGATTGGTCTGTTCATATTTTCTACTTCTTCCTTGTTCAGTCTTGGAAGGTTATACCTTTCTAAGAATTTTTCCATTTCTTCCAGGTTGTCCATTTTATTGGCATAGAGTTGCTAGTAGTAGTCTCTTAGGATTCTTTGTATTTCTCCGGTGTCTGTTTAACTCCTCCTTTTTCATTTCTAATTTTATTGATTTGAGTCCTCTCCCTCTTTTTCTTGATGAGTCTGGCTAATGGCTTATCAATTTTGTTTACCTTCTCAAAGAACCAGCTTTTAGTTTTATTGATCTTTGCTATTGTTTTCTTTGTTTCTATTTCATTTATTTCTCTTCTGATCTTTATGATTTCTTTCCTTCTGCTAACTTTGAGTTTTGTTTGCTCTTCTTTCTCTAGTTCCTTTAGGTGTAAGGTTAGATTGTTTATTTGAGATTTTTCTTGTTTCTTGAGGTAGGCTTGTATTGCTATAAACTTCCCTCTTAGAACTGATTTTCTGTATCCCATAGGTTTTGGATCATCGTGTTTTTGTTGTAATCTGTCTGTAGGTATTTTTTGATTTCCTCTTTGATTTTTTCAGTGATCTCTTGGTTATTTAGTAGTGTATTGTTTAGCCTTCATGTGTTTGTGTTTTTTACTTTCTTTCCCTGTAATTGATTTCTAATCTCTATAACATTGTGGTTGGAAAAGGTGCTTGATATGATTTCAGCTTTCTTAAATTTACTGAGGCTTGATTTGTGACCCAAGATGTGATCTATCCCGGAGAATGTTCCAGGTGCACTTGAGAAGAAAGTGTAATCTGCTGTTTTTGGATGGAATGTCCTATAAATATCAGTTCAATCTATCTGGTCTGTTGTGTCATTCATTTAAAGCTTGTGTTTCCTTATTAATTTTCATTTTGGATGATCTGTCCATTGGTGTAAGTGAGGTGTTAAAGTCCCCCACTATTATTGTGTTACTGTCGATTTCCTCTTTTATAGCTGTTAGCAGTTGCCTTATGTACTGAGGTGCTCCTATGTTGGGTGCATATATATTTATAATTGTTATATCTTCTTCTCAGATTGATCCCTTGATCATTATGTAGTGTCCTTCCTTGTCTCTTGTAACATTCTTTATTTTTAAATCTATTTTATCTGATATGAGTATAGCTACTCCAGCTTTCTTTTGATTTCCATTTGCATAGAATATCTTTTTTCCATCCCCTCACTTTCAGTCTGTATGTGTCCCTAGGTCTGAAGTGGGTCTCTTGTAGACAGCATATAGATGGGTCTTGTTTTTGTATCCATTCAGCAAGCCTGTGTCTTTTGGTTGGAGCATTTAATCCATTCACATTTAAGGTAATTATCAATATGTATGTTCCTATGACCATTTTCTTAATTGTTTTGGGTTTGTTTTTGTAGGTCCTTTTCTTCTCTTGTATTTCCCACTTAGAGAAGTTCCTTTAGCATTTGTTGTAGAGCTGGTTTGGTGGTGCTGATGTCTTTTAGCTTTTGCTTGTCTGTGAAGCTTTTGATTTCTGCATTGAATCTAAGTGAGATCCTTGCCGGGTAGAGTAATCTTGCTTGTAGGTTCTTCCCTTTCATCACTTTAAGTATATCATGCCACTCCCTTCTGGCTTGTAGAGTTTCTGCTGAGAAATCAGCTGTTAACCTTATGGGAGTTCCCTTGTATGTTATTTGTTGTTTTTCCCTTGCTGCTTTCAATAATTTTTATTTGTCTTTAATTTTTGCCAATTTGATTACTATATGTCTCCACATGTTTCTCCTTGGGTTTTTGCTGTATGGGACTCTCTGCGCTTCCTTGACTTGGGTGGCTATTTCCTTTCCCATGTTAGGGAAGTTTTCGACTATAATCTCTTCAAATAATTTCTCTGATCCTTTCTCTCTCTCTTCTCCTTCTGGGACCCCTGTAATGCAAATGTTGTTGCGTTTAATGTTGTCCCAGAGGTCTCTTAGGCTGTCTTCGTTTCCTTTCATTTTTTTTTCTTTAGTCTGTTCCGCAGCAGTGAATTCCACCATTCTGTCTTCCAGGTCACTTATCCATTCTTCTGCCTCAGTTATTCTGCTATTGATTCCTTCTAGTATAGTTTTCATTTTAGTTATTGTATTGTTCATCTCTGTTTGTTCTTTAATTCTTCTAGGTCTTTGTTAAACATTTCTTGCATCTTCTTGATCTTTGTCTCCATTCTTATTCCAAGGTCCTGGATCATCTTCACTATCATTATTCTGAATTCTTTTTCTGGAAGGTTGCCTATCTCTGCTTCATTTAGTTGTTTTTCTGGGGTTTTATCTTGTTCCTTCATCTGGTATATAGCCCTCTGCCTTTTCATCTTGTCTATCTTTCTGTGAATGTGGTTTTTGTTCCACAGGCTGCAGGATTGAGTTTTTTCTTGCTTCTGCTCTCTGCCCTCTGGTGGTTGAGGCTATCTAAGAGGCTTGATGGGAGGCTCCGGTAGTGGGTAGAGCTGGCTGTTGCTGTGGTGGGCAGAGCTCAGTAAAACTTTAATCCACTTAAGTGTTGATGGGTGGGGCTGGGTTCCCTCCTTGTTCGTTGTTTTTGCTGAGGCAACCCAACACTGGAGCCTACCTGGGCTCTTTGGTGGGGCTAATGGCAGACTCTGGGAGGGCTCACACCAAGGAGTACTTCCCAGAACTTCTGTTGCCAGTGTCCTTGTCCCCACGTTGAAACAGAGACACCCCCTGCCTCTGCAGGAGACCCTCCAACACTATCAGGTAGGTCTGGTTCAGTCTCCCCCGGGGTCACTGCTCCTTCCCCTGGGTCCCGATGTGCACGCTACTTTGTGTGTGCCCTCCAAGAGTGGGGTCTCTGTTTCCCCCAGTCCTGTCGAAGTCCTGCAATCAATTTCCACTAGACTTCAAAGTCTGATTCTCTAGGAATTCCTCCTCCCGTTGCCGGACCCCCAGGTTGGGAAGCCTATTGTGGGGCTCAGAACCTGCACTCCAGTGGGTGGACTTCTGTGGTATAAGTGTTCGCCAGTCTTTGAATTACCCACCCACCAGTTATGGGATTTGATTTTACTGTGATTGCGCCCCTCCTACCGTCTCATTGTGGCTTCTCCTTTGTCTTTGGATGTGGGGTATCTTTTTTGGTGAGTTCCAGTGTCTTCCTGTCGATAATTGTCCAGCAGTTAGTTGTGATTCTGGTGTTCTCTCAAGAGGGAGTGAGAGCACGTCCTTCTACTCCACCATCTTGGTTCCTCCCTCTTCAGCAGATTCTAGATTAGGTTTTTAATTCCAGCTCTGCTATTCACCAGCTCTTTAACTTTGGGTGAGTTATTTAATCTTCTGCATCAGTTTTCCCTATCTGTAAAATGTGAGTGAAAATATCCATCTCACACATTTAACAGGAAAAATTAATTCAACTTTTTAAAGTAAAATAAAATAATGTATTAAAAATAACAATGCCTAATAAATAGCAGATAATTAATAAGTGTGACTCCTTAAACTTATTTTTCCTTTCTTAAGTCCTCTTGATGCATAGGACTAATTCCACTTCAGTCAGTGACTTGGTTTCCTGAGGATTAATGCTTCATGTAGTCTTCATCTGTTTGGCAGAGGTACAGAGAACACATTCTATGTAAGAAAAATGAGATAGTCCTTGCTTTCTTATTTTCTGTTTTTTTTTTAATAGCTACAAACACAAAAGCAGTTGCTGCATGTCAGGGTAGCCTGAATGCTATGTGTTTGTAGTTAGTGAAGGGCAAGGCACGCAACTCTGAAATGCATGCTTCAGGATTCCGCTCTTGATACTTTCTAGAGTCTATCATAAGTTACAGCTGATTTTATAATAGGATAGACACAGGAAAGAACATGGTAGGTTGTCCAAACTTCTGCTAAAGTAGAACTCTGTGGTTTGCAGCTCAAGGGAAATTGATGGTTCCTTGAGCACGCTCCTCTGTGACTGGGAGTTTAAGGTGTATTCTGGTATAGCAGATATGTGAGCTGCTCTCAGAGTGCCCTCAGTCCACTCCAGCTGAGTCATCTAGTGGCTTAACTGGGATCACAATTTTTCACGGTTCACATCTATTTCTATAGAACTAAGCCTTCCATGTTCTTAGAGATAAATGCCTGTTTATTGGGGTACAAAAATGGACAAGGAGAGTCTTCTGAGCCCCAAGGAACTGGATGAGAGAATCTTAGTCAATTCCAGGCTAGAACTGAATTGTCAGTCTAACAGCTGCAGTAAGATGCAGGCTTTATGCTGCATCTAGCAGTATCAGGCTGTTCATCTAATTGGCGGGTTCAGGTTTCAGTGATGGAGTGGAGAGAGGGGATGCAGGAAGGAAGGAGAGCTAAGTGGCACCTGGGAGCTTTCCTTGTGTTCTAGTGTCTCTCTGAACAGTAGTTATTGTCATGTGTTCAAAGACTTGACAGCAGGAACAGAGAATCTCTTTGGTGAAGTGCCTAATCTATATTTGGGTCTTAGTGTCTTTGGACATGCAGGAGATCCCAGAGAAACAGCAATTAGTGATTTATAAATGCAAAATAGCACATTATGGCTGAGCATGGATCGTTTGTCCTCCTGAAAGCTCTAAGTTCCATGAAAGAAAAATGTAGCCCTTTGATGTAGGTAGGAATGCAGATACCTGTTTCAGCCACCGCTTATGCCCCCACCCTCCAAACCAACAGTACTGCATAAAAGAAGGAACTCATGCAAGCGAGGAGCCCCTTAGGGCTCAGAACTGTTTTGTTTGCTTACAGATGGATAGAAACAGGCAGAGTTCAAATTAACTGGAAGATGTAGCGCTACCTTTTTAAATGTATCTAATGTGTACCTTAGATTGAGGAAAGGAGGTAGGCTGACAGAGACATGTTGGGACCAGTTTTACATAAACTCTGCTCTATTTAATTTGTGTGAGTTTCTTGAAATAAAGTTCCCCATTATAATTTCTTCCAAGGCTCAAGTTGTGGTCTCAAAAAAAAAAAAGCCAAACATTAAAAGGGACAATGTATGCATATTTGTATTAGATATGTGGAAACTGTATTTTTTTGATCCAAAAATCAGATTGCATGCTCCACAAGTCTACAGCAAGGGCATGAGCCATACATGTAGATAGCCTGTGCAGGCTGACTATTTGGCACCCTGAGGAGGTGGATAATTTAATGCTTTTATAATTTGTTCTTTAAATATGTATCTGTATTTATTTATATGGAAGTCTGAGGGCTACTTTGGGCATGGTTAGTGGTTTCACTCAGCCTCACCGCTTCTGTTGTTCCAAGTATTTTATTTGGGATGATGGGGAGACCTCAGGAAGGTCACTGAATGTGAACAGGGTCTTGAAATATAGAAATAATTTAAATAAGCCAAATTGCTTTAAGGAAGGCTTTTAAAATTAGGGATGTAAAGACCTAGAAATTTCAGTTGTATGCAATCTCTGTGAAACCTCCATTCGAATAGCCATAAACAAGAGGAACAGAAATGATATTTATTTTAAATAATAAATTTATTTTTCAATGGAAATAATTTATTTTTTTCTATATCCTTCTTTACCTGAATATGCTGATTATACTGACCAAGCAGTATTTTTTTCTCCCACATTCAATCCTTTATAAGGGTTCATAAACTGGAGTTATGCTAAGAAGTTTAATGAATAGAACATAATCTAAACAAATACAATTATGATAGTTGAGGGATGAAGATAAGAAATCTCCCACCTTACCCTGGCAAGGTCCAAATCTCCAATTCTTTGAATATCCTTCAGTGTATTCACAATGGCGGAAGCTGTAGGATTTTTAAATTTATAACATCGTTGCAGCACATCCTAAAGCAGCCATTAGAAATGGTCTGTTTTGTTTAATCAACTTAGTGATAAAGAAAAAAGAGAAGGAATCATGGAAGGAGGGAGGAAAGGAAGAACATTGAATGTCCATTCTTTTGCTAGGTGATGGTGTTCTCTGGTTTCCATAGTTCCTCACCTCTGAATTGTTTATATCATGCACACACACACACGTGTGTGTGCACACACATATACACATTCATATACATACACATACATACAAAACTGAAAAGTTTTGTTCTTAAAACCTCTGTTGAAAGACCCTTATTGTCCTGGTACTTCAGCTACTGATGGCTTTTGGCTAGTTGTCCAGCTTTGGACTCATTGTCAAATTCTGAATGAAATCACTATGTGAACTTGAGTGTATTACTTAAAGTTTTTGACCCTAGTTTCCTTTTTGTGTAACATAAACAGATTACAGATAAAGAACTATATTTTGTTGGATTAAATACAACAATAACACAGTTTATCTGCTTGTTTTTCGAGAGCAGAATGACTTCATCTTTCATTAATCTGCAAGCATGCCCTTTCCCCATCTCTTCCCATATGCCAGCTGTGGTATTGTCTGTGTGTCTCTGTCAGTCCACAGCCAACTCTATTAATGGAAGTGTGGCTAAATCAATTTTTGAGCCTATGCAAAATACTTATATAACAACATATACTTTATCCGGTTTCAGAAAAGTTTAAAAATAAGCTTTTCTGAAAGAAGGTAAGCTTTCAACAAGGGTCTTTTATTTTCCTTTGACTCACATACAAAGATCTGTCGCTTGATGAGCACTTAGTATATGACAGGCTAGGTACCAATGTTTATATGCATTTCTATGAAATGACTCCCATAAGAATCCTAAGAAGAGGAAGCTATTTTTATCAAAAGTCATACCTTAAGAACCTATGCATTTAACCACTATGCTATGCTGCCTTTCAAAGCATAGAAAGGAGAACAACAGGGAATAGCCTAAGATGTGGAGACCAGGGACCAGAAATGCTATCCTAGCTTCTGCCTGTCTGAGAAAAATGAACAGGATGATGTATGTGTAGACTATAATTCTGTGTGAAACTCTTCCATCTGATACATAAACAAGAGTTCTTATTTTCAAATGCAAAATCTTATCAAAATAATTTAAGGAATAGTCTTAATAGTCTTGTCTGAAGAGATATCAGTTAAGAAAAAGTCATCTTGTTGTTGAAAATCATAATAAAAATTCATTCTAGAAGCTAAACTGTTATCATTATAAATATGGGTATTGTTCCCACTAGAAGAGAAATCTGACCTAGAAATCTGTCTAAATAATTGTGTTTCAGGGGGGATGGGGGTAGATGAGGTTATGTGGAATGTGGGGAATACCAATTTATTAGACTTAGACTTTCCTTTGAGTCCTTACCAGACAGTTAGAACTTGATATTGTATTATTATTAGGATTTTTAAAGTAAATTATTAAATAAATACTTAATAATTTAATTTAAAAACGTTTAAATGTTATTAAATCCAGTAATGATATTTAAAATATTTTAAAACAAAGTAACACATATCTGTTGAATACCAATTGTGAATTAAGTACTTAGCATGCTAGACACTGTAGAAGATGCAAAGAAATAAAATAATAAATAAATAAAATAAAATTAAGGAACTAGCTTCCAAGAAGCTAACAATTTAGTTTGGGTATACAATGTGTGTATGTACAAATAATTGAGTAATACCAACATGAAGACTCCATAGGTAATGGACTTTTTTATCCACTTATCTATGTCCAGAACTAAGAATGGTACCTGATACGTAGTAGATACTTAATAAATATTTAACCAGAATAGATGAATGAATAAATAAATGGAAGAATGAGAGATTAATAGTTCCAGCAAATAATAGAAATCACAAAATAGTACAGGATTAATTGTCAAATTAATGATAAAGTAAATAAGTAGTGAAGGAATTCAAAAGATGACTATTGAGAGTATTGAAAAAAATCATGTTTATAAAGGTACCCATCATGATATCTGACATTTACTAATTCCTAACAGTTGTTAGCTCCTGAAATCTAGTATAGTAATGGAGTAAAGCATGTCTTTTCCATACCTAGAGATATATATTCGAGGATCAAGATAGGTAAGATAGTTTAGGTCACATACAACACATTTTTTATCATAGCTAATGAGCTGGCAGATGGGGGAGCACTTGCTTTTATGAGTAAATTTATTTTCTTTGTTTTTATTTCATGATTTCTTATTTGAGATCTAGACTGTAATTATCTTTCACCCATGTTCTACTATTTTGTTTTTCGTTATTACTTAGCCAGTTGCTTGAGTCTATTTCCTTTCATCAGTGATTTGTGTTTTAATTTAGTCAATATTGAATGCATTCCTTCCAAGTGTACTATGGATGGCATCTTCTTAAATGCTTCTCCCTCATGAACATAAATTGGTTTGGTTTTAATCTGTGGTGGCCTTCTGAACACTGAAATGAGTTGTTTTATATCAGTCTCTCTCTTCTGGCAATACCATTAAATATATATATCCTGAAATGGCATAATATGCAAATTGCAACTGGAAAAATCATTTTAAAATATACTATTTTTAAAAAGTACTTCCTTGTCACATGGAATAGATATGTAGATTTCAATTTTTATACCATTCATTACCTTTTCATTTATATCAGTCATTACGCACATGGATAAGTGCTTATAAGACACCTCACTACATATGCTGGGGCTAGAAAAGTATGTCATGTTCTTTAAACTCAGTGACCTTTGTCCTAATGGTAGAGTTAAGATACATACACATTATTTGAATGGTAGAGTTAAGATACATACACATTAAGATACATACACATTATTTGCAGGGGGATATGGGTACAGTAAGTACCAAGTGAGTGGCACCAAAAAGAAGTGCATTAAGAGTTCAGACAATAGAGTTAGAAAAGAGATCAGTAAGTATTGGAATCTGATCATCAGGGAAGGCTTCACAGAAGAAGAGGCAGTTGAGCTGTGCCTCGAAGGATGGACAGATTGGAGCAGGAAGAGTGTTTCATATGGGTATAGGAAGAGAGAATGTGGCATGAGAACTAAGCATAAGGCAGGGATGCACAAGACAGGAGACAGCAAATTTACTGTACTAATAAATAGGATGGAAGTTAAGTGTGGTGAGTATTAAAAGATATCTGGAAAATTGTGTGAGTTATTTAAATGTCCAGAAGTAGATGGCATATTTATGAACTTTGTATCCATATAGTAGTGATTACACTATTTCAAAGCAGTTTCCATTTTACAAGTCACTTTTATATCCAGTTTCTCATTTGATCATTCCAGCAACCCTGTGAGAAACATTAGTATTATAATCGCAGATAACAGAAACTGACAGTCAGATCGTGGAAGTTTACCCAGTGGCATACAACTAGAAAGTGTCAGCACAGACCTACTAGAGCATGGACTTGAGGATATGGGGAGGGGGAAGGGTAAGCTGGGACAAAGTGAGAGAGTGGCATGGACATATATACACTACCAAACGTAAAATAGATAGCTAGTGGGAAGCAACCGCATAGCACAGGGAGATCAGCTCGGTGCTTTGTGACCACCTAGAGGGGTGGGATAGGGAGGGTGGGAGGGAGGGAGAGGCAAGAGGGAAGAGATATGGGAACATATGTATATGTATAACTGATTCACTTTGTTATAAAGCAGAAACTAACACACCATTGTAAAGCAATTATACTCCAATAAAGATGTTAAAAACAAAAAAAAGTCAGAACACATATGTGAATCCAGCTATGCCCTAAATCCCATGTTCACCTCACCATTACATTCTACCGATCAGAAGATGAAAATTAATCATCACATGACCAAAACTTGTATATACGTGAGATACCATTTCCAGCATAGTGTTAAAGAATGAACATATTTCTGCCTAGATACTATTTGAATGGGTGAAAGTAAAATCATCGTTTGAATAGAAGAGGTTATTTAATATGAATTCTCAGCATTGTTTTCAATAGAATAATGACTAGTTCATGATTCTGTCACCATGTATGGATTTTAGCCTAAATTCCTCTGGAGATGTTACAAGCCACTCTCTATATCATTATAACATATAATTAAATAGCACTTTCCTCTTTTTCCAACTGTTTTCACATTCCTTTCTTATACTGAATTGTTATGACATCTGTATGAAGTAAACATATGAGATATTATATTATGCCTATTTAACATATGTATGAAGGCAAACCTGTCCATCATCCTACTCATATTGGTGGTGGAGCCAGATGTCTTGACTCTCAGACAGACTCACAGTCCACAATTCCGGGCTGCTCCCCAGGATACTCAAATTTGCATTTGGTACTGTGATTTAGCACATACCAGAAGATACAGAAATATCTGCTGAGAATTTAGTGTTTTTGGATTCTTCTCGCAAACTTGCGATTTCTAACTCTCAGCTCCAGGCTTTCCCCTCATTGTATTTGGTGCTATGAAATGAACCAATTCACATTCATCTGTTTTTAACTCGTGCAGCCATATACTCTGACACTTACCTTGGCTAGTGATTGATGGAGGGAGGAAACTTTCACTTCCAAGATGAGCTGTGTAGCAGAAAAATGGCCATGACCCTGATGTTGGACATGCACCAACCTAGTTTCTAAGTGCTAAAGACAAGAAAGGGTTACCTTCCTGGGCAGTGACTCTAAAAAGAGACAAATTTCTCATAATATATTATAGTGAGGTCTGATTTATGGCTTTCTTCTCTCCTCCCTCTGGCTGAATGTGAAAGATTTCATTTGGCCTCTTACAGTTTCCAGGAGGATTAAAGTATAGCCAAGGGGCCCATCTGTGGCAATAGAATGGAGTTAGTTAACCTTGACTGAAGTTAATTTAGCTACTGGAGATGGTAACAGGGAGAGGTATGGAAGACAGATGCCAGTTCACGTTTTTCTTTACCGCATATCTTGCCACCTTCCCTAATGTTTCAACTAAGTTGCTTCTAATTTGTAGAAGCTCACCATTAGATATTAGTCATATAGCTTGCTCATCTTTCTCTTTTTCGATATTTATATGATCTTTGTCAAGGATGTGATGGTGTAATGCAAATTCACCAACACTTTACTGTACATTGGGGTGATGATAAAAATATCAAAAGCACATCATATTGCATTTCCAGTACACTTCTCCAAGAAGGACCAAGGGTCTTATAACGTTTGATTTGGGCTTAGAAATAAACTCACCTAGTTTGGGTTATTCCTCAACAGACCAAACAGCTTTTTATATTTATATATGATGTTACATATTTTAGCAAACACCACTGTTAATCAGTGGTATAGAATAATCTCCCTCTACAGTGTTTTACTAAGTACATTTAGACACACACATGCTATGCTTCTAACCAGATCCTCCTTACGTACATGTAATTGGAAGTAGAAGAGAAATTACAACGTGCATTTGAAAGGGGCAGGATGATTTGCTTTTCTTCTCTCTCCAAGCTGACTTTAACTCAGGGTCAAGCCAATCACCCATGGCTGGCTGCTTTGTGGTGCAGCTGGAATACCCTGTATGTGGAGCCTCTGCCAGCCGAGCATTTGCCAGGTCTGTGCTCTGCTGATTCCATAAAATGTTACTGTCAAAAAGCTTCTGGTAAAATTCTGTTGTTATGTATAAAGACGTTACATTAGAATAAGATTATTTCCAAATGGGCACAGCGTTAAATTAGCCATTGTAACTGTAATATTTTAGATTTAATATAACTCTCAGATATACAAGCACAAAGGATATGAAGCCACAATTTTAAACTGAGAAATAAAATGGATAAAAGAAAATCATTTTCATCAAATGAAATGTTTAAATTTGAATAATTGGAGAACAATTTTTCTGCAATTACATATTTTCCCAGAGAAAAGGAAGTCAGGGCATTTCAGCCAGGTCCTCTATTACTATTGTCTTTTACTGGGTAGGCTGGCCCCCTTGGATGGAGGCTGCAGTTGTGGGGTTATATAGGTACACAAAGGCACCAAGCTCACAGGGAAGGGGAACAGCTCAAATACATTCTGCAGATGAGAGTTAAAGTGCCGAGATGATGATGCCTCTGAATTAAGGAGCAGAGTGAGAACCCTGTTGTGATTTTTGATATTAAGAGACAAAGATGTCATCTATTTTGTGTGATCTATTAGTGTTGTTAGAGGAATCGAATGAAATAATGTACCTAAAAGCCCTTTGAAAAGTGTGGAAAGCTGTAGAAGGACACAGGGGGCCTGGTTTGACCTACATTATACCAAGCTTTTGATTAGCTGACAAGTTGACCACAGGGTAACTAAGGGTCTGAGCTACCATCAAACTTTGATAAAGGAGAGCTTGGTGAATGGAGTGATTTTGTTTATTATATTTGATAAACCTAAAAGCTTTTTTTTAAAATTTAAGTTCTTATGGTTGATTAAGTTTTTTGAAAGATAGTGATTAACTTTATTGTTTTGGCATATAGCGTAGCCGTGTTAGAATGAAAAGGCTTTGAATCTGACTTCTCTTTTTTTGGAACCTGATTCCCATAAGTTACTGTGTGATCTCAGCCAAGTTAATTAAATTCTCCAAACCTGTAAAATAGAGTTAATAATATTTAATACCTGACATCTTTGTGTACATCGAATTATTTAATATATAATACTTAGCCTGTGTCTAATAGTTAACTATTAGTCATGAGCTAATAGTAAGCATGGAAAAAAACCAATTTCTTTCCCCTTCTGTAATAATGTAGGTCAGTGATGCTCAAAGTGCAGATTTTAGGATCACCTGGAGGGATAAACATGCAGATTCCTGAGGCCTGTTCCAGATCTTCTGGAGATGGGTCCTGAGAAGGTGCTTTTCAATCAACTTTCCAGCTAATTCTTAAACTTACCAAATTGACAACTACTGATTTAGAGCCTTACAGTAGAGGCTAGTACTTGCTATGCATGCAGGGTTGTTGAATTTGAGACTATAGGAGCTTAATTTTAATCCACAGTGACCCAGTAACTGTATGGAGGTTTCCATTTTATATTCATTTTTTGCTGTCATTTGTTTTTTATCCCAAAGTCCAAAAGAGTCATTAAAGTCTCTTCAATTAGGGGATCCTAGTGGATAAAGTTTGTCAAGGTTTTACTGTACCTGGTTGTAATTTAATGTTAGATACAGTTATAAACAGAGAGGAACTTAATAAGAAATAAGGACACATGAAATTTGGCATATTGAAAAGCTACTTTAGAGTTGATAACCAAACTAACTGGTCAAATAAATATTTGCCCTTCCCTTGTCAAAAAGGCAGAGGGGCAAATTCAAGTTAGATGCTTATCAGCCCTGTCCTGTGTGCTCACTCACCAGCAGAGAGTTGAATATACATTGTTTTTTTTTTTATTTTTCCATTTTTTAAAATTGAAGTATACTTAATGTACAGTGTTGTGTTAGTTTCAGGTATACAGCAAAGTGATTCAGATATATATATAAAATATGTATATAGATACTTATATATATTCTTTTTCAGATTATTTTCCATGATAAGCTATTACCAGATATTGAATATAGTTCCCTGTGCTATACAGTAGGTCCTTGTTGTTTATCTGTTTTGTATATAGTAGTATATATATGTTAATCCATTTATTTTTGACACTTTTTAATATTGATTCATAAATCCTTCAAAGATGGGTAGAGTATGTTTAGGCTAACAAAATGTCAATTTGACATTAACCTAAATGCCTGAACCTTATCCAAAGAATAAACTGTTGAAATCGAGGAGAGTATTAATGATATCTAATAGCTTGCTGAAAAGTACAGAAGTCAAACTCAAGATCAGACAAAGCAGGAATAATGTTTATAAGGACCTCTCTGTGCAGAGAGGAGGTTGTGTGTATGTTGGAGGTGCAGGGTGCCTCATGAATGAGGAACAGGTGTACATTTATAGCAGTGGGAATTGCCATGTTCTCTGTAGTGGTCTGGAGTTAATGTATTATATGAGCAAGATGTGAGTTTCTAAATTTCTGCTCTTTTCCAGCTTGCTGAAATAGCAAGGCCCTTTAACTGTTATCATGAAGACCTATAACCTGTTCAAGAGTTCTTTCTTGGCATGTGGTTGAGAGTAGAATTACCTTCAGCGGTAACACAAGTCCGTAGCTCCTATGAAAGCTCTCTGTTCACCCATAATGTAAAGTTATACATTAACATTTAATGTTATACATTAAACATTAAATGTTAATGTATGTTAATTAAACATATATTAACATTTAATGTAATGTAAATGTAGCAGACAACTTTACTGGCCTTTCCCTATTTTCACTATCCTTCCTTTATCTAGGAGAACGTTATTTAACCATTGCCCATGTTCTGGTGGATGCTTTCTAGCCAACAATTCCAATGTCCTTATATCTTTCCTCACCCATTGACCAATAAGAATACAGTCTTGCTATTTCAACTCAAAATGTATCCTCTGGAATGGGATTACTAGGAAACTGGACCACCAAAGTGCTCCATTTTAGGTGAGCTCTTGACAGTCTTGTGATCTTAGAGGGATCTTCTGATCTGGCAAGTGCTCACCACCTTCTAGGAATGTACAAATAATTTAATATAAGCCAAAGGGCTAACATTTTGGACTGGAACCAAAGGACAGTTTATTCCTTAAGCATAAAACAACAGTCCTTACCCAATGGCCAAGAAGTCTGCCAGCGTCAATTAAAAACAAAGGTCCCAGGCCAGAGAATAAGATGTTGGGTATTTTCAGATTCCTCTTAATCTTCCTGATTTATTCCATCAGGGATAATTAGGGTGACCAAATCCCTGATTGTGCCTGTTATCCTGTGTAATTTTTAAATGGTGCCCCTTCTCTAAAATGATTCCTTCTCTAAAGTGGTCCAGTTTGGATGATAAATTATATGGCCACCCTTGTCTCATAGGTTACTTCCTTTGGGAAGCCTTTCTCAACCCTCTGGAGTGGATTGGATCCTCCTGTCCTGCTAAATGTAAGGACAGAGACTTACATAAGGACAAAGACTTTGTATGGTTCCAGGTGGTAACTCAATGCTTAACAAGCATATAACAGGTGTGCAATAAATATTTGTTGAGCAAATGCATGCATTTATCACATGCCATCTGCCGGTGCTCTGAGGAGCACTGTACCGTCCTTAACCCCTCTGAGAGACTCCTCTAAAGACTGGCTCTTGGGAAGCCACAAGCAGAGGAAAATCCCCCCTTAGAAACCACCAGAGAATCTGATGTCCATATGCAACCCATGTTTCTCTTAGCAAAGTCCAGAGGCCACAGCACAGAGTCCTGTTGCTTCTTCTGAGGAGACTGCCAGGCTTTGAGCTATGCCTGGAGGCTCACTTAGTGGTCTTGACTCTGGCTTTAGTAACCTTGGTTTCTTCTGCCTCACTAGAGACTCTGCCCTGGCCCCCTGCTTAGGTACTCACTCCCAAGAAAAGAAAAAATGAGGAAAAGGCAGAGGGACTGGAATGAGGAATGGAGAGAAGCAAAATAGATCCCGCTTATACCTTACACCATAGATTTTTCTCCTCCTGTGTGACCTCGTACCTCTTATCCCACTTTATGGAGTTGTTTTGGGCAGGGTACCATGTTCTCTGGGGAAATTAGTCATTTACTTGTGTAATTTAGGTGCCCTACTCATTATGGAGGACCACCTCTTCAGGTCACGAAACTCCTTTTGGAAGTTTGCCTTTTCCCAGGTGCTTCAAATCCTTTATCCTGGGAGTAAGGATCTGGCAGGGATACCACAGCCCTGTTCCGAATAAGAACCAGTCTTATCACAAAGAAAATTAACTGGACAATAAGAATAAATGCCAAGCTGTGCCATGCTAATCTGATATAATTCCAACCAAATGATGATAAAATTGACATTTTAATTAACGTGTGAAATCCTTTCCGTTATGATTGCTATGATTTTTTTTTGAAGTATTTAAAATATTTAAATATTCATGAACCATCAACACCTGCTTATCCATTTCCTGAGTGACTGAGGAACCTAGATTAGGAATCATTACATGAGGTAATCTCAGTTCTAAAGTTCCTTGACTTTCAGATTCATTTATATCAGTTCTCATTTCCAGAGTGTTGACCACCCTAGGAATACCTGCCCTTGTGGTAATTTTCTTAGGTTAGTCCTAACATACTAATGAGTGTTTTATTTCTATGTAAATCAAAGATTAGTAGACTGCTTCGTTATAGTACCTACAATCCTTATAAAATACGAAATTTCAGTTAGCAATCTGCATTTTCAGGAATAAGGTCTTTATTAATACAGACAATTCTAACATTGTTGGCTGGAGATTATACAAATATAACTGATAATCGAGATGTAAATGCAAGCACCATTAATACAATACAGACAAATCTCTAAGATTTAACAGAATCTAAAATCCAAATGATTGGAGACTTTGTCTCTAGGTGAAAAATGAACAGGGAAACATTTTTCAGCTGGATAGGATATTCTGTTCCATATGAGTACCCAGAGTTCATTGCCACTGCCTCCCTCTGGATCGATCACATTGTTGTAAAGGAATGATGCTGTCAGAGTTTTAAAGAATGACAAGTTCTGCAGTCAGGTCTGGATATAATGAAAATGCACTAGCAGCTTCCTTGACTTCATCAGGGCAGCAGGATTAAATTTGAGCTTGAATTTTGAAATGATAAAAAGCTGTTTGACTGCATTTTCAATATGTTTATCAGAAGAAAGCTGAAAGTACAAGATAACTTCTGCAAGAAATTTGGAAGTGAAATGGGTATGAGAACCTTCTGAAAGGAATGTGCTGCAGCTGAACATTACTCACGTTTCTACTGCCAAGAACCGGCACTGCACTTTTCTTCCAGAATTATTTTTAACTAGCTTGGAAGTCATCCAGGTTTGAATCTCCCAAAAGCAATTTCGTAAATGTGAGAGGGACTAACTGCATTCTGGTTCCAAAGACAGGTGCACTTGGGTGTCTTTTGTACAGCTGTGAAAATCCACAGCATGGTCATCACTTATCATTCCACAGTGGAACAGGTTAAGTGTGAAATGCAGTTTCTTCCAAAGGTGATGAAAGCCAGCAAGACAGATCAAAGTTAAGCCAAGCAAATACATACACACCCATTTTCCTTTTCTCCTTCCTCAGAAAATATCCTGACAATAAAGTGAAAGATTTATGACCAGAAACATGAGGGGCAGCTGCATATACTTAACTGAAATTACAGTTACCACTTTAAACCTGTCTAAATGAGGTGCAAGTTCATTTGAAATCTCTTTTGAGATAAACTGGCTACTACCACCTGAGGGTTGTTCAAATTTTATAAAACAAGGTAAAGTAGGAGACTTTATGTTAAACAATGAAAAAACATATGTAGAAGCTGAAATGGGAAATATTTCGGATGACCATTGTTTCTTAGGTAAAAAAATCCAATTATGCCTTTTCAGTCTTTTAACATTGGAGTTGTCTTCTGTTATCACATTGAGAATAAAAGCGCCCTAGTCGTTGATAGCATTCCCATTTTACAATAACATTTTATAGATTTCATGTAAAATTTATACATACAGTTAAATATAATCAAATATAAAAGTGTCAAAGTAAATAAAATATTTAATAATGTTTTCAATTTGTCTTTAACCACAGCTCGTATATACTTATTGCCTGTGAAAATTTCTTTTAAAATCAATGTCATCTTGAACAAAGTTTTCAGAGGAGTCTTTTAATACAACTGGAGAATCTCTAATTCTCTAATTGCTCTCAAGTTGTCATAGAGGTTAGTAAGATCATTTACCAAGGTAAAATTCTCCCTACTAACAGAAGTGTTTGCTAACCTTTTGGGTAGAATATACCAGAATGTGTCCCATGCATCATGTAATTATTGCTTTAAAGCTCTTCTCAAACTCAGAAAAGGCAATGAATAGATAGCTCAGCAGGTAGATATTCAATACATCAAAAAGTGCCCTGGGATTAGTAGACTGTTCTGTTAGTTAGTTAGATAGAGAGGTCACCCATCTTACTTCAGTAATGGAAATGCATTTCAAAGGTTCACAAAGAAAGGAAGAAGATAGTAAACATAATGTTCCTGAGATAGCTACATGTTCAGGCTTCAAGAAAAAAAAGAACTTCATGATAGGTCTATGGAGAAGAGATTGACTTCAGCCTCTGGAAGGTTGAGTTTGGGGGATCATTGATCCAAGGCAGAGTTTGGGGGATCATTGATCTAGTACTCCACCACTAATTGACTTAACTACTCCATTTGTCTCTCTTCTCTATATGTGATTTTTCTGCTTTTCCTTCTCCTACCAACTGACTCCTTTACCTCTAGTTTGAATTTATAGGAGAGATGCCAGTAGGTTTAGTTTATTACTGTTATTCCTGTGGTATGGGCAGATTGTTTATGTGTGGGTACATTGTGGGCCAAAGGTTAGCCTATATATAAGGGCATTTTCTGGATCAAGTGATCCATGGGCCAGTCAGCTGTGGCCAAGGGGTGGCAGCCAGCAATCTAAGCATGTAGATGGAAACACTAAGAAGGAAATATTAAAGTGAGGTTGAAGAGGTAACTGGTATTTTGTGGCTCGGCTTATCTAACTTTTTTTTTTCCCTGAATGATTCAAGAAAAATATTATATGTGAGAAGTTGAAAATAATTCAACTCCATAGGTCAGGAGATTTCAGTTTGAATTTATGAATGTCATGATATACTTTGTGGTTAAGTATAAAGGAAGCATGTTACTCTCATTTTTATTGAGCACTTACTGTGTTACCAGGCACTTTGCTAAATGTTTTCATACATTGTCACATTTAATCCTCACCATAAAACATTCAAATGCTTTTATAGGTTTAAAATTACTATTGACACTATCAGTGTGATTCAGTTTAACCTATATAAGCAATGGAATTGTATTAATTTGTTTAAATAAAATTGACAAAGCAAGGACCAATTGAATAAAGAGATCAAACTTTAGTCCATTAGGGCTATGATTCAAGTAAGCGTCATAAAACATTAAGCTTTGTCCAGTTTCCTGTTACAATCAATATATTTGTCAAAATATCAATTTAATACCAAACTGGATAATTATTTTTTCAATTATGAGTTGCAATAGATTTATACTTGAAATCAGTAATTCCTGGGAAGTTGTATGTTTAATATAAATATTTATTAAAATATATATGTAAATATATAATATATATATAATTTGTAAAACATTATCAAGCTTCATAACTTTAGGCAAGTCATTTCACCTCTTAGAAACTCAATAACTTTAGCTGTAAAAGAATTATAATTTCTGCCTTATCTAACTCACAGGTTTTGGTGAGAAAAGATTTAAAAAATTATAATTAGAAAGTGCTATACATTGCAGCAGTGTATATCATTAATAAGCCACACTCATTTTGATAGGAGGAGGGCCAATGTCTCGTCATTCTTCTTCTTAGTACTTACCTTGTACTCAGTTAAGTTTTGACAAAATCGTAATTGATCATGAATAATAAGGATAAGGAAGTAAAGTGAAGGAAATGAAAGTAAGGGCCTTAAAATACCAAGATAAGACAAAAGCTACAATCTACACATATAAAAAAAATCTTAAAAATTTAGAATGATAAAACCACCTAGGTTATATTATTTGATATGATTTTCTAGCGTAGTACTTTGAGACTTTTCTCAAAACGCAGTTGTTTATCGATTCAATTTTTAATTATTTAGCTTCTAAATTAATGCCTTAAAATCTTTCTTTTAAATACTTTTGCAAGTATTCTGTAGCATACTGATATAGCAATCTGATCCATGTTCATTTTTCTTCTTTTTTTTAGAGTAACACAAACTTTCTACTCCCTTAGAAATAAAAATTGTAAAGGAAACTTGCCTAAAGTTAAACAATATATATTTGAAAATAATCTGACCTGACCCAGTTGTGAACCATGAAGAGGACAGTTTGAAAACAATTCAAAGGGACTGTATTTGGATTAGTAGAAATATTTTATAATCCATTTTATGCTCGTGTTAGTACAAGAGAGTGCATGCCATTCTTTAGTTAGAAGATAATAGAGCTAATATTGGTCACTAACTCTCTTCTAGAATTGGATCCAATTTACACGTTTCTATAACCAGAAAATTTCCCATTTATATATCACTGTAACACAGCCAATTCTGTGAACGTTGAAATCCATTTGAACCACCAGAATTTATACAGGCTCCATATATAAAACTCAAAGTTTGCTTCCGTATATATCTTATAGTCTATTTATAGTTTTGCAATATGTTTTTATTTTATTTTATTCTACAGTAAAGCTTAAAATCCTAGGCTCTGGGTTTGAATCCTAACTTTACCACCTAGTGGGTATACGACCTTAGGCAAGTTTCTTATGCCTTGTTTCTGTCTTCTTACCTGTAAAATGGTTTCATGTAGTTTATCTCACAGGTCTGTCCACAGGATTAAAGCAGGTACTCTATAATCTACATTAAATTCTTAACATGAAGTTCGACACATAGTAAGCCTCAGCTGTAGTTAGCCATCCTGATTGTTGCATAGCTCTGAGCTGAATTAAATTGCCATTTAACTCACTCTGAATTTTCTTTTAGAGTGGCTCCATACCCTAACGACCTTCATGTCACTCTGTGGGTTTCCCTATTTAGACAAGGGCCTATTTGAGCAACCACTGATCGCCAAAACAGATGTGATATGAAACGTCCCCAAATAGATTATCACATATAAACAAGGCGTGCAGAAGATGATATTGAGACATCTTTCTCTGAAAGATGAACCTGAAATAAAACTTTTAAGACAAGTTTTCTTCCTTTTTTTTAATTATCATCCTGATAGAACTACAGAGTGCAGAAATCAGTTTACATTTATGCATGACCGCAGCCATCAGAAAACAAGTACCTGGTTGTATTAAACATATTCCAACTTCTTGACAAGTGAATTTTAGTCTTGCTTCCCTCCCCCTGACCTCCACCCTGCCCCCCTTACTACTAGAAATAGTATTTGCTTTTTCTCAGTTGACTGAGGTATAGACATTCTTAGAACTGTTTGACCTTGGGAAGATTTAGCTTCTGACTTTGCTTTGATGTAAAATCTGCCTTATTTACAGTTAAATGAAATGAGCAAACTTAACAGTAATAGAGTGCTTTACCAAAACATTTGAGACTGTCACAAGCTGGGTTTTTTGGATAGGTTTTATTTTTTTTTCCCTCCCACTGGAGATTTAGCTGTTATCTCTTGTTCATACCTTGTTCTTAGGGGAAAAAAGGAATAAAACAAAAGGGACATTTGATAGGGCTTTTCAGTCAGAGTTAATAAAGAATTCTGAAAAGATATTTGTTTGGGATTTTTTTTTTTTTTTTTTTGCGGTACGCGGGCCTCTCACTGTTGTGGCCTCTCCCGTCGCAGAGCACAGGCTCCGGATGCGCAGGCTCAGCGACCATGGCTCACGGGCCCAGCCGCTCCGCGGCGTGTGGGATCCTCCCAGACCGGGGCACGAGCCCGTGTCCCCTGCATTGGCAGGCGGACTCTCAGCCACTGCGCCACCAGGGAAGCCCTGTTTGGGATTGTTTTTAACATTAGGGAAATACTTATATCACTGACAATGACTAGATATTTTTTTATATTATGTGCTGTATGTTGCCATAAAAGTCTATCTGATTAAAAAAGCTAAATATATTGGCCATAGTTATTTATTTTAGTGAACTCACCTAAGAAGATTAACTAAAAAACAAATAACCATACAATGTAAATAAAGCAATGTATGATTTCTTGGCTGAGATGTTTAACAAAATCAAGAAAATATAATGGAATATCATTGTTTTAAATTCTTCAATCTGAGCTATGGAGGTCAAAGCATTATAAATTCAAGAAAAGCTCTGCGTATATTTACATGCATAGAGAAAAATTTCCCTATTCTTCTCTGAGTTATATTAAGGAGATGAGCTATGTAGTTTTGTGAAGCTGGTAAAGGAAAACTGAGCTATTTATGTCATTCTTTTAGATATGCTTTGTCTTCTGTGTTTTACTCATGCTGAATACAATTGACTATTTCTCTACTACAGTATTCTTTAAGACAGTATCCTTTAAGACAGGATTGTTATCCTTTTATAACATTTTTTTTTCATAGTATGGTTCATGAAAATGGTCTGTAGGAAGCTCATGTATGAAAGGGAGTTCCATATGCAGATATGTTGAGAAAACTCTGGTTTAAACAAAGTTATACTCACTTCTTAGAGTTTTGTACATAATAGTGGACATGGTGAATTTCTAAGATATGTAACATTTCCAGCAGTTGCTTGACCATATAATGCTTTTTCCTCAAAATACCTTTAAGTCTTATTTCCCATGAAACAATCTTTTCAGAAATCAAGTTAAAGAAGTCTGGCATTATAACTATCATTTTCAGTCATTGGTGTATAGCTAAAGACATTATTAACAAATGCTTATTTTATATTGAATATTTATCAAATATATGAAAAAGCAACTATGATCAAGCATTAGGATCCTATGAGAGACTCAATATGAATGATTCTTACCGTCACTATTACTAATTCTAATTGGGAAAACATATAAGTACGTTGCCAGGTACAACTAGAAATGTGGCAGCAGAGAGAAAAGAGTAGAGAAAATATGTTTCTTTCCTTTAAGGGGTTTTTGACCTATTAGAGGCATCTAAGCATTGAACAGACACAGATGCTATTGTGTGATACAACATTAAATGGATAGATAGATGAGTCCTAAGACCC
The DNA here is from genome assembly GCF_011762595.2 of Tursiops truncatus. Lineage (NCBI taxonomy): Eukaryota > Metazoa > Chordata > Mammalia > Artiodactyla > Delphinidae > Tursiops > Tursiops truncatus. The sequence goes on from NC_047047.1 coordinate 47,287,983, forward strand.
TTTCAGTCCCTTGCGATTCAATGATTTGTATGCATGAAACTGGCACAGAATAATAGATGACTGTAGGAAATCAAGTGCTAAAAGAGATAGCAAGGTATAGTAAAAATAAAATACAACTGGCAGAAAATTGTTTGTATAAAGCCAGGCAAGAGATTTAGCCTTCCTGTGCCTCAACATCCTAATCTGTAAAATGGTCCTGAGATTTGCTATTATTCTGTGAAATCAAATGAGGTAAATTATGAAAACTGAGTCAATATAGTATGTGATACATTGTAAGCATTTCATGACTCTCACATCTTGGAGACCTACTACAAGGATTTTAGGAATTTCATACTGAACTATTCTGAATGATTTTAGATGTTATATTTAAAAGAAATCATGGGGCGGAATAGTCTAAAATATATTACTTTTTGTTTGTATATTCCTGAAGCAATTCTGGAAGAATCAAAATAATAATAATAGTAGTAGTAGTAGTAGTAATAATAGTAGTAGTAATAATAATATAGCACCACCAAAGTTACCTTTGAAGGAGGTGATGTTTGAGAAGGAAAATGGACAAATAAAAGACAGATAGGAGAAATAATTTTCTCTGTATATTTTAATGCTTTTTGGGGGGTACTGGTGAGCATGATGTTACCTATTCAAAAAAAATAGACTAGGTATGATGAATAACTTTGCTAACTTCTGAGAACAGAGTGTCTAGTGAGGACTAGAGTTTACTTCTCTCTATAATATACTGGGAGGACCAAATTTTGGACAATTTAAGAGACTTTTTTTTTACATTGTGAGTACTTTCTCCCTCCTCTTTGGAAATCTCTTGATCTAGATATCAAAATAAAATAAAAACTTATCCTCACATTTTTCTCTAAAGAGACTGAATAATCAATAAATGCGGTCAGTATTTATTTCTTACCTCCAAGGTATGCCCTAACAAAATGACATACAATAGGAAGAAAATCTCTTATTAGTGGATAGCTAATGGTCTGGCTGCAGAAGGATTCCAAGGACTTAGGTCACAGAAACTGAGTTTAATGGCATAAAAAAATGGTTTAAATTTAGGACACCTAGAGAGCTTGTCATCTTTGTCTTACTTTTTATTGCCTCGCAACTTTTCTTTTCTTCTTTGTTTCGGCCTCACCATTTGTAGGATATCTTGTTGAGAAAAATTACAGTTGGCCTGGCAGAGGATACAGTGAAGTCGATACTGATTTCATATAAATTAAGTGGAAGAGTTGTGTTCCATCACTTTGACAACTAAATTACATGAAACTCAGCTGGAGATCAGGTGCTGGTTACTTTTCCAAGTGGACCTGGTGGTGAAATAATCTCATTTGACACTATTAACAGTTGGGATGATTTCAGATTTAGACATCCCTTTGGACTCACTTGTAACTTCATTGACCAAAATGTTTAAGCATAAAGTTTCATACAACAACCTTGCAAACAGGCCCTTATTGAAGGACAAGCATACATTTAGAGCAAACAAAGGAAACAAAAATTTAAAACCATGATTATTTATTACTGTTGCTACTTAGTCTTTGGTCATGCAAGCATGTCTACTGTGTGCCGTAATTTGTATGCTCAGTAAGACAGCAGGTTGAGTGGAAAGAGTACAGTATATGGAGTTTAAAGGATGTTGGTTGTATTTTATGTATGTGGTTAAGAATTATTGGAAATTATCACGCTAGAGATGCTATATCAATTTCCTATTATTGCTGTAAAAATCACCACAAATGGCTTAAAACAACACAAATTTATTATCCCTTCTGTAGATCAGAAGTCTGTTTTCAGTGCCTTTAGGCAGAGTTTGTGCTTAGGTCAAAATCAAGGTGTTGGCAGAGGTGCAGTCGTTTTTGGAGGCTCTGAGGAAAAATCTGCTTCCAAGCCCATTCAGGTTTTTGGCTGAATTCAGTTCCTTGTGGTTGTAAGATTGAGGTCCAGTTTCCTTGCTGGCTGTCAGTGGGGGCCTGGAGTTTGCCTAGGGGTTACCCTCTTTCCTTCTCATGCTTTCCACGTGCCCTTCCCCCTGCCCCCTCAAAATGTCAAGTCCCTTTCATGCTTCAGATCTCTCTCTGATTTTCCCTTCTGTCAACACCTCTTCTGCTTCTAGACAGAGTTCTTTTAAGGACTCATGCAATTAGATTGGTTCATCTCAGATAATACGGGATAATATCCCTTTTTTAAAGGTCCATAACCTTAATTATAAAATCCCCTTTGTCATATAAATAACGTATTCACAGGATCCAGAGATTAGGATGTGGACATCTTTGGTGGATGTGGTGGTGAGAATTGCTGGCTCCCTCAGGTAGTAAATCTCAAAAGATACAAATTGTGAGTATGGAGTGCTCTTAGTGCTCTTGTTCCAATTTAATTTTTATCATCCCATACTCCAGGTTTTAAGATAAGAAAGTTTATTGAGGGTAAGATTCTGCTCTCATTTCGTGCTGTCTGCATGGTACGTATACAGACTTCATCAGTACTGTCAGTGAATGATCATGCCCCCAGAGAAGTCTACAGGAAACTTGGGAATCTAAGTATTTTTTTGTTTTGTTTTGTTGGGTTTTTTTGTTTGTTTGTTTGTTTTTGCGGTTCGCGGGCCTCTCACTGTTGCGGCCTCTCCCGTTGCGGAGCACAGGCTCCGGACACGCAGGCTCAGCGGCCATGGCTCATGGGCCCAGCCGCTCCGCGGCATGTGGGATGTTCCCAGACCGGGGCACGAACCCGTGTCCCCTACATCGGCAGGCGGACTCTCAACCACTGTGCCACCAGGGAAGCCCAAGGGAATCTAAGTATTGATAATATAAATTGTCAGTTAAATAATACAGGGGATTAATGTTTTTAAGATATATAGCGAGAAGACTTTTGGTGCCGGAACTAAGGAGAAGATTTCATGGAAAATGTAGTATGTTAGATGCCCTCAAAGCATGTTTAGGATTTGAAAAGCTGGTGAAAAAAAGAAAAAGAAAAAGAAGCAGTCTTCCCATAAATAATGAATAGCAAAACAAGGAGGGGCTTCCCTGGTGGCGCAGTGGTTGAGAATCTGCCTGCCATTGCAGGGGACATGGGTTCAAGCCCCGGTCCAGGAAGATCCCACATGCTGCAGAGCCCGTGTGCCACAACTACTGAGCCTGCGCTCTAGAGCCCGCAAGTTACAACTACTGAGCCCGCATGCCACAACTACTGAAGCCCGCATGCCTAGAGCCCGTGCTCCACAAGAAGAGAAGCCACCGCAATGAGAAGCCAGTGCACCGCAACTAGAGAAAGTCCATGCGCAGCAATGAAGACCCAACACAGCCAAAAATAAAATAAATGTATTTTAAAAAATGAATAAATAAAAATTTGAAAAAAAAGAATCAGAAGAGAGATAACCCTATTTAGGGACAGTTCTACCTGGAGGAAAACATTCTACTGGATACTGTCTAGGAAGTAAGGGAACCTAGTTGGTGATATCCTGTTCCAGAGCTTTTCACATTTTTGGACTAAAAAAATCCTTTGCAGTCTTAAAATTTATTGAGGATCCCCAAATGCTTTTGTTTATGTAGGTTATCTCTATCAATGTTTACTATATTAGGAATAAACACTGAGAAAACATTTAAATTTATTTATTTATTTATTTAAAACAATAACCACCATTGCTTGTTAAAATAATGTGCTTTTATGAAAAATAACTGTTTCCCAAAACTAAAATAGTTTAGCGAGAAGAATAGCATTGTTTTCCATTATTAAAAATCTCACATCTCCTTCTGCAGTCAGTCTGTTGTAGTCTCACATGTTATGTAGACTCTAGACACCTCCATTGCACATTTGTGAGAAGATGAAAATGGTTTTGACCCTTAGACCCCCTGAAGGAGTTTCAGGGACTGCCAAGTGTTCTTGGATAACACTTTGAGATCTGCTGCTCTAGACTGTCAACAAATATCTACAGAGCACTTACGAGGTGCCAAGCCCTGTTGTAAGGTGGAAAATGCAGGGTAAACAAGACGATAAAGGACTCTGCCCTCACAGTGCTTACTTTCTCATGAGAGAAGGCTGACCTTAAAATGTTAAGAAATAAGATGATTTTAGATAGTGGTACATTCTGTGAAGAAGATAAAAACAGGTGTTGTGATGAACTGTGGTGGTGATGAATCTGAGTTATAGGAGATGTAGATACAGGGTGGTTAGGCAAGTCTGATCAAAGCTGTGAGTTCAGTCAAGAGCTCCAGGAAGGGCAGCTCTGTGAAGAGCTGAGGAAAACATCATACTCTGAGGGAACAACTGGTACAAAGGCTCTGATGTAAATTGAAGAGTTAAAGGAACAAAAAGACTAACCTGGAGGCAGAGAAAATACTAAGAGAAAGAATTAGTGATGTGGGCAAGACCCATTTCAATTGACCATAGTCAACTGGTAGACCATAGTCAGGATTTCAGATTGAATTCTAGATATTATCTGAGGATTTTAAGAAAAGAACGATATAATCTAATTCACATTTTCAGAACATCACTCTAGCAGCTATGTGTAGAATGATCTATAAAAGAGCAAGAAACGTTGAAGGGAGACCATTCAGGGGACTGTTGCATTAAGCCTGGTAAGAGATGATACTGGTTCTTCCTGGGGACAGCGGAAGAAATGATGAACAGGTATCAGATTCAGGATGGAGGTAAAACTGACAGGACCTTTAGTCTGATTAAAATTCATTTTTCTACTGAGCCATTTCTCTAACTTGTAAAATTCACTTTGAAATATGTTCTAATCTCTCAGGGTCTTAGCACTCTTTCCAGCTTATGGTCACCCACAGCTTTAATGAGCATCTTCTCTCTTAGATATCATGAAAGCATATTTATCATATCGTATCGTAACTTACCTCATTGTCCTGTAATAGTGAGTCTTTTCTAGAGCAGCTTTTCTTGTATATTCAAAATGAAGATTAATGAACATTACTGGTACAGGCTAAAAATATGACACCCAGACTTTTATGTGCAAAATATTCCATTCAAGGTATGTTTACCATTGCTCTTTCTACCTTCCCATCCCCTCCACACAAAACACATCTTTGTCTCCTGCTTGTTGAGAGATTACAGCCTATTGCTGATAAAGTAGGACATATTTGTCTATGCGCCAGGTTTGTTCATTAGGGTACTTGGTTTTAATAATAAGCTCTCAATAAGACAAAAGGAAAGATCTGAAACAAAAGTTGAAATAAAGAATGGTACTGTTTTCTGATTAAAGAACTCATACATTAGGCTTTCCTGAAGAGATTGAGTAAGCAGCTGCTCTAATGGTGTGATTTCATAGGCCAGGAAGATATGCCCTTGGTCTTCAAAATGCCTCCTCTGTAACACTTGCTAACACGTGAAACTTCATAATTACAGTTTCTTCAACTTTAATCAAATAAAAACTTTGCAGCCTATTAAAATCAAAGTACTCCCAAGAGAGGCCCACTGATCCTCACCCAAAATTCATGCTTTAATTTTAATAGGTGCGTTGGTTCCTTTATTGAGAGCTACTTTGACAGGTACAGGATAAAAGAAGTAATAGTTCCTGGGAACCAAGAGGAAAATGAACAGACATGGGAAGAAGGGGCATGGACAGTTTTCTCTGTCTGCCTCACTCCTCTGCATTGGCTTCCCTTGTCCTCTGTATACCTCTGTCTACCAAATTACAATGTACCTGAGTATAGAGGCATGTTTAAAGAGTTCTGTAGACTTAGGTTTCCATTTCTAACTCTCGGTCAGAATCTAGCTTATTTATGGGACTGCTTTTTCCTTATCTGTAAGAAAGGAGATTTATGGTATTGTTGGCCACATGGGCGAAGTAAGGAGTTGAGTATATTTTAATTCTCATTATTTTCTCATCTGTATAGAATATTTTATGGTCTTCAAAGCTGTGCCTTACATATCGTCTTTTAAAATCTCCAGAGTCTGTCGTCAGGCTTATCTCCCCCCAAGCTTTTTGTATATTAGTACAACTGAGGCTCAGGAAATCAGTGCACAAAGTTATATGGCCAAAAATCATGTCTTGAACTGATCATCTTCAGCTCTTCCCACTATATCCTTTTGACTTTTAATACTATGTCTAAGATAAAATATTTTTGGGTTTCATAACTGCTAATATATTTTATAACTTCAAATTCTGTTTGTCTTTTTGTACAATTGTTTGCTTTAATTATATTCTAACATAATTATGGAATTAAATTGTTGCTTAGAGGGAGGAGTTAAATCTGTTGGCCTCTGTCCCCCAAAGAAAGGCAAGGCAGACTTGGTCAAATCTTGTCAACTGGACCTTTGAGTAAATAGATTAATATTTCCTAGAAGGAAGAGATCTCTCTCTACCTTTCACAGGATGTCCTTGGTTAAAGATTTCCTACAGTGAGTAGAAACCAGCATCTTTGAGGTAGGACTACCTGGGGCATGTCACATACACTATACCACTAGATGGGGTATAAATTGCTTCATCTGAACTTCTCCATAGCTTATATCCTTGAAATTACTCGGCAAGATTGATACTGGGTAAGGTCTTTAGTTCACGTGAGTCTGATTTAATAATCCAGTCCTGACATTTGCCTATGGGTAATACAATCATCTATTCTGAAGGAATTTCAAGTAGAAATATCAGAGATAAGAAACCATTTTGTTTTCTTTGCCCTTACCCAAATTGAAATGTTTACCAATGTGTTGGTAAATAGTCTCCCTATTGAATTGGTAAAATCAAAGCCACTCTTTTAAGCAGTGAAGATGCCTGATTTAATTTCCATAGTTATAAATCAAAATTAAGCCTAGGAAACTGGACCCATAAATAGCTGTAGAGAATCCAGCTGCTATTATTCTAAAGGCATTCTCAGATCAATTTACGTGGAGATGACGTGGCTGAGATAAGGGAATTGTCTTTCTACTCAGTTAGGAGAAGTTACCAGGATTTAAAGCACACGATAGGGAGAAAAAAACAGCAGTTATTTATTTTAAAAGCCAAGGAAAGATTGTATTGCTAAAATGAGGAATAAAGTCTTTACTTTTGTATTGACCATGTTTGTTCCATAGAACATATTTTTCTGGATTAAATATAAAGATTGGACATAATTATTCACCTCAAAGTCAATGAGATAAAACAGAGAATGTAACCCCCACCTACTCCTAATCAAAATAATTAGTTTGTTTTTTGGTACAATTTTTTTTTCTCTACCTTGAATTTAAACAAATGAAATGATGCTTCTTAGATTTTGACTTTGTAAAGAAGAACAAACAAATCAGTCATCTTGAGTGTGTAATTTTAAATAAATAACCCTCAGGCTTAGAAATAATTACTGCAATAAACATATAAAGAAGGTTATGAAAGAACAGTGTTGGAATTCCTCTTTTTCTCCCCTCATTCTTTTTTGTGATCTTTTCTTTCTTAGAGTAGCATATTAATTTACAAAGTCTTATCTTATTCAGGTAATAGTTCATATATTTGTAGTCAGTATCCAGTATTTCAAAGTACATTAATCTTTACCCATTAAATCATACACTCGTCAGTCCTCAAAAACAATAAATTAAATGCTGTGAAATATACCTTTAGGTTACAGACATATCTATGATTTTGAAAATATACCAACTCTCTCAATCTGAGTTATTAATACAAAAATTGGATCCTAGTTACCATCTCTCTGTTTTTCTAATTTCCTTAGTCATTAGTGGTAGTAAAAATGCTGTTTTAATGTGGAAATATCAAAGCTCATTTATACAAAGTATTTCAATAAACTGTTACGATATTTTTGCATTTGTGGTTACACTTTCTGTTCTGTGCCAGTTCATTTGGACTTTGCACACAAGTGTAGGCAGAAAAAAGTTGCTAGACAGAGTAAACCAAAGGAGTATGGCTACATTCTGAAGCACAGCTTGGAGAAGCCAGGAGGCAGCTGGGAGATGCTGTTTATTAACATTTGACTCGGGGACTTCCCTGGCGGTCCAGCGGTTAATACTTTGCCTTCCAACGCAGGGGGTGCATGTTCGATCCCTGGTCGGGGAGCTAAGATCCCACATGCCTCGTGGGCAAAAAACCAAAACATAAAACAGAAGCAATATTGGAACAAATTCAATAAAGACTTTAAAAAAAAAAATTTTAACCCCCCCCAAAACAAAGAAAACCACGTGACTCTCACTGCCCAGTGGAGATGTTCTTTGCCATGCCAGCCTCCAATCTTGGACCTCAGCCTACCTCTTATACTCTTTCTATTGGCATTTTGTATTTAGCATTTGGACATTTAGTCAGAATCTTCTTTCCCATGTTTCCTCTATCAAAATCTTCTCCAGGGTCGATATCTTTTCTTTATACGTTTTTGCACTCTCTCCTTTGAAATTTTACCTTTTAAATCTGCATTCTACTGTGATATGAAAAACCTTGCCCCATCAGAAACTATTCGTGTCAGCATTCAGTGGAGGCAGCAGGGCCAGTTTAGGGAAATGGAAACTGGCAAGCAGTAAGTCCCAGACTTTGCATGGAGTAGATGTTTTTCTATTTCACCCGTGAATAATGGTGGCCCTGCTGCTGATAATTTGGCACTTCCCTTTTACAGGAATTCACGAATAGTTTTGTATCTTTTTTTCAGATTGAACTTTTTAAATTAAATATGAAACTCGTAGATTGTCACAGATTAGGATTCAGGGCCAATATTCACAAAGTGAATATTGACTGGCAGCCGAAGAAACAGTGATTGATAGTGGAACTTTCGTGTCGTGCTAATATGAAAACGCTGACAAGGATAGATTAGAAGGGGTGTGAGTAATTGGTTAAATGCAGCACTGATAGAGTGACTTATACCACCTAAAAGGGGGGGGGGGGAAGAAAAGGGAGGATGGGGAAAAGGGGGGAGAAAAGAAAAGGAAAGAAAAGAAAAAGCACCTCTCCTCAATTTTTAATCTCATTACTGGCAAGTCTAACGAGATTGATTGCAAAGATAACTTTTTGTTGATGGGTCATAAAATAAACAGGGACAAAACAGTGGTGGATGAGTGATTTTAGATTCTCTGTGTTATATTCAAGTGTGGCCCTTCACACTCTGATTAGAATTTTAAATATGTCTGGGAATTAAGAAGAAAAAGAAGTTATGAAAAAAAGATCTCCACAGAGTAGCTTCTTAGGCATGCTGGAATGCTTTGACCTTGAAAAGATAAATCCAGAACAAGCTAAAAACAGCATATAACATTACTGCTAACATACAGTGCATAGCATGTTATTGTAAAGCACAAAGAAGCAACCAGAGAATGAAAAAGGAATTATGTTTAAAATAGGATGTTTTAATGATACAATCTTTAATACTATTCAGAGGCATTTTAATTCTATTTATGAAATACAGCTTGCTTTTCTTATGGAGGATCAGTTAGATTATATGTTCCAAAATAATTTTCATATATATATATATTAGTTAACTCATCTGGAAAATAAAAGAGGAAAGGGGGGATTAGTAAAGATTAGATAGAACCTTTTCTTTTTTATGGTCTCAAGTCAATCCATTTGATATTTTTTTCTTTGTTTTCATGCCCAGATATATATCCCAAAGCCAGACTGAATCAGTACAGGATACAAGTTAAATGCTTTTCAGATGAGTATAGGTAACTTACATCTAGATAGCTTCAAATTTATGTAGAAGTAAAACTAAGTTTATTTTGGAAGACTTTGCAAATGAATATTCTGTCTTCTTCGTGGGGAACAGGAGCTGTGGGCTACTATTATAGTTCACAGGGAGAAAGCAAAGGGAGAGGTTTTTTTTTTAAACATCTTTATTGGAGTATAATTGCTTTACAATGGTGTGTTAGTTTCTGCTTTATAACAAACTGAATCAGCTATACATATACATGTATCCCCGTATCTCCTCCCTCTTACGTCTCCCTCCCACCCTCCCTATCCCACACCTCTAGGTGGTCACAAAACACCTAGCTGATGTCCCTGTGCTATGTGGCTGCTTCCCACTGGCTATCTGTTTTACATTTGGCAGTGTATATATGTCCATGCCACTCTCTCACTTTGTCCCAGCTTACCCTTCCCCCACCCATGTGCTCAAGTCCATTCTCTATGTCTGCGTCTTTATTCCTGTCCTGCCCCTAGGTTCTTCAGAACCTTTTTTTTTTTTTTTAAGATTCCATATATATATGTTAGCATACGGTATTTGTTTTTCTCTTTCTGACTTACTTCACTCTGTATGACAGACTCTAGGTCCATCCACCTCACTACAAATAACTCAATTTCATTTCTTTTTATGGCTGAGTAATATTCCATTGTATATATGTGCCACATCTTCTTTATCCAGGGTTTTATATGGGAGTAGCCCTGAGTCTGCTTGAGGGGTTTTATGGCCACCAGAAGACTGACCAAGACCAAGGAGGGCTATTAATCTGCGATGGGGGCAAGAGTCCTAAAGGAAACTGGGTAGTTATTCAGTGTTCCTTCTTGTCTTCTTTTGTCCAACCTGACAATTTTGTAAAGTGCAGTATTCTGCAGTGCAGAAACAGCAACCCTGATTGTAAAAATAAAAAGCATCACAAATCTTTACAATGGCATTTAAAAACAAAACTGGTATGTATACTCTTTCCACTTAAGAAAATAAGACACTTTTCTCCCTCCTAATGAAATAAAATGAACATTTAAAGAGATTTAATTTTTTTTCAACTTTGATGTTAAAAAAAAAGTCATTTATTTGAATTGCTATAAAAATATGAGATAACAAGGCAATCTGAGCCTGTTAGCTAGTGCAAAATTAAGCCGATAAAAAACTATTCTGAAACAGGAATTTCCATTTACATGTAATACAAGTTATTCAAGCCCAGTTCACCTTCCTGAGATTTTCTTTCCCCATGTCAGAGCTTTTATTCATTTTTTGTGTGTATTTTCAAGCTAAGAAGTTTCACTTCTAAAATCACTTAGTGTATAAAACCAACTATACATGACTCTCCTCACATCTTTAAAGCCTCTGTATATTTGCCTACAAAGACATTTGTGTGACCATTAGACATTCCTGTCATGCCTCCATCTAAAATGTAATCATTGACTTTTGAAGTATTAAAAGAAAATGCCTTTAGAAAAATGTCACCCCAGGACAGTGAGGTGACTGAAACAGCATCCCAAATTTAACATCCAGTTTAATACATCGTTTAATCTGTTGTACCTGATGAGGGGCAGATGTTTCACTTAGATAATACAGGGAACACAATAGTTAAGCAGTTCTCATGGTTAGAGGGAAGGAATGAGGAGGAGAGCGGTTAGTTTATTATTTGTGTGCGTTTGTGGAAGAGAGAATCAGGAAAAGTGCTTAGCATATTTTATCTCCTTTGGTTTGAGCCACTTAGATCAAAGAAATTAGCATTTTCAAGCCCAGAACTTGATCAGATCTGTATTCTAAGATGACACTTAGGATAAGAGTGCTTCAGCACAGGTGTGTAATGTATTTCTGCACAAATATATGTTTTCAAGGCCACTTAAGAGAGACTGTTACGTTGTGATAGGAAATATATAGTTAGTCTTCCTCCCTGGTTCCTGGCCCACAGTTCCTAAAATCCTATGGAGATATGGTTGAGAGGTATGTCTTTAGTTATTCATAATAACCCTCTTCCAACCATACCTGAGATTAAGCTAATGGTGTGATACAGGACAATGGGGGCTGGTTACCAGAGGAACCAACCAGTGATTAGAGGCCCGCAACTTTTAGCACTAGCCCCTGACCCTCTGGGGAGGGGAAAGGGGCTAGAGACTGAGTTCAATCACCAATGGCCAATAACTTAATCTCTCATACCTACATAATAAAACCTCCATAACAACTCTAACCAGAGAGGTTCAGAGAGCTTCTGAGTTAGTGAACATATCAAGGTGCAAATCTGCAGAAGGGATGGACACTCCATGCCCCTCCCACATACCTTGCCCTATACATCTCTTCCATTTGGCTCTTTCTGAATTATAATCTTTAAAAAACTTTTTGATTGAATATAGTTGATGTACAATATTACGTAAGTTACAGGTGTACAGTATAGTGATTCGTAATTTTTAAAGGTTATATTCCATTTATAATTATAAAATATTGGCTATATTCCCTGTGTTGTACAATATATCCTTATAGCTTATTTTGTACAGAATAATTTGTACCTCTTAATCCCCCACCCCTATATTGCCCCTTTCACCATTGGTAACCATTAATTTGTTCTGTGAGTCTGTTTCTTTTTTGCTATATTCACTAGTTTGTTGTGTTTTTTAGATTCCACATATAAGTGATATCATGCAGTATTTGTCATTCTCTGACTTATTTCACTTAGCATAATACCTTCCAAGTTCATCCATGTTGTTGCAAATGGCAAAATTTTATTCTTTTTTATGGCTGAGTAATATTCCATTGTATATAGATACAGCATCTTCTTTATCCATTTGTTGATGGACAGGTTGCTTCTATATCTTGGCAATTGTAAATAATGCTGCCATGAGCATTGGGGTGCATGTATCTTTTCGAATTAGTGCCATATAACACAGCAATTCCACTCCTGGGTATATATCCAAAAGAAACAAAAACACTAATTCAAAAAGATACATGAATTATATTTATTATGATAAATGGGTAATAGTAAAGAGCTTTCCTGACTTCTGTGAGCTGTTCTAGCAAATTATTAAACTTGAGGAAGGGGACATGGGACACAAAAGTACAGGTGACAACTTAGGACTTGAAATTGGTACCCGAAGTGGGGAACAGTCTTGTGGGACTTAGCCTCTGGGATCGACTCTAACTCCTGGTTGTTAGTGTCAGAATTGAATTGTAGGACACCCAGTTGGTGTCTGGAGAGCTGTGGAATTAGTTGGTGTGGGAAAAAGCCCCACTCATTTTCTGTTAGAAGTGTGGAGAGTAAAGGAAACAGTTTTTTTTGCGGGGGGTGGTGCACATTATAATTCACTTCTATCACACTCACTCTCACACCCATGAATTTAGTTGCAAATGACATCTATGAGTAAAGATTCAGAGAAATCCAGAGACTTGCAAATTCTTCCCTGTTCCCTCCAAGTCTCACATCCAAGGCTCTGATGGTTTCACGGTATGATGCATTAGAGAATTCATCCATTTTGCTGCCTCTAGATGGTTTTTATTCTATACATAAAGAGTACCATCAGAATTTCATAGGTCTATGTGCTGAGTCATTCATAGAAGAGGCTGTTGAACGCATATTTATGAATGCCTGGAATATTCTGTTTTATATCACCATGTTTTTTGTTGTGTTTTGCATTTCAGGTTAGGTACAATTACTGATTAGTCTAGCAGCAAATTGTAGCAGTTGGAAAGTTGAGTTTGACTTAAAATTTTATGTAAAAATGAAATGTTAGTATCACATCGTTCTGTTTGCAGTTGTTATTTAAAATACGATCAGGTGAGAAACCACAAATGGGTTTATAAAATGATTAGTTTTGTTTCTTCATTTCAAAATAACTTTTTTTTGGTAGACAAAACAATGGATGGCAATCTTGAGTCTAATTCCGTATCTACATTGGACTCTCTTCTAGGTACTTTTGGATAATGTGGAGATGGGAAGAACTTCTTTTGCTACCTAAGAGCTTATTATTTATTAGAGAAGGGTTCATATGGTAAAAATTACCACAACAACAGAGCGAAACCAAGTAGCCATAGTAAAGTTAGGGGCAAGATATAAACCAAGGACTTCTGGCTGGAAAGCCTGGATGGCTTCTTAGAGGATGTGATTTTGAGCTGGGCTTTGCTATACAGAGAATTTTTTTAAATGGAGCGCATTTTGTACTGACTGAAATCTGTGAGCCTGATGGAACTGTAGAACTGGTTTTGTTGACAAGTCTATTATTTATTATTACTATTATTATTTTTTGGGGGGGGGTCAGGCTTTTAACATTTCTGAAAAAAGGGATAACATGAGGGCTTCAGAGAGTGTACACTTTTTACTGGTTTATCTACAGTGATATTTTGTTTCAGTTTGCTTTTAAGGCAATAAGTTTGTATATATTAAATTTAGTTGAATGTAGATTTAAAATGGTTTGATGTGGATCTCAATTTCATTTTGCTTTTAATGCAATAAGTTTGTATATATTAAATTTAGTTGAATGTAGATTTAAAATGGTATGATGTGGATCTCAATTTCAGTGTCTTAAAATAGAATAAATTGATTACCCTGATTCATGTTCACATGACTTAGATACAATTGCAGAAAACCCAACTATTAATAGTCAAGGGGTATTTCTATTTATTTTTAAGTCTCCAGATTGGAAAAGAATCCAGTTGCAATGTGGAGGAAGCAGGTGTAGCTTAGTGTGGTACAAAAGACCTGAAATACAACATGCCTCTACAGAGGAAAACATTGTGATTATTAGCAGCAAGCCCATGATGTTGCCCTGTGGCCTTTGAGCTTTGGGACTAATTGTATCATCAATATTCTTCTACTGGATTTCATACTAATTTTACTCTTGAGAGTGTTTGGGACTCTGGGAGGGCCTTGCTGTCCTGCATACAGGTTGGCATTAAATAAAAACAAAAGCCCATCGTGTGATGCTGGAAAGAAAAGAAGTTCCTGACAAGATAAGGGATGCTGTCTCTGCTCTCATCTTTGTTTGAATCTAAGAAATCTCTGCTGAGTGCAGTGAAGACCTGGCTACACCTGGGCCCTAGGGATAGAGGGACAGGAAAAGCATGTCTCCTTCCCACCCAGCCCCACACCCTTTATGTGTTTTAGAGACATGAAATCCCTTTATCGTGACCATTGAGGGAAGTATTTAGAGAGGACAAAAACGGATTGTGTGTGCCATAAATAAATATAGAGGGATATGAAGGGAGAGTTCTGGGTGTTGCCAAGCCATCAAGATGAAGTCATTCGAATACAGACAGGCGGACGGGTGAGTCTATGTTTTAACACCAGGCTGTGGTGGTGTGTGGAGATGGGGAGGCTCTGGATGCCACAGGCATTTGGGGACCCCATAAACTATCCCCAGGGACAGCATTAGACACAAGGAAAAAGACTTTAGGTAGGGGCCCTGATTTGGGCATTTTCTGGAAAGAGGTGGAAGTGAAGTAGAGACAGCTTCATACTGATACATGTGAAAACACACCTAGTTCTGGCCTTTTCCTTTCTAAGATTCTCCCATCTCACCTGGCCCACCATTCAGTTATAAGGGGTAAAGGTGCAATTCTGAAAGATTCTAACAGGAAACCATACATTTTGCCTATTATCCTTCAATGTTGGCCTTCTAGACATTGCCTTTCATCTCTACATGAAAAAAAAAAAAAGACGTCTAGTGATCAAGGGATGATTTTGATCTTTATAGTTTTCTGAGGTTTTAGACTAGGGTCCTTGAGTATTGTCTGTCACAATCCCTTTACTTCCAGAGAGTCTGCTTAGCTTCTCTTGCTTGTATCTTGTCTAGACTATCTGTCTCTCTATGGAGAAATACTTTGATACTAAATGCAGAAATATCCTGCCAACTCAAAGAGCAACCTCAACCCTAATGGGATTGCCCGAAATCTAAAGTTAAGTGAAAAAGCTTCTGCATATCCAAAATAGTTTTCATGAAAACTCCATGTTAAGTACATGCATTTTATTTCTTCGTGCCTCACTCTGAGCCCCATTGACTTTTATTCAGCATGTCATTCTTAATCAGCCTGGTTATCTGGTTTCTCAGCCCACAACACATTAGAAACAGCAAAGGGGAGGCTGAGAAGAGGCTAGTGACAGCCAAAGTGACAGCTGAAAGCTTGACATTGAGGGCCGAGAGAGAAAAATGCTATAGTAGGCATAGAACTATATAGCCATATGGTACAATAATGAATCCTCACCAAGATGACCCCTGAGTCATCAAGGAAAAAAAAAAAAAAAGATAACATTATGTTTACATACATCTATGTAGGAAGGCAGGAAGCCAGTTGGTAATCTATTTTATAAAAATTACTATCTAAAATTTAGGTCTTAAGTGGGAATAAGCTTTAAGCACATGGAAAAATCAGTTCTCCAGAACTATTCTTTCCCAGGAAATACCCAGGTAAACGAGGTGTTACTAATCTCATCTTTAAATAACCTACTGATTTTCTCCTACAATTTGGCCATAAATAGCCTTACTATTCACTGTTTTTCAGCAGTTACCTTGTTATAGGAGGAAACAAACCCAAAGAAATGCTAATGAAATGTGTATTCTCTCTCCGTTCAGTGCTACATATTTTGAGTTCTGAGTCGAAGAAATTGATAAGTCAGATACAAACTACTTAATTATGGAAATACTGTCTTGCATCCTCCTCCCAACACAGACTTCAGAGAATTGGTTTGAGGGTTAAGTACAAGGTTTCATTTTTACCAAACTCAACAAAATAGCTGCTGTCACTCTGTGGACATTAATTCCCATTTACATGCATAATACAGAAGATACTCTGGCCTAATCAACCCATCACTGCACACTTTGATACATCTCTGGAGAGAGAGAGTCCTTGTCTCGTTGACTTGGCAACAGTCCCTACCAGTGACCTTTAATGCTATTATCCTCTCCCTGGGGAGGGAATCGAGATGTGGTAGACATTGCAGAATCAAGGCCTTTCTAAGAAATTGGATTTGAAAGCAGGATTTTGTTGGTTGTCAGTTTTTACTTGTAGTTTCAATGTGGTTTTATGTAGCATTTTATAGATTGTGTGCTTTTTTAAAAATTGCTTTCATTTATTAAATAAGACAAGCAGTAGCACTTCTGCAGATGGACAGAGGACCTCGACAAAGTGGGCTGATTTTTTTTTCTGAGTCGGGCTGGCATGGGCTTATAGTGACAAGATTCCTTTTTATCTGTATAAAATAATGTCATGTTTCTCCCAAGGGAGCTCCTTTTAGAAAGGCCCAAGGAATGTAAGAGGAATTTGCTGTGATTTCCAGTTGCAGCCTCAACTAGTTACATATAATAAGATGGTAACAGTGGACTCTGGCCTAAGAAACCTTATAGCATCCCCAGGAAGCCTGTGCAGATAAGAATGCATTGTTTCAATTTGTATTGAAAACCTAAACCCATGTAACTCTGGCTGATATCACTTAGGCTGCGGATTTGGGTGTAGCCTGTTCCTTTTTGATTACTCTGTGTTATCTCCAGACCTGTAGCTGTCTAGATCTTTCCTAATATAATTTGGAAATTGAATTTTTCTAGAATGTTCTATTGCAGGCATAGTTCTTACAGTAGAGAAGCAAGCAGGGCCAAGACCTCGCAAAAGAGTGAAATGGATCATATTTGCCTTTGCTGTACCAAGGCAGTCTGTTCTAAATAGCTCCTCCCCACCCCAGTCTTTTTTCCCTTTCCGTAATTATCAGCCACCTCATACTCCATTTTGATCCTATGAAACCCAGCCCTGAGGAAACTAACTCAAATATTGTTCTTTATAAGGTGTAAATGACCAATAAAATAAAGAAAGGGTCTCAGAATCAAATGCCTGGCAGGTGATGTAGATGAGTGAAGCTGACTCAGTGTAAGATGACAGGCAGGGGTACAGTCTGTGAATCAGAGAAGGTCTGCCTCACCATTGGAATCCCCTTCATCTCTATTACACAAGAATGAAGACCCAGTAAGACTAGATTTTTTTATTTTTTAAGAAAAACTGGACATCTAAATTTTTATTTGAGTCCTAATATTTGTAAATGTGGGCAACCACTTCCTTTTTTTTTTTTTTTTATTCTATATTGGCTAAATGTAACATTCTGCAAGTCAGTTTCCAAACTCCAGTTTAAATACAAAATATCTTCTGGCATTTTTTTACTGGGAGATGTGGAAGGTTATGAGGATTCACCTTTAAACCCAGAAGGGTATATTTCTAGTTGTAGAACTGTAGGCATCAGAAAGAAAGGAAGAAGAAATTTGGGAGGGAGAGAAGTAAGTAGCTCCAAGCCCCTGAATTTGTACTTAGAGAAAGCCCGTCTACTTTCAAGACTTGTCTTTAGAAGCAGGAGCTGTGTCTTTGGCTTGGTCAAACTTGTGTGTAGAAGAAAAGAGAGTACAGCAGAGCATGATTCTAGGTATGTAACCCCCAATGATGACATTGAAAATACAGAGATGTTAAAACAAATCTGCTATGATTTTTCAAATGCAAAAGAAATGTGAGGGTTTGACGTTGCAAAGACCATAAGTTTGGTCCTTCTGCAGCTGTTTTTAGGTGAGAAGTAGGAAAATGGAACAAGTTGCTCAATTAGTATTTTAAATAAGATACTGACAGTATAAAACAAAATTAAGACTATTAATTGTAAAATGAATTTGAGGCAAAAAGAGACCAGAGACTGCTATGGTAGTAAAGGCCTGAACTTATGGGTCCTATACTAGTTGGAGGAGGTTGGGAATGGAGGTGAAAGAATGGAAATGAGAAATATTCCAAAAGAAAAAGTGACAAGATGTCATGTCTAAATGAATATAAAGAATAAGAGAATCAGATGACTCAAAGTTTTGAAATGATAGCAATGGACACAAGCTGGTGTCAAGAAACAAGTTTGTGAGATAGAAAATGATTGTAATTTGGGTCCCATCAAGTTGGAAAGGATAGGATATCCAGACAGAAATGCCAAAAAGACCATGTAAAGAAGACAGTGACATACAAGGATATTGGACGGTCCTCAGTGTGTTGGTTTCAGCCCCACAAGGTGATATGCCTAACATTTAGAGAGAAGGGCAGAAGATGTGGGCTAGATCATGGTATGTGGCAGTACTTAAGGAAAAAAGAGTGAAAAAGAGTATCAAGAACAGCCAAGCTAGTATCTTAAAAGTTAAGGTTGGAAGAAAGTGAATTAAAATAATAATAATAATAAAGCTTGTTTAAGTGAGATGTTCATTTCTAGAATATAAAAAAACTGGTTTTATTTAACTTTAAGAAGGAAACAAACCAAAATTAAATCCATTTATAACAATTTGTAATTTACAATAATTCTTAGAAAATCGTCTTTTGAAAAACAATTTTATCTTCCCATTTTTGGTGTCTTTATTATTTAGTGGTCTAACTCTCATCTAAGACTCAGAGTTCAAACTCTCTGATTCATGTTCTGTTCATGTTTGTCAACAGGAGGTGGATTCCCAACATTCTTTACAAAAAAATAATATGTACAGCAAGAATTTTACAATTTAATGTAAAGCACACATGCCAGTTTATTCTTGTCTAACATAAGGTAGAGGAAATGAAACAGTGGGATTTCAAAGTTTTGTCTTAGCAATTTAATATGGATATAAACTGGGATGTGGGCAAAACACCATCTCTGAGTGTATCATAATCTGCATATTGACATATATTAGATGATTCATGAAGTTCCTTAGGGCTTGTCACTATGTGTGAATTCATGTCTGCCTTGCAGGCTGGAAGAGATATTTGGGAAACAACTCAACTTAGACAGTAAAACAGAAACCACCCAATACTATGTATTTTCTTGTTCATTTTTTCCTAAGCTATCAGGAATGTATTTTTATGGAATTCTTTAAAATGATCATTCACATTTCAGAGTTGGTCTGAAAATACAATTATAAATAATATAGTTCAGCCATTAGTGTGAATGTAGTGTCCTAATTAGTATACTGTATTATAGTTTGGTGAGATTTGCAGTGGTAGGAGTAGTGGGTAATTTAGATAAACTAAAAGAACAGAAAATTGCAAGAAATGAGATACATAGGATGGATAGATGGATACATATAGTAACTATCTGATACCATTTGAGAAGATTGTTTTACAAAAATGAACTTTCCAGGTAAGTGATGTTTTCCACTTTGTGCAACAGAACTTTTCTGTTTCATTTTACCATTTTGAAAGCAATACACAATTCCTACCTTGTTGAATGGAACCTGCTAACATAACTGAACCTCTTTTTGATAACTCAGGGTCATCATTATGAACATTAATCCCTGGACTGTGCTATAATACAGTAATTTCTGTGGGGCTGCTGAAGTGTATGAAGCTGTTGCCCTCATGCTAAGCTACTAGGCATTCTAAATTCCTATGTCTATCTTTTGTAATTCAATTGTTTCATCCTCCTCCCTTATTAGGAGAGCGGTTGCTTGTTGTTATCGATATGCCTGCTTATTGAAGCCACTTCCAGGTCAGAGTAACTGTTTGCTTCTCATTTGCTGTAGACTAGGAAGCTAAATAGCACAAAATTTAGAATCCCATCAAAGATAGAGCTAATAGATTACAGGGGAGGTTCTAAAGAGCACTTCCATGTGCAAAAGTGAATAAACTTCTGTGAAGGAATTATGCCATAGCTATTTCAGCTTTCAGATACTTTCTTCATTTGCTTCCTGATTATTATCTATGTTCTGGGAAGTTAGGACTGCAGGCTAAGCACCTTCAAGATAAGTGTGGTCTGTGTACACAGAGCAACTGAAAGTTGCCTCCTCTATATTATTAAAGGACACCACACATAATAGGCCCTCTATGGTTGATGAATAAGTATGTATTTAGTTATATAACTATATCTGTACATAGACATATATGCATATATATATGTAAAACTTGTGTATAAATGTGTTACTATATATGAAACTCATTATAAAGTATTGAGATCACTCCCCTCCCCTCAAAGTCTTGTAATTAATACAGCTATTTAGGTCGATAAAAATGTGTATATGAGCTTTACCTTTTAAAATTACTCCTGCATTACTGAGATTAATTTTGTTCCTTTCCTAGACCTTAGGACATGGCATGTACTGTTTCACTGATTCTTGCTAGATCCTTGGAAATACTAGCTACTGAAAATTGCAATCCATGTCAGCCTATTGAAGTGGGATGGTGTTATCTCCTGATAATGAAACAATCTTGCATGTCACCATGACTTGCTTTTGTTTGACCCTTTCTGCCTTTGGACTGACACCAAGCTATAACATTATTAAATGCTGAAAAATGCCCTAAGTTTAGTGCTGTTACATGTGCCAACCAAGGCATGAAGATTCTAATAGATTTTCTTCTCCCTTATTTCATCTTAATAAGCCAAGAAGTTGAACACCATAATTTTGATACTGTTATCAGCACTTTGTGTTAAAAGTCAATTTTTACCTTCTTTTAAAAAGTAGGAAGAGATTGGATAGTATAAGTGAATGAGAGCAATTTAAAGATGGATTGTTTGTGTATTATAAGTAAATGGCCTAAAGCTTTAGGAGATTTTCTTGGGAAAAACCATAAGGTTCTTTGTAGCTAGAAAGATGTTAGTCACTGTCTTCCATCTGGGTAATGTACTGGGGTCTAATACAGACCATACACATTGTCTCACACAGTTCACAGGTAGAGATACTGTATTAGACAGGCAGCTTTAGGACATGGAAGAGGGAAATTAATTAATTTAGGTGGGAATGCAAACCTGTGACCTTGTCGCTAGGTACTAACCTACAAGTTAATAGGGCTTGTATTTTTATTTAATGGCTTACAGCTACCATTTATTAGCTCTGTGTCAGGAACTGTGCTTTATGTTTCATACACTATCACATTTGATCTTCACAAAATCTCTGTAAGTTGATATTATTATCGGCCTCTATTTTACAGATGAGGCAGCTTGAGGTTTAGAAAGATAAAGTGCCATGCCCAAGATTACACAGCTAATCAGTGTCAGAGCACAGTTTTAATTACTGTGCTGCTTTCCAGCCATAATGTTAATGTGACCACATCCAGTAAATCAGATTTACATAAACATCATTGACTTAACATCAGACCACTTGCTTTGATTAGTTATAAAAATGGCGTGGCTGCTAAGTACCAATATTTATTACCATCCAATAATTCAACAAAGCAAAGCTCCTACTTTGCTTTTTCCTCCAAGTTTTTGTGGCTTGGTGGGGTTAGAGGGGAAGGGTTGAAATGAATTAGTACTAGAAGATTACATCTAGATTAATGTTAAGTCATTTGTATTTAATAATTATTTTTCTTACTGTTTTCTTGAATACTCATTAATTAGTCTTTACTGGGCTGTTTGTAACATAAAATCTGCTTACGTGCCTGTTAGTTCTCATGAGCCCAAGTCAAGGTCCTTGATTCCAGGCTGCTTCTGTATGGCTTGGGACCCCAGGGTGCTCTTTTGTGCCCACATATATTACTATATTTCAGTTCCCTTTGCTCCTGTCTTCCAGGGCAGCATGGCCTGTTCAGCCCCATGCCTGGCCTTACTTCCAAAATAGGAGCATAAGACACAGAGCACAACTTGTTTTGTTCCTTGGGAGATTTAGTTCTGATTGTTCTTCTTAAAACAGGTTAAGATCATTCCATTTCCATTTGACCCAGTCTTCTATGCTTCATAGACATTGGAAAAATAGGCACTGATTTTAAAAAGTAGAGAACAACACTTTATATTTTTGATGTTGTTGTTGTCATGCACTTAAAATGTGGCAGATAATGTAAAGACCAATTGCCCTGAGACCAGCTTCTCTGCTTTTTAATGTCTTGACGGCAGGCTGATGAATAAGTCCCTTGGGTTTGCATAGGCAGTGATAAAGAAGCAAGGATATATGTAAAGATGGACAATGGAATTGGTTTTTGAAAATTATCTGTTACTATTGTAATAATGGAACACTAAGTGCTGTAAGATGTGCTAACCAGCTGCCTCCTGCGTGTTTCAGTATTCTAGTGGGATATAGCTGAGAGTGTCATTTGTTAAAACTGTTGCCCAGCAGTTTGAGAAATGGATAGCATAACTCTGAATTCCAGCAGATTATCCTTTTTGACCACTGCATGCTTAATTTTTTGCTTTGTTTTGCTTTGTTTTAACTTAACTTTGCCTAAAGTCACTCAAAAAAGGAAATTTCTTTTCCTGTAGCATACTCTTGATATCTGCTAATTTCTTCCCTACGCTAAAATGATTTTCATCTCACAAAGGCTATGTAATATCCTTTGTAATATTCTATAAGCTGTTACTTTAAAAATGGAAAAATTTTGTGTCTTCCAGATCTTAGTGGAGACACTTGAAGATCCAGTTGACTGAAATTTTATTTTTTATTCATACCTG
Source organism: Tursiops truncatus (assembly GCF_011762595.2). Taxonomy (NCBI): domain Eukaryota; kingdom Metazoa; phylum Chordata; class Mammalia; order Artiodactyla; family Delphinidae; genus Tursiops; species Tursiops truncatus. The sequence goes on from NC_047047.1 coordinate 47,310,894, forward strand.
CTCTATTAAAACCTTTTTTTTAAAATTTTAAAGCTAATTCACATGAAAACTGAATCCTTCATAGGTCTCTACAGTGTGCTCAGAGTGGATTGGATAATATATTTGATAAAAAGGAAAATCAAAATAAATTCAGAAAGTGCTTTTCATTTTTTTCCCTGAGGTTAGTTCATCCAGGCATCAGGAACACTATATTTATGTATTCATTGAGCTATTTGTATCCTTAAGAAAAACAATAGATGTGATATTAATATTTCCTAAATTAAATTTTCAGCAAAACACATTGAGGGGTTTCCTGAAGTGATGTTTAGAGACAACACAGCTTATAGGACCGGGTGTTAAATAGAAAACAAATGTCCTGATTCTAATACTTAGCAACTGTATCACTCAGGGCAAGTTAGTTAAACTTTATAAGATGTATTTTTTTCAAATACATTGTTTTATCAGTAAAATGAAGATAATTTTATTTACCTTTTTGATTTTTGTGAGGCTCAAGTAAGTCAAACAAAGGAATTTACTTCACAGTGTCTTACTATCATCAATTCTCAATGGTCAATAGTGTGGAATCCCAAATCATCTCTAGTTGACTTTGGTATATGGTGTGTAAGCTTTACTCTAGTGGATTTGAGGAGTTTATAATATTTCAAAGTAATGAAACTGTACTACAATCTTGATTCTGGAAGAGCTAAAACACTTTTAGCTTTTCTACCTTGCCTATGTAGTTCAACCTTTGCTTCTTTCTTCCTCTATGTTAAGAACAGACATCACTTCTTCTTCTTTGATTCTGTGTAGCCTGATTGTCTACTGGCTTGATGTGCTTACTCAAGTGAGGGAGGACCTCAATCCCTGCCCCACACTCTGAGGAGGTTTACCCCCTCATGCTTAAAAACCACTGCATTATGTTTAGTCCCTACTTGGTATTCACCCATTATTTCACTCTTCCTTGGGAATCTGCTCTTCTACATACTCTTCTGCTGGTGAAGCATAGCGAAGAAGAAAATACCAATGTAGCCACTGTTCCAATTCAGACCAAGCATGTGTCTGCATGTCCCCCCAAAGCTACCAAACTCTGGGCTCCAGAGTGATACTGCATCTTGTAACAAGTAGATAATTCCCCATTCCAACTCTGGGCCTCTAGTTGTCACTCAGATTTCTAATACTTCTCTGTGTGGCCCATAGTCTCAACACATTACCTTTGAATCACTCTAAGCACTATCTCTTTAGGAGCTAATAAAACCAGTGAAATGGACCTCATAGGTTCCAATTCACTCTTCTCAATCATCCTGCTTTATTTCCCCACCTCTGCCTGTTTCCTGACTTTCCCTTTTCCTAATTATCTTCTACATCATCTCATACATATTGTATGGTACTGAGTTGGGACAGTGGAAGGGAAGAGAATATTTTTGAACTAGCAACAAGCAGTGGAAAAAAAAATTCAATTAGGGAAGATTACCATATGTGATTTGAAAAATTCTCTGGGAAAAGAGACTCTACGTTTAACAAGTCATCAAAGATCCAAATTAAAAACGTGCGAAGAGGGGCTTCCCTGGTGGCGCAGTGGTTGAGAGTCCGCCTGCCGATGCAACGGACACGGGTTCATGCCCCGGTCCGGGAAGATCCCACATGCCGCGGAGCGGCTGGGCCCGTGAGCCATGGCCGCTGAGCCTGCGTGTCTGGAGCCTGTGCTCCGCAACGGGAGAGGCCGCAACAGTGAGAGGCCCGCGTACCGCAAAAAAAAAAAAAAAAAAAAAAATGTGCTAAGAACTTGAAAACAAGATTTGCCAATGCTGGTCAGTGAATGGTTGAAGACAGATTCATAACGGTTGATTTTAGTTAAAATGTGTAAAATAAATACATGCTCAAAAAGGAATTACCTTTACATAAGTTTTACACTTTCCATGAAAGCTGCACTGCGTTTTTACAAGGATGTCATTTAGAATAATAGAATACTTTCTCAAGATTTTCAACAACAAACCATGAAATTCATCTCAATTCTATAAATAACTTTTTTTGCATGTGAAATAAAATTTAAATTGTAATGTATGCTTGTGTATTCATGTTATATTAATCCAAGCCATGCTTGATCATAATGTGTTGGTGAACTTGCCCCACAAATCTGTCCTATCAAACAAAACACCAGATGCAATGTTAGAATGTGACTTGATAAAATTAGATTCATTGGACAGAAAAGAAAATGGAATGCTTTAAATAAATGTCATTAGCAGTTTGGAGGAAGGAAACAAATTGCTCTCATAATGTCTCAGACCCTTACCCAATTGACATTAAAAAGAAAAAATGTATTTGGAGTACTAAAGATAATGGTAGAATTAAATATATATATATATATATATATATATATATATATTCAGGAATATGGCTTGTAGAATATACCTTATTAGCTGTGATTCCAAGTGATTCCTGAGATGGCATTTGAAAGTAGAAGATGATTTGTACAAATACTGGAGGCAGCATTAATAATAAACCTCTTGTGGACTACTCCATGTGCATGAAGCGAGAGTGGGCTTAAGAATAGGAGTATGCGAGAGGGAAGCTGCTTTTCCAGATATTGACCTGAGAAGGGGAATATCCATTTACAGTTTGGTCTTTGGGCTTTTTTCCATGCAAATTTTTGTGGCTTTGCTATCAGGATTTAACAAAGAAACAGTTGTCCTTTGTATGTGCTCAGAAAATACATTTCCAGAAGTCCAATCAAGTTACCCAGCCAGTTGAGATTAAAAAATAATCAATTAATTCAGTGGAAAGTTCACCAGACCAATTGAATTAACGAAATTGATTGTCTGTGTGACTGAATTAGGCCAGTAAATTTAGTCAAAACCGTAGACTTTGCAACTCAGTGCTAACACAAAAACCTTGAGTTGGCAAAAGAGATTGAAATACAGTAAAGTTCCTTAGGGAGTGTAAAGAAATAGGAAGGACAACCTAAGACTTGTATCCTTGAGTTATAATACAACTAACTCATTCCAGAGTCTTTCAATAGCCTGTGCACAGACATTGCCAAAGTTAAATTCCAGAAGAGAGTATCAATTATACATTGGCTGTTGAAAACTCTTTGAAATTCTGACCATGAGATTCTTCAGGGAGCTAGAACAAAAAGCGTTGTGGGAAAGTACCAAACAGGCTGTTCCCTGTGCTTTTTCCTGCCTAGAATGTACAATTTCTAAGGCACAGTTTTTTAACAAGAGTGTTTCAAAAAGGAAAGACTGAAGGAGATACATAAGCTATCATGCCCCTCTGTGGCTTATTACATCGATCATGCTTTCTGGGTGGCGAAGGACAGCTGAGATGAGAACAATGGTGGTTCTACCCTTGGCCCCGCTATTCATGACGGGCCCCACGCTTATTTGTATCTCACTGCTCTCCAGAACAAACCCTCAATTTAGTCACATTTGCCACGTCATGGCCTTTAACACCAGGTATCAAATAATCCTTCAGTGTTTTTACAGGGAATTTTGAAATGAATGAATGAATGAGTGAATGAATAAATTGTATCAGGGACTTATAATGGCTTCTTGTTTTCTCTTTTCACCTCACAAAGCTTATCTTGCTTTTAAAGTCTCAGCACATAGCCTAAATGCTCCAGGACACATTGAACTTGCCCTTATTTGAAACTCTTTAGCACTTACCTATCCTCACCAATTGGTTATGAATTGGTATAAAAATGCTAATTACTATTATTATTAGAGCTAACATTTACTGAATGGTTAGCATGACCATGGCACTGCCTTAAGCATGTTGTAGGTATTATCTCTTTTAATTCTCTTAACAACTGGTGAAGTAGACACATATATCATGACATTATACAGATAAGAAAATTGAGGCTCAGAGAAGGCAACTTGCCCAATATCACATAGCTAGTAATTAGCAGAACTGAGAATTAAACCCAAACAGTCCATCCTGTGACCTAACACTCTTTACTACTAAGCTGTCTCTCCTTCTGTTTGGGTACTTGCCTTTGATTTTTTTTTTTTTTTTTTCGCTAATGAATATTGTCTTCTTGATTAGCTCTTAAGCTTCTTAATTCATTATCCTGCATGGTGCCCCTGATAGAGCTAACCACAGTACGGGTCATTAACACATACTTGATTTATTAATTATGGATATTCTTAGCTAATGCACTTCTTTTCATTTTTATTATTGCTCTGCCAATAGTTCCTAAAATTCAGATTTCTTTAAGAATGGTGTGATTGAGTTCAACAACTAAAGTGTATCTGTGCCATGTTAATTTTAAACTGGAGTAACCATAATGACAGAAGTGATACATAGTTCAATTGGTAAACTATGAGATGATGAGATGCTGTATAAATATTTTTGAGATGATGCATAAATATTGTTTGTTACATTGCATTAGAGTAGCTTGAGTTAACGTGTTTCACTGTTGTCCCAAAAGCAATCTTTGAGTTTATCATCACTTCACTGACCAAATGCAAACGCTTATTTTTTCCTAATTATGCTGCTTATACAGACAAGCCAAATTTAGTTGATTTCCTGATACAGCATAAATTTAAGTTCTATTTTTTCAAAAACAGTGGTGGACTAACACAACAAATTAAGTCATTCTTGTCTATGTTTCTGTTATTGACCAGTAGCCCAAAATATTGGAGCAGACTGTTAGAAGCAGATAGTATTGCCAATCAGTTTAAAAATCTACTGATTCCCAAAATAGCATTTCTGGTTTATAGGACTGCAGGGCTATTTCATTTCTTTTTCCTATAGCTAGCCTTCTTTTTTTTTTTTTCTAACATCTTTATTGGAGTATAATTGCTTTACAATGTTGTGTTAGTCTCTGCTGTATAACAAAGTGAATCAGCTATATGCATACGTATATCTCCATATCCCCTCCCTCTTGCGTCTCCCTCCCATCCTCCTTATCCCACCCCTCTAGGTGGTCACAGAGTACCAGCTGATCTCCCTGTGCTATGCGGCTGCTTCCCACTAGCTATCTATTTTACATTTGGTAGTATATATATGTCAGTGCTACTCTCTTACTTCATCCCAGCTTACCCTTCCCCCTCCCTGTGTCCTCAAGTCCATTCTCTACGTCTGTGTCTTTACTTCTGTCCTGCTCCTAGGTTCTTCAGAGCCATTTTTTTTTCTTAGATTCCGTATATATGTGTTAGCGTATGTATTTGTTTTTCTCTTTCTGACTTACTTCACTCTATATGACAGTCTCTGGGTCCATCCACCTCACTACAAATAACTCAATTTTGTTTCTTTTTATGGCTGAGTAATAGTCCATTGTATATATGTGCCACATCTTCTTTATCTATTCATCTGTCGATGGACACATAGGTTGCTTCCATGTCCTGGCTATTGTAAATACTGCTGCAATGAACATTGTGGTACATGACTCTTTTTGAATTATGGTTTTCTCAGGGTATATGCCCAGTAGTGAGATTGCTGGGTCATATGGTAGTTCTATTTTTAGCTTTTTAAGGAACCTCCAAACTGTTCTCCATGGTGGCTGTATAAATTTACATTCCCACCAACAGTGCAAGAGGGTTCCGTTTTCTCAACACCCTCTCCAGCATTTATTGTTTGTAGATTTTTTGATGATGGCCATTCTGACCCGTGTGAGGTGATACCTCATTGTAGTTTTGATTTGCATTTCTCTGATGATTAGTGATGTTGAGCATCTTTTCATGTGTTTATTGGCAATCTGTGTATCTTCTTTGGAGAAATGTCTGTTTAGGTCTTCTGCCCATTTTTGAATTGGGTTGTTTGTTTTTTTCATATTGAGCTGCATGGGCTGCTTGTATATTTTGGAGATTAATCCTTTGTCAGTTCCTTCGTTTGCAAATATTTTCTCACATTCTGAGGGTTGTCTTTTCGTCTTAGCCGTTTTTACTTCAGATTCAGCACGTCTAAAATTAAACTCATTATCATGGCTCCAAAATATATCCCTCTTTCTTTATTTTCTCCTATTCATCCAAACCAAAAACCTGCAAACCATTCTCAACTTTTACCTCTGTCTCATCTGCCTGTATAAATGATCACAGAATTCTGCTGTTTCTCCTCCAAAATACTCTCAGATCTCCCCCCCTTTCTCCATGCTACTACTATGGCTAGACCTGTCATTCCTTGGCTGACCATAATTATAGCCTCCCAGCTGACCTCCCTGACTCCTACTTGGCCTCTTTCCCATTTTCCACATTTAGTAAAATTCAGATGTGACTATGTCACTCCAATTTTAAAAATCATTCCTATATCTCTGTGGCCTAAGAATAAACATCAAACTTTATGGCAGAGCAGAAAAAGCCTCCTTGGTTTGGCCTCGGCCTACCTAAGTCATCTGCTGTGCCTTCCTTTACCATGCCCCACTCTGCCTCAGGCTCCAGCCATCCAGACAACCTGCAGTTCTTTGACAGTGCCTTCCTGTTTTAGACCTGTATGCTTTCATTCGGCTGTGTTCTCTAAAGAGAATGCCCTTCCCTCCATTCTACCTTTTCCTTTTCAGACCACATCTCCAGGAGTTCCTTACTCGTCTCTAAGTGCCACTGTATCTTGTATACATCTTTCTTAAGGCTTTTATTTTACATTATTATAATTAGTTATTTACCTGTCTGGTGTCTTTTCTACTAGCTGGCAGTTTTGGGAGATGGTGGTCTGTGTCTTCCTTTGCCTAAAATAGATCCTGATAAATAGTAGGTGTTTAATCAATGTTGAATGGATGGGACCACTTCTTCTTCATATGCTAGTATTTTCCAACAAATCACTTTTTCTATAAAATAATTTTCTGGTTATGAATTTCCATGCAGAATAAAACTTCTGGTCTATAATAGACTGCATTTTTAAGCATCTAACCTCAGAAGTAAATAGGCAGATCTGAGAGGTAAGAGCTGACATACTTTCTAAACTACCCTCAATTTTAATTACCGTCATTCTCTTTATTTTGTTAAGTTCTTTCAAAAGTCACATTGCCCACCCTTACTGCCTACTTTGTAACATATGCAGATATGTATAGGTTCAAGAAATACCAAGTAAGTAAACAGTTCATTTTCCAGTTTAATAAACCATAACCAAACGATGGTTGCATTATATTAGATGTGATCTAAATGTGTTGTTTTGCAAATATAATGATATGTTTGGATTATAAATACATAGTGATGCTCACAAACGCATGTTTGGTTTAACAGGTAATTTTTCACAAGGGATCTTCCATTTCAGGGGACCTCATGAAAAAGTTTCACTGAATATAACCAGCTAAAATATATTTAATAAACTTAAATGATAATAATCAAACCAGTTTTTAAATAAGTATCATGTAAACTGTACAAGATTTTATCCATAACAGCTGGGAAATTCAACTGAATACCATTTTGGCTTCATTTAGTGATTTTTCCTGAATCTCTATTAGTCGAACTATTGATACTCACATTTTACTCAAAAGAAAACTGAAATGAGGGGTAAAGAAAAACTTCAGAGTGGGTGTCTGAAACACTGAATTTCCACACTTGTTTTCTTAAGACCTCTATAACAAATTCTGTGGTCTTCCTCAAGGAATTCAAGTTCAGTTGAAAATTACCTATGAAGTTAAACAAGCATATGACTCCTCTTGACCACAGCAATTAAAGACCAAGGTGTGGAACAACAGAAGTATAGCTACATTTTAATGAAGTCATTTTTTTAGATTAACTTGAGTAATTACACTGCAATTTAAAAAACAAACAAAAAATGATTCACAAGAAATTTGCGCTGGACTAACTTTGAATTGTATTTCTTACTAATGGTTGATGGTATAGCTTATAGTTGGTGGTAGTCCGAAGGAGCAATTATTTAAATTCCAATGATATGCTATGAATAGTCAATGGAGGTTAATCAGTGTTATAGCAAATTTTGGTTACAAATGTTTTCAAAATTAATTTATCCATCATTAAGTAGTATGGGTCATCATAAAGAGATTTTGTTCTCATTGATATCTACATGCATTTTATATTTTAGGTCAGGTGCTAGGTTGAGTATTTACAATTCAAACAGAAAGCTGAAAACTAAAAAGAATCAGATAAAATTTAAGGGTTATACAAGATACACAAAGAGAGTTTTAAATCGTAATGAGCACATTCTGTTGGGGTTATTTTGGTTTTTGGTTTTTGGTTTTAGTTTGGTTCTTCCTGTCATGAAAACAGATGAAAGATTCTCATTTTTCTTCAAAGTTTTATTGTGCTATAGTTATCATGTGCTTACTGGCAGCTTAAATTCTGTTAGTTTAACAAAATAGCAAAAAATATGGATGGTTAAAATATACTGTTGAATTAGCAAAGCTCCACTTAGCCATCAGTTATTTATTTTTGTATTTAAATTGCAACATCATATTGGAATACAAAAGCTTTTCCCCAAGGCCAGCATGCTTTCTTCCACAACAAATTACACTCCAGGTTCTTACTACCGATAACATATATTTAGTTACAAGATGTGCATGCAGTAAGCAAAATATGATTTGTGTGACTTAAGGCATTGTGAATATTTAATAAAGTTGGTATAATGAATATTATCAGAAGGAAGAAATGATTTGAAAATAATAAGATTGACGATATAGCATAAATTAAAAAGAATATAAGGTAATTATATCATTTTATTGTATTCAGCAACTAGAAAATCTGAATTTTAGTTATAAAATGGTGCATTGTTTTCTGTGCAAATAGCCACATAGATTAAAAACTAAAAGAATCTATTAAATTTCTTATACAATATGCAGAATATAAAGTATTATTATTTTTTTCTATCATTACTTGGTTTCTGTAGCAACTTGGAAAATCTTACGCTCGAGAGAAATTCCCCAAGATTTGTTTGCATTGTCAGGAAAAATTTTAAAAAAGAAAGAAAGAAAATAAATCTAAGTTTTGTAATAATCAGGTCTTTTTATATATGTTTCAGTTATACATTTTGAATTACGAAAAATATACCGTTAAAGCAGACAAGATCTGGATGGATGCTAAAATTAGTGGGCGAAAATTTAAGAGAAAAAGGATATTTGCATAGCCTCTAAGTGTCTCCCCCAGGGTATTTATTAACTGCAAAGGGAAAATAGTAATTTTTACAGTGGAGAAACACAGCAGACACTAGCTGAACCAAATCATCAAAGTTAAAATCACCAGTAGAGAGACACAGCAACATCATTTCCCCCCAGACATAATGCACTGAGAAGGGCATATCACTTCTGGAATATTCTTGATAAAATTCATAACCTCAATCTAATCATGAGAAGACAAATCCAATCTGCAGAACATTCTACAAAGTAAGTGATCACTACTCTCTGAGTACCAGTGTCCTTGGTTCTCCTAAGGTGACTAAGAAGACATAACCAGGTGGGAGCCTGGATTGGGTTCTGGGACAAAATAAAGATACTAGTGGAAAAACTGAATCCAAGTAAAGTCTGTAATTTGGTTAATCATATTGAACCAATGTTCTTTTCTTTTGATTGTTGTCCTATGATAGTATGAGATTAATGTTAAGTAGAGTGGAGAGCATATGGTAATTCTCCGTACTATCTTTGCAATTCTTCTGTAAGTCTAAAATTATTTCCAAATTAAAAAAAAATGCAAGTGATTTTTATATTGTGCCTTACCTTATAGTAAAAACAAAACTCCATACCCATATCATTAAAATATATTATAATGGAAAAATATATAGCATTAAAGAATTGGAAGAGCACTTGTAAAGTTTTCACTTGCCTTTTTTTAACAATAAAGAAATAGTTAATAAGAGAATATGAACAGCTTCCTACATGATTTTATAGAAAACTTGTGGAACATGCCTGATGTTTTCTCAGCTTGAACCAACATTTAGGAGTTGAGTAGAGTGAGAAAACACCTGTATTTATTCTTTAGATTTATGATGCAATGCTCTTGTTAAAATTACTGCTTTCCCTTGATAAATACACTAAGGATAAATATTAAAAATATTCAAATACAGTAAGACCATGCTGACTATAGATGTATAAAGTTGTTCTTAAAACTTTAATCTGTGTGGAACAAAATTATGTGTTGAAAATTCTAGTTCACATTATCTCTCCCTTTTGAAGTAGCCTTGAGAATTATACTAGCAGCAGCCTTTTTCGAGATAGTTCTAAACTGAGGTCTGGTTGATGTAGTGTTTTTAAGTAATTGAGAGCAAGCCAATGTGTTTTTCTGTGAAATCACTGTGTTTGTTCCTCTACCTGTAAACTGAGGTTACTCTATTAAATTTACATTGATTCTACACTGGGAAACTGTGGACACAAATTTGATGATGGATAGGGGATGGACATTAAAAACAAATTACTATTAGAAGAAATGCTTTATTGTATAGTAGTTTAATCAAGTGGCATTGTCATCCAAAATAATTGTCATGAAACTTGCTGTTGCTATATTGTCACATTTCTTAGCTGTAACTAAGTAATTATTTAACAATTGCACTATATCTCCAAGTGAGGGCAATGAATAATGATGATGGAAGCATCCTTTCAAGTTTAAAATATCATATGAAAAGATAATTGATTTTTTTAACATCTTTATTGGAGTATAATTGCCTTACAGTGATGTGTTAGTTTCTGCTGTATAACAAAGTGAATCAGCTATACATATACATATATCCTCATTTCTCCTCCCTCTTGCGTCTCCCTCCCACCCTCCCTATCTCACCCATCTAGGTGGACACAAAACACCAAGCTGATCTTGTGCTATGCGGCTGCTTCCCACTAGCTATCTGTTTTACATTTGGTAGTGTATATATGTCCATGCCACTCTTTCACTTCGTCCCAGCTTACCCTTCTCCCTCTCCGTGTCCTCAAGTCCATTCTCTATGTCTGTGTCTTTATTCCTGTCCTGCCCCTAGGTTCTTCAGAAACATTTGGTTTTTTTCAGATTCCTCATATATGTGTTAGCATACAATATTTGTTTTTCTCTTTCTGACTTACTTCACTCTATATGACAGTCTCTGGGTACATCCACCTCACTACAAATAACTCAGTTTCGTTTCTTTTTATGGCTGAGTAATAGTCCATTGTATATATGTGCCACATCTTCTTTATCCATTCATCTGTCGATGGACACTTAGGTTGCTTCCGTTTCCTGGCTATTGTAAGTAGAGCTGCAATGAACATTGTGGTACATATCTCTTTTTGAATTATGGTTTTCTCAGGGTATATGCCCAGTAGTGGGATTGCTGGGTCATATGGTAGTTCTATTTTTAGTTTTTTAAGGAACCTCCATACTGTTCTCCTTAGTGGCTGTATCAATTTACATTCCCACCAACAATGCAAGAGGGTTCCGTTTTCTCAACACCCTCTCCAGCATTTATTGTTTGTAGATTTTTTTGATAATGGCCATTCTGACCAGTGTGAGGTGATTCCTCATTGTAGTTTTGTTTTTTTTTTTTTTTTTTTTTTTTTTGGCGGTACGCGGGCCTCTCACTGTTGTGGCCTCTCCCATTGCGGAGCACAGGCTCCGGACGCGCAGGCTCAGCAGCCATGGCTCACGGGCCCAGCCGCTCCGCGGCATGTGGGATCTTCCCGGACCGGGACACGAACCCGGGTCCCCTGCATTGGCAGGCAGACTCTCAACCACTGCGCCACCAGGGAAGCACCTCATTGTAATTTTGATTTGCATTTCTCTAATAATTAGTGATGTTGAACATCCTTTCATGTGTTTGTTGGCAATCTGTATGTCTTCTTTGGAGAAATGTCTATTTAGGTCTTCTGCCCATTTTTGGATTTGGTGGGTTGTTTTTTTGATATTGAGCTGCATGAGCTGCTTGTATGTTTTGGAGATTAATCCTTTGTCTGCTGCTTCGTTCACAAATATTTTCTCCCCTTCTGAGGGTTGTCTTTTCATCTTATTTATGGTTTCGTTTGCTGTGCAAAAGCTTTTAAGTTTCCTTAGGTCACATTTGTTTATTTTTGTTTTTCCATTTCTCTAGGAGGTGGGTCAAAAAGGATCTTGCTGTGATTTATGTCATACAGTATTCTGCCTATATTTTCCTCTAGGAGTTTTATAGTGTCTGTCCTTACATGTAGGTCTTTCATCCATTTTGACTTTATTTTTGTGTATGGTGTTAGGGAGTGTTCTGATTTCAGTCATTTACATGTAGCTGTCCAGTTTTCCCAGCACCACTTTAACTAATTGAAGGAGATAAAGCATATGATCATCTCAATAGGTGCAGAAAAAGCTTTCAACAAAATTCAACACCTATTCATGATAAAAACCCTCCAGAAAGTAGGCATAGAGTGAACTTACCTCAACATAATAAAGGCCATATATGACAAGCCCACAGCCAACATCGTTCTCAATGGTGAAAAAACTGAAACGATTTCCACTAAGATCAGGAACAAGACAAGGTTGCCCACTCTTTCCACTATTATTCAACATTGTTTTGGAAGTTTTAGCCACAGCAGTCAGAGAAGAAAAAGAAATAAAAGGAATCCAAATTGGCAAAGAAGTAAAATTGTCACTGTTTGCAGATGACATGATACTATACACAGAGAATCCTAAAGATGCTACCAGAAAACTATTAGAGCTAATCAATGAATTTGGTAAAGTAGCAGGATACAAAATTAATGCACAGAAATCTCTGGCATTCCTATACAGTAATGATGAAAAATCTGAAAGGGAAATTAAGGAAACACTCCCATTTACCATTGCAACAAAAAGAATAAAATACCTAGGAGTAAACCTACCTAAGGAGACAGGAGACCTGTATGCAGAAAACTATAAGGCACTGATGAAAGAAATAAAAGATGATACAAACAGATGGAAAGATATACCATGTTCTTGGATTGGAAGAATCAACATTGTGAAAATGACTATACTACCCAAATGCAATCGACAGATTCAATGCAATCCCTATCAAACTACCAATGACATTTTTCACAGAACTAGAACAAAAAATTTCACAATTTGTATGGAAACACAAATGACCCCAAATAGCCAAAGCAATCTTGAGAAAGAAAAATAGAGCTGGAGGAATCAGGCTCCCTGACTTCTGACTATACTACAAAGCTACAGCAATCAAGACAGTATGGTACTGGCACAAAAACAGAAATATAGATCAGTGGAACAGGATAGAAAGCCCACAGATAATCCCACACACATATGGTCACTTTATCTTTGATAAAGGGGGCAAGAATATACAATGGAGAAAAGATAGCCTGTTCAATAAGTGGTGCTGGTATATTTGATTTTTGTTTCTATTTTTGATATTGCTCTTTATTTCTATTATAACAATGATTTCAGAAAAAAAAATTAATCTTAAATCTTTCAGGGATTTTCCACAGCCTTAAACAAGATAAGGTTTAATCTCCCTAATCTTGCAAAAATTTCAAATATCTCATCACTACTTCATTTAATAAATATCTAAGCTCTGCCGTGTTCCTGATCCCATGGCTGTCATTAGGGCACAGAGAGTAAGACTATATCTGTCTTTTAGGTGCTCACCAGCTTAGTTCACGAAACCTATCTCTTGATATTTCTCTGGGTGAGCCCTTTATTTATCCAGACCAGCTGGCCCACACTCGTATTTCCTGATGGTCACCACTCCCTCCCTCCTATTTTCCTACTTAACTTCCCTTCTCCTCAGTTCCCATGCACCCTGTTACATCAATCACCTGGAGGCCTTGCATCCCCAGACCAGCACAGTCCTCAGCAATCTCTATTTCTACACTGAAAAACTCAGCTTGCACTTACTGCATGCAGCAGTGCCCATATGTTTGAATATATCATGGCCTCTCAGTGAGAGTCAGCATTCCCAGCATGGGAACTGTCCCTTCTTTTTCTATCTTTGCCTTTCCAGCAACAACTGTAGGGAAGCACATGGAACCAATTTTATTTTAATTTGTGTACAAGAGCATCAGTATATGAGTCCTTCCCCAAGACCCAAATTTTATTTTATTTTATTTTTTTGCGGTACGCGGGCCTCTCACTGTTGTGGCCTCTCCCGTTGTGGAGCACAGGCTCCGGACGCGCAGGCTCAGCAGCCAAGGCTCACGGGCCCAGCCGCTCCACGGCATGTGGGATCTTCCCGGACCGGGGCACGAACCCGTGTCCGCTGCATCGGCAGGTGGACTCCCAACCACTGTGCCACCAGGGAAGCCCCCAAATATTTTTTTATCTGACCTTTCTCCTGTTTACCTCCTCCTTCCTTTCTCTCACTCCAGAGAAAACTCTTCATTATGAAATTCCCGCCGGAAATCTCTGTTTCATGCTGATATAATTCTAAAGCATGAAGCCAATGATAGGCATGTCCTGTGGCCGGGATGATGATAAATCCGTAGGCTCTCAGGGCTCTCTATGCTTTCCAACCGTTTTCATATCATGATGCCCAAGAAAATGATGATGTTTGAATGGTACGTTGAAGTAAATAGGAAGCTGCTTGCCCCTGGTTTAACCGGCTGCTCCAGGACAGAGGTAGTGATATCATAGCACAGCTATGATTTCAATACAGCCCAGCTCACTGCACTAATTAATTGTACAAGGTGACTTTGGGGCAATATTTCTTCTCAAATCCTGTAGGCAATACATTTCCTCCTCCCCAATGCATGCTATGTAGTTACTCCTTTTGTCTTAATTTCTGGAGATACTACTAGTTGACTTGAGAATATCCTAGTGGTTTAATAAGTTTGTAGACTGTAAACAAGCAAACAAAAATTGTCCACACATTGAGTCTATTTTTCAAGTCCTTTGAACCTTTCACTTAAGCTCAAAACAAAAGAGCACTGATTAAGCAAGGGAGTGCTTGAGACAATCACTCTGCTTCCCTGTTTTATTGTCCTGCATAGCTTATAATGGGTGCTCCATGAAAACACCAACAAGACAGTGAATTGACAAATCAAATATGGCCCCAGATAGCAGTAAACAGAGCCCTCCGTTGAAAGAGAAGAGGGAAATTGAGATGTTAGACACTGTGTTGACTACCAGGACTAAAATCCCATCTGCAATTCTTTGCAGTTCCCATTTTTTCCTAAAAGACATCTTACTACTCAAGGATAAACTGTCATTAGATGAATAACATATTCTTACTTGGTTCAAGGCATTTTGTTATACCAGAGACTATATAAAATGTAAAAATTTTCTGAAAACTATGTTTTCTCTGAAAATTTTTGTATAAATAATGACAAAGATGATAGTAAACATTTTGAATGGAACATAACTAACTTTAGAATATGGTTTCAGAACTCTGGGAACTTTTAGTGTAGTGGTACAGATAAGTTATACAGAGATGCAGTAATAGCTGGGAATATAAGGCTAGATTGGGATGACACTAGAGACATATACATGGAGAAGATTAGAAGGAATACAGTGTTTTAAAGAAGGAAAATATCATTTATAACGAGATGTAACAAGGAAATATTCTCAGGCATGTTAGAATTTGAGCTGAGCAATGCAAGATGAATATGAGGGGGAAATTCAGAGCTCAGATTAGACGTACCTCAGTGTACTTCTTTTGGTTATCCCATTTATATGACACTCTATCCTCATTCTTACGAATTAGCAAAATAGCCACCAGCCCTATGAATGTATCAGTGCTTGCAGAATGCAGTTTATTTCATGCCAATTGAAGGACATAATATTGGTTATACATGCCAATTGAAAGAAACTAACAATATATTTCTTATTCTTTGAACATGTATAACCAATATTATGTCCTTCCAATAATTTGAAGCCCTTCATTCACCCAGTGCTATTTGTAACATTTTACTAAATGTTGATAGAAGAAGCCCTCTGTTATTTTGCTTCTCTGAAGATGGCAATTATGAAATTATCCCTGGTAAATAGGAAACCATGTTGATAACATGCAATTAAGATGCATCATCAGAAATAGAAAAGTGCTGTTTACTTGACAGAGTTAAATCTCCAAAAAGGAGATAACTTGTGTTAATTCTTTCTGGACTTCTCTGTATTTCACATTTATAGTTTTTTGTTAGTTTTTTGTTTTTGTCTTTAGAATAAAAGCACAAATTTATAAATGGTTAAAATATCCCAATTGCTTTTTTTAAAAAAAATTTTATTGGGGTATAGTTAATTTACAATGTTGTGTTAGTTTTAGGTGTACAGCAAAGTGAATCTGTTATACATATACTTATATCCAGTCTTTTTTAGATTATTTTCCCCTATAGGCCGTTACAGAGTATTGAATGAAGTCCAATTGCTTTTGAAGAGTGAAGGAATATTATGTTAAAAAAAGCAAATCACATTAACATAAAACAAATAAATTTTGTTTTTTCATTAGCTACTTGAAAACAAAATGAGGTCATTCTACACTAGCGACATAACCTTCTCTTTTATATACCCTCACCATGCCACCCACATACTTTCTAAACCTAGAATCTCTAAGTTTGTTAAATGCTCTCCACACACACACACACACACACACACACACACACACACACACACACACACAGAAAATAAATAAATAAATAAAAATTATTGTCTTATGCTCCCTGGAACTTGGATACCATTTGCCTTGTTTGGCCTAGTATGCTGGGTCAGTAGATCTAAAATATTACAGCAACTATTACCACTGATACTTGAAACAGTTTTGATTATTCTTTAAGTTGAATAATCTATTCTGAATGATATAGCTTTTAATTTTTTTATCTATGGGTGTGCTACTTATTTCTGTCATTTATGACCTTTATTTTTAATTTTGTATATATATAAAATGTTTGCAAAATTAATAATCTGCTTCACCTTTTTGTCTCTGCAAATAAATGATCTTAGCCCTAATAAACTCAAGGTTCCCTAATTGGCATCTTTTTTCCTGATTGGAAAATAAGATTTATTCAAAAGTAATGCAAAGAGAAAAAAAGAAGTACAGGTATCCCCCCAGTTTTTGAAGGTTCGCTTTATACCATTTCACATGTAGGAAAGACCTACATTAGTACATGCTTTTGCTACCTGAAAAAAATCTAAAGAGGATTTTCGCTTTTACAAGAAAAGGCAAAAAGAGAAAATAGTGTCCAGCGTTTGTTTTGCAGTGAACTGATATAGAGGCAAGGGCGTCGCTAGCAGGGAGAGTGACACTGGCCAAGCTTCCTCCCTGGGAACTACACTCAGCATCTCAGCATCAAGAAGCCATAGCTTTGAACTGTGTCTGTGAGCATCTGTGCTTTATCTCTTTTTATTTTGTGCATCCGTGAGCCAGATGTGTCCTAAGGTGATGGCTTCTTCACTTTACACCATTTCTACTTAGGAGAGTTTTCATAGGAATGCTATACTTTCAGATAACAGAGGAAACCTGTATAAGTTTCTAAGATGCAAACATAATTTCAAAGTAAAATATCAGCCTTGGAAACAACCCCAGTATCATAATTTATTCCAGTGAAGCAGATAAGGCATATATTATCATGTCACTACCAAGTGTTGGCAAGAGCATGGAAGAAATGGAACTCTCACACACTGCTGCTGAGAATGTAAAATGGTGCAACCACTTTGGAAAATTGTTTGGCAGATTCTTAAAAAGTTAAACGTATACATACCACATAATCCAGCCACTCCACTCCCCAGTATTTTTTCAAGAGAAATGAAAGCTCACTTTAGGGCAACGGCTTGTGTTTGAATGTTCATAGCCATTTTAATTGTAAGAGACAAAAACTCGAAACAGCCAAAATGTCTTTCAACAAGTGGATGGATAAACAAATTGGGATATATCCACATAATGAAATAGTACTAAGCAATAAAAAGGAATTGACTTTTTCATTTTATTTATTTTTTATTGAAGTATAGTTGATTTACAAATTTGTGTTAATTTCTGCTGTACAACAAAGTGATTCAGTTATAGATATATTCTTTTTTTAATACTCTTTTCCATTATGGTTTATCATAGGATATTGAATATAATTCCCTGTGCTATACAGTAGGACCTTGTTGTTTATCCATTCTATATATAATAGCTTACATCTGCTAATCCCAACCTGCCACTCCATCCCTCCCCCAACTGCCTCCCCCTTGGCAGCCACCAGTCTGTTCTCTATGTCTGTGATTCTGTATCTGTTTCATAGATAGGTTCATTTGTGTCATATTTTAGATTCCACATATGAGTGATATCATATGGTATTTGTCTTTCTCTTTCTGACTTACTTCACTTAGTATGATAATCTCTAGTTGTATCTGTGTTGCTACAAGTGGCATATTTCATTCTTTTTTATGGCTGATTAGTATTAAAAAGGAATTGACTTTTGGTACACATAATAACATGGATGAATCTCAAAATAATTACACCAAGTGACTGTATTAGTCAGTGTTCACCAGAGAAAAAGAACCAATAGGATATAGATATAGATGTAGATATAGATATAGGTACAGATACAGATATATGAGACGACTTATTATGGGAATGGCTGACATAATTATAGAGACTAAGATATGTCACTGTCTGCCATCTGCAAGTTGGAGAACCAGGAAAGCTGGTGGTATAATTCAGTCTGAGTCTGAAGGCCTGGGGACCAGGAGCTCCAATGTCTAAGGGCAGGGGAAGACGGATGTACTAGCTCAAGAAGAGAGAGAATTCACCCTTCCTTTGCCTTTTTGTTCTGTTTGAAGTCCTCAAAGAATGATGTCCACTCGCACTGGTGAGGGTAGGTCTTCTTTACCCATTCTGTGGGTTCAAATGCTAATCTCTCTGGAAACACCCTCACAGACACACCCAGAAATAAAATTGTACCAGCTATCTAGGCATCCCTTAGCCCAGTCAAGTTGGCACATAAAATTAACCATCATAGTGACAAAAACAAGATTAAAAAAACCCCACAAAACTATATACTATATTATCCCAATTACATTAAATTCTAGAAAATGTAGCTAATATATAGTGACAGAAAGCAGATCAGTGGTTGCCTGGTGCCCGGAGGATGAGTAGAAGGGGTTACACCTTTGTAACAAGAAAACTTACCGGGTGATGAGTACGTTCACCATCTTAACTATAATGATAGTTTCGTGGGTGTATACATATATCAAAACTTGTGAAATTATACATTTTTAATATGTAGAGTTTGCTGAATGTCAACTGTATCTCAGGAAGCTGTTTTTTAAAAGAGGGAGGACATTCAGTTAATTACTGGAAATGGTTCCTTCAATAATAAAATGTAGACAGTTGAGATGTAACTGCAACTAAATAAATTAGTTCTAACTGGGATTTGTCAGTTAGAGGATTGGGAATCAATAACAAGAGAGAAATCCTTTCTACTGACCTTCACATCTATTCAGAGTATTTTAAGGTATGGGAGGGCCCCCTCCTTATATCACAGATAATGCTTTAAAGTCTGTTTTATTAACTAGCAGGAAAGTAGTAAACCTATTGAATCTAATGCATGAAATTAGCATAATAATTAAAGTTTGACCTATTGTAGGTCACAAAAGTTGTTTAATCTCTTTATTCATCTGTGCATATTGAGAAAGAAAGTGGCCTGTGGAGATGCTAGTAAGCTAGGATCTATCAAAGCAACCATGTTATGTTAAAAGAACAAAGTTAATTATACTTTCAGTTTATCACTTTTTTGATGCTGTAAAGGTTAACATGATTTGTTTTTTCTCTTCAAAAAGCTTATACGTTAAAGAACCAAAAATCACATGAGTTTCTATTTGAAAGATAAACATCTCTTTGTCTTTTATTAAGAATTATCGTTCTGCACAAGGGGTGATAGCATTGGGCTATTTTTATTGCAAAACAAAACTAAAATGTACCTTACAGTTTCAGGTCTTTTTAAGGAATATCAACTCATTTCCTATTATGTGAACTTAAAGCTTTATCTCAGCTTCAAGGGAATGTCAAAATATATGATTTGGTTTCTAAACTCAAGACAGTTTCTGGTTGAGATGAGATGGCTAGCTTCTCTGTGCCCAGACAGTGAAGGAGATTGTGCAAGTCATAATTATCTACAGACACTTTCCTGTTAAATCTTTCAAAAGAATCAAGTGCTTTGCCTCTGGTTCCATATGGTAATTCGGGGGCCAAAATTAGAGTGTTTTTACCACCAAGGAAGATAATTAAATCCCAGTGCCTTTCCATCTATCCCCTTCACACACACTTTATTATAGAATTTCGTAAGCTTTGAATTGTCAAGAGTTCAACTCTAAGCTAGAGATTTGGGATACATATTTTTGGCTCAATGGCTTATGCAAGTTTCTCTGAAAAGGGAAGCATGCTATTCTTTAGTTTGTATTAAAATTATTTTCTTTTTTAAGAGAGAGAAGAGATGTATTCTGATTGGAAAATATAAAATGTAAATGGTATTTTTAGTGAATTTCAAGATTCCTTTAGCATTTAACAGTTATTTAAATAATTTCTTTGTGTAACTGTATATTTGTCATCTCTCTGCCGTAATAGTTTGTAAGTTCCAAGAGAATCTGTTTGTTCGTTCACCATTGCATTCCTACCCTCTGAGCACAGTGCCTAGACCCATAATAGGAGATCCTTAAATACTTCTTTATTCAAGGGTGACTTAATAACATAAATGAACAAAAAAACATTTTCAGCTTCTAAATGGCGATTTCTCCCAGAGATCACTGTCATTGAGACTTTTAAATGTATAGATTCAGCAAGCAGGATTTCAGCTATGGGGAGACAGGTGCTAGATATTTCCAGCCCATCAAAATAAGAAGAGTTAAAATAATAGAAATATTCTTAAATCTTTAAACTCAGAGTTATATTTTTGGATGCAGAACATACCGTTATAAGAATGAAATAGTCAATAGAGTGCATGTTGTGATATATATAGATTGTGACTGTGGGTTATATGTATGTGAATTATGCATATGCATTTGAAAATTCCATATTAACTTTTTCCAGAACCCAGAATGAGGCAGGATCACTTTAATGCACCAATTGTCACATGTCCTAAAGGAATGCAACTAATTGTGAAATTAGCCCAAGCAAAGGAGAATTAGAAAGGCAATTCTAAGCTAAGATATTGTCGAACACATGGGTTTTTTAGTTTTCTTTCATTTTTTATTTATCTGGATTTGACTGTTTATGTTAAACTCTTACCCTTCACTGTAAAGACCCCATAACCTCAGGGTTGGAGTAGGCAGTTTCTTACCAGAGATCATGGAGAGGAGTTCAGTGCCTCTACAAACAGTAGAAGTAACTGAGCTAAAAATTGAACAAAAAAATCAATTTCTAGGAAGCACAAAGGAGAGCACAAAGATTCATTTAACTGAAAGAATCAGAAATCCTCTCAAGTTGCAGGAATCTAAAAGACAGATAAGAGAACAAACAGAAAAGTTGGAAAGGAGCAAGTGATTATCTAGGAAAAAAGTATTTTAGAGATATGAAAAAATACGGTGTATGGATGGTGTTTCAGTGACCAAGAATACACGGTGGCCAGTTTAAGTCAAAGAGCGTGTTAGCAAGGCTAGCCCTGGAAAACAGTGCAAAGCAGGTAAAGGTATCCTAGACTTGTCTTTGCCTTCTGGCCTCCATCACCTGTATCTTGGTTTGTTATCCTTTAGCATCGTTTATCATGGAGTGGTTCATGGACCAGAATGATCTATCAGAATCGCCTGGGTGTTTGCTAAAAAACAAGGTTTTCCAGATGCCACCCCTCATCTACTGAGTGAGGATGACTGGGGATGATGTCCAAGGATCAGTGATTTTACAGTCTCTAGAAGAGTTGGATCCTCTGTAAAGTTGGGAAGTCCTGGATCTAAACCTTCCATGCCAGTGTCCTCATCTTGCCCCATCAGCTAAAATTAGGTTGAAATTTGCTCTCCCACATAGAAATTTCCTTGATCAAAATTTTCACTGCTTCAAAAATGAAAGAATCAAAATTTTCTATCCAGTACCCCAAACCCTTCTACTATATTAATTGGAGAAGTAGTAGACTTATCTTGTAGGAATTCTCTATGGACGTTCCTTCATTCTCTTGATATTTTAACCATTCATACTTCTCCTAGCTAGAATTTGAAGACAGGAAAGTGGAACATTGGGTACCTAATGGGGATATGTTTGTAACAAGATGATCATTTCTGTGTGTCTCAAAACACACTGTGTAGGTGGCCACTAACTAACTGCCTATGCAAAAATCTAACCCTGAATATAGCAGGGCAGGTGTAGTGTTCAAAATAATGAAGGCAAAATAGAACCAGCAGCTTTTCCTTGCAGATGATATACTTTCCTAACTTATGCAAGCTGTGGTAAGGACATTCTGTATAGTTTGTAGCTTTTCAGCGCCTGTTGGGAGGAATTGAAATAGACTTTATACATGGCACCCTCAGACTCCTGAAAAATATTTGCTACGTACATTATAATATCAGTACTGTCACAGAATCTGTAGGGAGTGAAAGCCTTAAGGAATAATACAAATAACAATTAGGAGGAATTGCAGTGATGGACAGACCAAACAGTTCATTTTCTAGTCTCTGCAAGTCTAAGAAGGCTTCAGGAAGCACTTCATAAATATAATAACAGGCCTGCCTGGGGAGAGGCAGCTACTAGTGTTTGCATGTCAAGCAATTCATTTTTTAATTAATATAAAGTATCTGGGGTGGTCTTCAGATGATGCATTTGGAGAAGGAATGATGCTGTTTCGGTTCTAAATGCCATGAAAAAGAAAAATAATTTCAAAAAAAAAGAAAAATAATTTCAGAAGGAAGGAGAAACTCCTGCTCTGCATAACCTAATCATATTATGAAGGCATACTGGTGCTGTCACTCATGTTACTGTACCATGGAATTTTCCTAATGTAACAAATAGAAGACCAAACCAGCCTCTAGGGCCATGTGTATAAACAGCTGATAGGTAATTACTGGGAACCTTTAAGGCACAAGCAAGGAAAAGTGGACACTATTAAGAATAAGCTATAGTTGGGCAATGTGATAGAGCAAAGCACTATTTACATTCGCTAAATGGAAGGAAACTAGTTTCTGAAAAAAGAGGAGGAAATTCATGCACCTTATTTGTTTTTAGACTCAAGCAGTCCATGTTAAACTGAGGCTAGGATGAGGAAGCAATCCAGGCAACACTGCATATCAGAAATAGGCTCAAAGATATATTTCATTGTCAGTTCTTCTGTGAACCCTCTACTGAGAGAACCTTCTCTTCCCTGATGGGTTAGGGACTTTTTGTTATCAAAGAAGCCTGAGATGCATGGATTTGCCACTATTTGCTGAGGGAACCTAAGCCATCACCTGATATCTCTAAAACTCAGTTTTCCTGTAGAATGTGGATCGTAAAAGTTTTAGCATAGGTGTTGGCAACAATGAGCACTAAATGATAATCATACTCATCGTAATGATTTAATACTACATAAAGAACCTTACAACCTTATTTTAAGATAAACGAGCATGCATACACATTCAGGATTATTTTGAACTCTCTGAGGCCTGAAACTTTGTTTTCTTTTTCCCCTCAGCTTTATTGAGGTATACTTGACAAATAAAATTATATATGTTTAAGGTGTACAATGTGATTGGATTTGATATATGCATACATTATGAAATGGTTACCACTATCAATTTAGTCAGCATATCCATCACCTCACATAGTTACCTTTTGTGTGTGTATGTGTGTGTGTGATGAGATGTACTGTGTTAGCAAACTTCAAGTATACAAGACAGTATTATTATCTATAGTCGCCATGCTGTACATTAGAGCCCCAGAGCTTATTCATTTCATATCTTTATCTCTCTGTATCCAACCCTCAGACCAGTGCCTATCACCTAGTTGAGACACCATTTTTGTTAGATATTATCTGTTGATGAATGGACTTTTTGAGGTTCTGGTAGGTCCTGTTCCAGTATCTTGGAGGACCCTCAATGCAAGCCAGAAGCGGCCGGCCAGATACATGGCATTGGCCTGCTTCCTGTGGAGCCAAACACCACACATTCACATTGACGTAAACCAGTGGCCAAGGGTCCTGCTCACATTTCCAAGCCTCTCACCTATTCTAACTGCAGGTTACACGTTACCCTTGCCTGAAGTCTCTTCTCCTTCCCAGATGGATTTTGATGTTCAAGGTCGGAGAACCCCACCCTCTTAAAAACTGAAACCTGTTCGTGATACTAGGATATGACTTGGTAACAAGTCAGTCTCAGTATTGTTACACTCTGTGGGGATGGAGAAGTATTTGATGCTCCTCCTAGGTGTTATGCTTTTGGGTGAAGGAAAGCAACATGGCAACTTTAAGAGGCTAGAATTTGCAGTCAGACAAACTAAGGGTTTGATCCTGCCTCTGCAATTTACTAGCTCTGTTATCTTGAATGAACATCTCAACTTCTTTTTGAACACCTTAACTTCTTATGCCTCTGTCTCCTCATCTGTAAAATAGGGGCAATAGTACCTACAACAAAGAATGTTTGTGATAGTTAAAGGAGATGGTGTATGTAAATTGCTTAGCATAGTACCTGGCTCTCCTAGGCTCTCCTGACCTTCCACCTCTCCAAGGGTGTAAAGTGCAGGTGTTAGGATTTGTTGAGCACTCCCTGTATACCAGGCACTATTCTAGGTGCTGGGATAAATTAATAAACAATACAGACAAAAACTCCAGTCCTAGTGGAACAATTTTAATGATAATTATTTTCTTTAATATAAAGTAAAATTTATAGGTTCACTGAATCTTCAAAACCTCCAATCTTATAAAAATGGAAACTAAATTTAGGATGAAATCAAAGCAAAATCAAGTATAAATGATGGTTGTAATTGATTGTAAGATGTTAGTCAAGGCATTGACTAACTTTCAGAGGGTTAAATCTGCTGCACACTTTTTAAAGTTGTGGATTCAGAAAAACAAAAGAAAAAGAATGAAAGCCATAATTAATTTTTGATTAAAGAATAAACCACTAATTTTTCTTAAAAATATATATATATGAATATATAATTTCCAATATACAAAAATGTATCCCCAAATAAGTTTCATATTCATAGAGGCATGTTTGGTTCTTAAATTTTAAAAGATTTCTAAGTCCTTTTAAAATTATAAAGTCCTGGGGCTTCCCTGGTGGCGCAGTGGTTGAGAGTCCGCCTGCTGATGCAGGGGACACAGGTTCGTGCCCCTGGCTGGGAAGATCCCACATGCCGTGGAGCGGCTGGGCCCATGAGCCATGGCCACTGAGCCTGCACGTCCAGAGCCTGTGCTCCGCAACGGGAGAGGCCACAACAGTGAGACCCACGTACCGCAAAAAAAAAAAAAAAAAAAAAAAAAAAAAAAAAAAATATATATATATATATATATATATATATGTCCTCAATAATTTATGTCACGAAATGATTTTTAAATAAGATTTATTCCATTTATCAAACAACCCCAAACGATATGTCAGTATGCTGCATACTCCCCCCAAAACAGATTTTTAAGCTTCTTGGATGAAAAATAACTTACTTTTTTTTCAAAGGACATTTATTATCCTCCACATTCAAATAAAGTGGGTCAGATAATAGGCCTGTCAAATAGACATGCAGGAGAAAATATACATATTAAACAAAATGAAGCCCTTTGTAATGGGTAAATGTAAGAAGTGTCCAGCTAAATGAAAAATAGTTTACTACGTCAAAAACTGTACATGGCAAAAGAACAATTGTTTATATATCCATTTACAGTATAATGGAATCTTGAAGCAATGTGTTGTAGATGCATTTAGCATTTGCCCTTGTTGATGGAACCAGAGAGCTGTATCTCATGCCATCCTGTATGTGCGTGACATATAAGTGGTAAGAGAACTGGAGGACTGGGGAAAGGCCAAGAGTACTGAAGCTGAGTGGTGAAGAGAGGCAAGCAGCTGCTTCCTGCCACTACCTTCTCTAATAATCTACCTGAAGGTATCTTTTGAGTTTATGGTTCATTCTTTATCTATTGCTTGCCTACAGTGTAAAACGGACTGTTACAAGTGTTAGGCTGTGATATATGTTGGATAGTATGAAATGATACATCCTGCTCTCAGGAAGCTCACACAATTCTAAAAAGAAGGAAGAGAGCTTTTCAGAATTGGGCAGCGTATGGTTATTGAGGGGATAAAAGAAAGCACTTTTACTAGTGTGACTAAAGAGGAGGTGAAGTTAACTCTGGACCTGGAATCGGGCAAAATGCCACTGAGATACTGAGGATGGCAGAGAGGGAGCAGCGGCAGAGGCTCGGAAACAGGAGGGTGATGAGGCTGTAGAGACAACAGGGAAGGAGTGGGGAGGAACTTCCAAAGAGTCAGTGCTTGTGAGCGACGCTGGCAGAATAATTGCCAGGAGATGGAAGTGGAGTGCAAAAGTGAGGTTTATATTTCTAGAAGACATTTTCAGTAATAATAATTTAGATAATTTTTCTTCCCGTTACATAATTGTGCCCTCCGGGAAACAAAAACAGTGAAAGCACTTCCAGCAAGTTAAGAACTTTGGGTTTGTACTTAAATGATCTGTGTTTGTGTCCTGCTTTGAGGATTACCAAGAAGTTAGGTCATTCTTCCTTCTAAAGTGAAGATACACCCACCTGCTCTTACCTCAACTATGGTTGTTTTGAGGTTGAATCAAATGGATAAGGTGTGAATGCTTTCTGGACCCTGGGATGCAAGTGTAGGGTTTATAGTATAAGGTAAAATTAAGTAAAATGAAGATTTGGGCTAAGCACCTGCACAGTGAACCAAAACAAAGGCAGCAAGCGACAGAAATGAAAGAAAGACTAAGACTTGCTGAAAGCATTCTGATGGAAAAGGTAATCATTCTTGTATCTTTATTCAGAAGCTAATTACGCAGTGTAAAAGCCTTTCTCAAGTGTGGAGAACGAGTCTCCCGTCTACTTGCTAATTTACTGTCATCTGAGATGTGGCTGCAGTTCATTGTGACTATATAGAAGAGGAAATCCAATAACATGGTTTACTAGTCCTGGTTCTACCACTTAGGGCTTCAATAAACTCTACAGCCTCTTTCTTTCTCTCTCAATTGGGGATAATAATAGCTTGGAGCTGTTGTATGGGTCAACAGATTATCCTTGTGATTTAAAGGAAGATGAGAATTTCAAGTGTAAAACAGTTAAAAAGACATTCAGTTTCTTTTTTGTTTTGTTTGTTTTTGAGGGCAGAACACAGAACACTTATCTCATGTCTATCCTCCAGTCCGGACTGAGCCCCAGTCAATAGGAAGCAGAGACATCCACCACTTCTCAAGGAGAAGGAAAGGGCTTTTACAACTCCACGTCTGACCTTCTATCACTAAGAACAACACCAATCATTTAAGAACTATCATAAGTGTGGCATCCCTGAGGAGGTTACTGACTAAACAAAAAATAAAGATCCCTGTCCTGTGTCACATTCCACTGTGGGAGATCGAACAACAAATATTTAAGCATAAGTAATTATATACTATATATATTAGGAAGTATGTAAGTTCAATGGAGAAAAATAAAGCAGGGAGAGGGAAGGTAAAGTGTGGGTGATATTGGGACAAAGATTAGAAAGAGGTGAGAGAGCAAGCAATATGGATATCTGGAAGAACATAGCAGACAGAGGAAAGAGCCAGTGGAAGGCAGTGATCTAGTGAACTGCCTGGCTTGTGAAAGAATCAGTGGGTTAGTGGTTGTGGCTGGAGCACAGTGGGGGCCTGGGTGGTCCTGAAGGTGAGCTCACAGACGTAAGGGTGGAGTCAGATTGTGTAGTTATGGCCATTCTAGGACTTCGGCTTTTATTCAGAGAGATGGGAAGCTGCGAGGGGTTTGTTGTTGTTTTTTGTCTCTGAAATTTTTAATGCAATAGGAAAATGCCCATGTCATGTTCCATGGGGAAAGCAAGATACAAAACTAACATACGATATTAATAGTGTTTATTTCTCGATGGATATTGGTAATTTCTCTTCCATTTAATTTCTTTATCTTCCAAAAAAACAACAAATTCTCTAGGATAGCCTTATTATTTTTTTAAACTAATGAATTAATTGTAATGGTGGCATCTCTGATAACGAAGATATTTTGTCTCAAGTGTGAGATGATATTCTTGCTGAGAATTTTTTTTCTTAGTAAATTGTTACTTTGTTCAAGTAGCCCTTGAGCTTGAGTGGTATGGTGGGGACCTGGGGGCTGTGGGGTAGATTGTCCATTAATTAATTAATGGTGATTAGTGTATAAACACAGAGAAGTCCTGTCATGTCAGTTATGGATAGCCAAGAGAGGCAGGGTAGGCTACTGAGTATATTTAACCATGCATTTGTAAATAAAATAAATATTTACTTAGATGATAGATTAATTTCACTTCCCACTTGCTAACCTCAGTACCTTAAATGGAGCAAAAAACTATGTGCAGTGGAGAAAATTGATACTTCTAGAACTCTGTAAACTCCTGTTTCTCTTAATATGTATTTTATTTATTTTGTCCTTAGCTTGTGACTTTGTCAGATCATTTTCATGATTTCTGGCTGCACCTGTTCTAGTACAGATTGAGCTGCTCTTTAGAATGTATGTGCTACTTTTTTAATTAACACCTCTTCTGCTTCTAATTCAAAAAGGCTACTTAATTTCTCATGGGTGGGATTTCAGCCAAAGAGTGACATGATTCAACTTTAAGTTTTAAAAGGATCATTTTGATTTCTTTTGGAGGAGGGAGGCAGGGAAGAGTCAACTCAGGGATACCAGTTTGGGGGTTATTTCAGAAGTCACCAGACACTGGTGACTCAGACGAGGGTGGCAGCAGTGAAAACGATTAAGTGTTTAGATTCTGGGTTTATTCTGATGGT
This sequence comes from Tursiops truncatus, assembly GCF_011762595.2. Lineage (NCBI taxonomy): Eukaryota > Metazoa > Chordata > Mammalia > Artiodactyla > Delphinidae > Tursiops > Tursiops truncatus. Next base: position 47,339,520 of record NC_047047.1, read on the forward strand.
AGAGCTGATAGATTTGTAATGATTTTACCCAAGCTTTCTGAAGCCTAGAGGTCAATACCTTCCCATTTCTTTGTATCGGTAATTAGATTGAAAAGTTTCAATCTAGTTTTAATTTCACATTTATATGTCAGTTTACCCTTAAATAATCGCTGGTTTAAGAATTCCTTCTCTTTTTTCTCCTTTGTTATCTTCTACTCTTGAGTATTTTTCATTGTATAAGACATCTACATGTAATATCAAAAAGAAGTGTCAATATATACTACTACAAAGTTAAAGTGATATATATCAGCTATATTTATGTGGTGGGTGAGTGAGTGATGACGTCCTAGCTTTCAAAGTCCCAAAGTCCTAGTTGTCTTCTCTCCTCTTTCTTTCTCCTGCTCTCCTAAAACAAAAAGTAAAAACCAAAAACAACTGTTCTCCATTCATAAGTATTTTGCTCCCAACAAGATGCCAAGATGTAGCTCTTAAAGTAAGTTATATTGGCAAAGCTTTTTAGCTATTAGCAAATGTTTTTCAGTTCAGTTTAAATGTCATTTTACATCCAAACAAGCACTACAACCTTATCAGGCTGGACTGGTTCAGGTTTTGTTTATCAGAGCATCGCTAAACACATCCTGAATAGAAAAGCGTATATTCTTTTCCCTAAGTTGTAGGCTACAACAAATCTGGGTTCCAGAAGCAGTTGTTTTGGTAATATGGAAGGAGTTGTTTGAAAGGCAAGTAAAAATGCATCAGATGAAGTTATTCTTGATTCTTTATTAATGATTGGAAAAAAAGGTTATTATTTTCTTCTGAAAGGGAAAAGAGGAGAAGGAAATAGAAGAAAAATAAAGAGGGAAAAGAGAACGATATCTTTTTCTAATGCTTGCTACTTTCCGAAAGAAAAATATAAATAAAACTAGTCAGT